>NW_015090914.1:2608882-2625006 GCF_001431845.1 Calidris pugnax | reverse complement strand
CCCCCCCCCCCCCCCCGAAATTCCTTACACTGATATATTCTGTAAATCTAGTTAAGAAACAGACATTACTGTCACTTAGTAAGCAAAGCAACAGGCAAAAAAATTCATATTTAATCAATTGCACTAATTATGTGTCAATTCTATTCCCACTGGCTACAAAGAATGTTGCTTTTGACTGGATCTTGTACCCAGTTTTCAAAGGTTTGGCAAACAACTGCTTCTATTTCTTGTTTTCAGCTGAACCAAAAATCCCTCCAGTGTCACAAGCAACGATGAAGCCAAGAGCAGCTTTAAGTAGCTGAAAGGAAGAGTGTACAAAGCTTAATATTTTGGACTTTTGTCTTTGCTTTTATTATGCTCTTCTCCTTTAGGCAGAGTCCCAGAGTATCTGCCATTTGTGCTATTTATATTTAGCCATCCCTAAGGTAATTCCCAGAGCAACAACAAAATTTAAAACCTCTTCAAGGCTGTTAAAGCTACTGAACAAACAGAAGCAAGGGTCAAGACACAGATACAAGACAGACTTCAACATAAAAGAACAAACCAAAAAAAAAAAGAGTAAACAAAATCTGAGGAACAGTGACTCTTCCAACAGCTTTACATCTGATTTTTATCTTCTAAAACTTTTGGTGGGCTCTTCATTACCGACAAGAAACTTCTCACTTTCTACTTTCCCTTCCTACCCACCTCGCAAGCAGTTATTCAAAAGAAAATTATTTACCTTTATCTTTTTAACAATCTTATTTTCTTCTTCATCATCTGTTTCCGGAAATTCATATATTTTAATTTTGTGTTCTTGGATTTCTTTCATTATCTGAAATGAAAAAAAATGTTACTTCTCTGAGGAATTCATACTGTATGACAACTTTATTTCTTGCTGCAATCTGATTCTCCCTCCTTTGGTTCGATATGCAAGATTCTGGCATATTAAGGTGACTAAGTTACATCACAAAACTTGCACAGGCTAAACACCATCAGGTCACCCCAGGGGTAACCAGCATGACCATGACCATCTCTCCTTCGCCAGGAGAAGACGTGATTGGAGCCAGAGCCTCACAGCTAACACAATACTATTCCATCTAGAGAAGGAAGCAAAGATGAAAGTCTGTTTTCTGCAACAGGGCAAAGAGAGATTTACACCAACGGGAATTGTAGCTGCACGTGCAAAAACGAATACAATAGAGCTTAAATTCTCTGAGTAGTCTTGTAATTGAGTACCTTACAAAAAAATTAAATCTATTTGAATAGATAACTGCAGGCATACTTCAGCCCTTCGGGTTGCCGCAATAGCTACTGCTGTCACTCCTAGTCTTTTCTGTTTCTAGCTCACCTGAGCATCAGTTGCTTGAAGGAGGATCACCTGCCTGTTTTAATAGAGCTTGTGACTGACGGACTGACTCTAGTGCTTAATTGTGTTAAAAGATATTTGCAAGCACTAATGAAAATTTAAGAATAACTGACAGCGTCATCAAAACCAAGACTGCACTGTTTTGGGTGCTCCATTTGCCTGAAGGGTATATTTAAAAAACAAGCTGATTACTTTACCAGAATTTTAGAATGGAAAAATATCAGAGCGTTTAGCTGAGAGCTGCACTGCAGAGCCCTGGGGAATACTGCGGGTTCGTGGGTTTGCAATCTTGTAAGAACATAAGTTTCCAATTCATGCAAGGTCTTATTTTCAAAGTTTAACTGGGGAAAGCCTCCCCCTATTTAACATCAACTCATTGATAAAGCTGGTTAATATATTAAGAAACATTCTACTATTTTTTCCCCTCCGTATAGAGTTACATCAAAAACAAAACAAGAAAAATTTAAATGCAACCACAACAGACTTCAGGTCTACAGCATCTTGCCTACTCAAACAGAAAATGTCCTTTAGTTTTTAGTAGTTTTGCACACAACTTCTCTTAATGCCAACTTTTTCAGAACCCGTGTTCTTTTAAATTAGGACCAGACACCATTCAATAAAATAAACTTCATGTCTTATTCTTGTCCTGTTCTGGGTCTCCTTATCCTCCTTGTGCAATACAGCGAAGCTCAAATGTTCTAATCTGATCACGTAGTTGAAATAAAACATAAACCACTCCAAGCCATTAATACCAAATTTATTCTACAAAGGTATTGCATCAGTTGTATCAATGTTAGATTTATCTCACCGTCTTTAAAACACGCTGCCACAGCCCCAGACTGAACGCCAGGTATATAATCCCTCACTTAATACCTGAGGCATCTTTAATAAATACAGTGTGTCAACACAAAAGCGAATGCCACAATCAATAGTACCATAACACTGTTAAATACCTCTTTTTTTATTATTATTATTAAAGTTGTATCAATGTTAGATTTATCTCATCGTCTTTAAAACACGCTGCAACAGCCCAAGACTGAACGCCAGGTATATAATCCCTCACTTAATACCTGAGGCATCTTTAATAAATACAGTGTGTCAACACAAAAGCGAATGCCACAATCAATAGTACCATAACACTCTTAAATACCTCTTTTTTTTATTATTATTATTATTAAATTAAACCCAAAACAACCAAACACAACTTCTGCTAGGCACCTAAATCTTGAAAGCTCCCTTCCTCCCTTCCTGATTTGTATCTCAGCAGTGAATTACTTCACTTGCCAAGAATCACACTAAACTTGAAACCTCTTCCCCTGAGGATAGAAACAAGATTATTTCACCAAGAAATATAATTAAATCTAGAGATATAAATTACTTTGCTTTGCTGTCTCAAGTTGTTGCTTCAGGGTTTAAACTTTGCATGTAAGAAGTTAAATCTCACCCTATCCATAGGGACCAGCTTACTAAATTATCCCATGTTGTAGATATTAATCTTTCATCTTACCTGTTTTTTAAACTGTTGGCATTCCTCGGGTGTAAGTGTGTCTGCTTTGGCAATGAGTGGAATGATATTCACTTTTTCATGCAGGCGCTTCATAAACTCTATATCCAAAGGTTTAAGTCTGAAAGACAGCACATGAAAGCTTTACAACTTATATGAATTAAACAAGAACACACCAATGATTTGAGATCTGTCCAGGCAACTGCTCTCAAAGACATTGATTTATGAGTGATAGATGCTTGAATGAAATTCAAAAGGCTACCTGCAATAGGAAATCCCTTAGAGCTGTGTAATACCAGAGGAGTAAGTCAGAAGTTAGTATTACTACTAGTCACAAGCCTTCTGCTACCTGAAATTACACTCATTTAAGGAAGTGATAAGAACTCTCCTGCAAAGGAAGTAAAGCTTGTGTCATTAGCTGGAAGACAGTCCCATTTAAAGCTTGACTGGTCAAAGTTTACAGCTGTGAATCATGCTCTTTTCACACACCCAGACTCAAGTTTCTTGAAAGTCACGTTTATTTGGCCGCTTCTTCCTGAGAGTGGGCTGGGAGCTGTTTTTTTATAAACCAGACTGCTGAAGCCAGTTAACTGTGGCCTGTGTCCAAACAAAGTAGAAATCTCCCATCTCTAAATTGCTATGTAAAACAAAAAGACCATCAGGAAAGCGAATGACAATGACAAGAACTAAACCACTCACCATATGGGGACATAAAACCATCGATGGGGGTCAAAGCGGTCAATATTTCCTGCTTGCTAAAGGAAAGCCACCGAGGTTTTGATGCATTAATGCTTCAGAATTACAGCAAGTTTAGTCAGGCTTAAAGGATTCGCTTACAGGATTTAACAAGATTATTTCTCATATAAAAGAAATTAGGATTAGGAACATTAAAACCAGATTCATTTGGTACTCAAATTTAGCTTCTTCTCCAACCCATGTATAAAAGAATAAAGAAAATGTTAAAGAACACACAATTAACTACATTTTAACATTTCCTACCTGCCACTGAGTTTCTCAGCTTCAAAATGGGTTTCCATTAAACAGCTAACATTAATGCACGTTTAGATTAAGAGCGCTGGTTTGGCTACACATTTACCTTAATGTGCTTTCCCTCTCCTCACTTCAAAAAGCCACCTAGGGGCAACATCAGGTTGAAGGAGAGTTGCCAAAGTGTAACAGTTCCAAACACCTCAGATTCTTGAGTTTACAGTGGAGACTGAAGCAGGAAGCCCTTAAATAAAAGATCTGTAATTCATTATCACCCCACTCACTTACCTGGAAGGGTTCTCCTGCCCCTTCGCTCTCTCTCCTTACTAACCTCTCCAAACTAACAGTTCAGATGTTGGTGGGTTACCAGCTAAAAACAGTACGATGCATCAAAAGGAAGGACCCAACCTGCAATTTTTTCACTTTATAAATCATTGAATCATAGAGTTGTCTAGGCTGGAAGGGACCTTTCAGATCATCTAGTCCAACCATCAACCTCACTCTGATCAAAACCATCACCAAACCATGTCTCTAAGCACTAGGTCAACCCGGCTTTTCAATCCCTCCAGGGATGGGGCCTCAACCACTGCCCTGGGCAGCCCAGGCCAATGTGCAATAACCCTTTCTGTGGAAACATTTTTCCTAATCTCCACTCTGAACCTCCCCTGGGGCAACTTGAGGCCATTTCCTCTTGCCCCATGGCCTGTTCCTTGGGAGAAGAGACCGACCCCCCCTGCCTACACCCTCCTTTCAGGGAGTTGGAGAGAGCCAGAAGGTCTCCCCTCAGCCTCCTTTTCTCCAGGCTGAACCCCCCCAGCTCCCTCAGCCTCTCCTCACAAGACTTGTGCTCCACACCCCTCACCAGCTCCATCGCCCTTCTCTGGACCCGCTCCAGCCCCTCAAGGTCTTTTTTGTTGGAAGAGGCCCAAAACTGGGCACAGCCCTCGAGGTGGGGCCTCCCCAGTGCCCAGTCCAGGGGGACCATCACCTCCCGACTCCTACTCCCCACGCTGTTCCTGACACAGGCCAGGATGCTGGTGGCCTTCTTGTAACAAGCTGGCTTTTACAGATGTATTAAGTCATCAGCACAATCTGAAGTAGGTTCACCTATAAATGCTTTAATTCAAAGGTAAATCCAACCATGTGTTACTAAGAGTGAAGAGCACAGCACTGCATTGGTTGGTTACATGTGCTGCCGCCTGCACAGGAAACGCGACCCATGACTGCCCGGCCACAAAAAGCAGGTAGGAAGTGAGCAATGTCCTTTCAGAAAAGGCAGTATCTTTAAAGAGGAAATTAACACTAACAGCAGCACCATTTTCTCTGTGCTCCATTCACTTCCTTCATTAGATAACAGTTCTATGCATTTATTCTGGTAATTGAAAGACACTAAGAAAATTTAGCTCAACTTTACACCTTCTCCCCCAAGACTAAGATGAAATACCTGTACGAGGAACACTCTTCCAGCTTTTAACCTCACAAATTCAATAGTCAAAACCTTAATTTATCTGAAGCCTTATCTTTATTTTTCCTTACAAACAATTTGTACCTCCCACTGGTTTGGTTTAGAAATTTTTAATGCATAAAATGAGGGTATGGGGGTACGGAGAGAAGGCAAATGTTTTTTCAAGAATCTGAAAGTTAGCTCAAAAAAAGGATTGCCTAACACAAGGAATCTTCCCTTGATTTAAATGTCATTTTGATTTTGCAGACTAGAAAAACAGTATATGCCAAGGATTCAAGTGTTTATATTTAAAATGGATGTGCATGTTGAGCAAAATTGCCATTACAAATATGAATGTTGAACAACAACCAAAGACATCTAGTTAAGGTAAGTCTACAAAGAAAAACTCTTCTCCACCTCCCAGCATTTCTTTCCAAATTTGAGAAGTCGCCGTCAAGTTCAACATTAGAATTATTCCCATGTCAGCTACAGAAGCTGAGCATAACAGTTGACATTTTTCACTGCCTGAGGAATATTCCTCAGAATTCCTTCGCTATTCCCTTCAAGGTGTACTACTTTTGACCCATACAATAGGATAGGCTGCTCATCCTCTCCTCCTTCTTGTTTTGAAGGTATAACGGAAGAGTCTGACAAATTTAATCACTTATAATACAACGATAAAACGCTCATCAACCAATATCAGATACAGGCAATCTGCATCCTTGGAAATGCAGTGCTCTCTCTCTACCACTAGGTAGAAGCCTGATCAAGTTAAAAACCAGGCAGGGGTGGAAGATTGCATAATCATCGAAGAAAATCCAGAATGCCTACATTAGCATTGCCACCAGATAAGGGATTACACCCCAGGTGAATAAAAAGCATGCTTTGAAGGCTGCAGGAAACTTATCTTCAATTTATCATTAAAAAATCAAAGGGAGGGAGGAAGAGTGGAAAGGAAAAATCCTGTTGCTTGAAGCATGAACCAGTTTCTCCTTCTATCTGGAGCGTGTGAGCAAAAGACATAGAGATCACAAACAGACCTGGCACTTGGGAACATCTGTGTATTTTTAGTTGTTCTAATAGTATTTTTCTTGTTATGTAATTAATGTGCAATCATGTTTTCTGGTGTTGTAACTTATTACTTGTCTGACTTGCTGGTGTTTGACAAGTAAGCTCATTTTGAAATTAAGCATGCTGTGCAGGCCATTAAGAAAATCCTATGTGGAACTTCACGTAACTAACAATGCCGAATTTGGATGCTTATCTGAGATAAAAGACAGAGAAAGGAAACAGAAAATAGACTAATACCAACCCGTGTCCTGAAGGAGCAATGAAGTATAAACAACACTGCACTCTGTTATCTGGCATCTGACGTCTGTTCACTCGAGATTCTGCATTCAGGTAGTCCTCAAATTTACTGTCAATGTAGTCGATAACTGGCTGCCAACTGCAGAGGTTACATGAATAAAAACCCATAAGTTACATCATTTCTGTAAAAAAAGTCTGTCTTTGCTAAGAAACAGATGTACACTATTTTCCCACGCCTTGCTTTTTTTATTTTAAATTAAGAGACTTCAAGACAGCACATTTGAAGCGACCAGGTCCTCAAAATACAACCCACTTACATAGCTCTGAAGATCCAATCTGTGAGTTCACTGAAAAACCCTTTCAAACACAATTACCTTCATGGTAATAGCATTAAATAGAACACTTCAGTCCAGCTGCCAAAGGAATACACTTTCCTGGTCACACCTTGTGCCGGCCCAGAAGTCGGTTCTGCACGTCACACGTGGGGATGAAGAGCCAAATGCTCCCTTGGCTTTAAAAGGAAAAGCTGAAAGCATTTCTATCAAGTTCTAAAGGTTACTCAGAACTCCAACAGTTAAAAGTTTTCACCTAACTGAAAAGTTTAAAAGGGTTAATATTTCAACTGAAGCATGCATTTTTAAAAAATGTCACAAGATATTATCTCTCTCTCACACACACACCACAATTCAGAATTATTGTGGGAGAACGTACAAAGAATGTCTTACCAATTACTATTATCCACAGCATCTCCAAATCCTGGTGTGTCAACTATTGTAAGTAGTAACTGAACACCACCCTCTTTGATTAAAACTTTGGACTGCTCAACCTGGAAAACCAACAAGGTAAGATTAGATTTTTAGCCATTTAGTCACCCATCATAAACACTGGGAAAAGCATTCGATGAATAACAAATCTGACACAGAATTGCTAACTTTCCTCCTTCAGAGGGTTACTGGGTTCATGTTTGGCTTATAAAATACCAGTACTTGGATAATAATTAAATTTTTTTTTCAAGAAAAAAATAGGATCACGATTTAAAGTTGTGATAAGAGAACCCATCTAAGTATATATAGGATATCTTAGTATTTTAACTCCTGTAAAAATAAGGAAAACCCCAACCAATATTAATGCCAGTATTAAAAAAAGAGAAAGATGTTCTGAGATATCCAGACGTTCTGATAACCCAGGCATTATACTTAATGAAATTAAGTAATAAAATTGTGAACTACGGTCACTTCAAAGAAAGTTAGGCTTTTCAAAATTAATCCTGCCCCCAAGCACCTTCGATGCTTATCTATTTTTAAGAACTCATTTATTCTTCACTAGTAAAAATGCTTGGGAAAGGGATGAGGGAAAGCGATGGTTTCCTGTTACAAACCTTGATATATTGGTAGGTAACACAATCTCCATGCAATCTGCTGAGTTAGACCTCACGTGACCGTAATGGATTGGTTCCTGTTAGCACAGGTCACTGATGGAAACCTGGCTCAGAAGGCAACGGCATCAGCAGAAGGCATGATGCAAAAGCTGGGTGTGGAGTTGGGACCACCCATCTGCAGCGCAGGCAGCTTGCAGGAAACGTGTCCAACAGCTTCAGCACCTCACCACACACAAAATTCAGGCTGAACAGCAAATAAACTGCTACCCTCTTTTTTTCTACCAGTTAGAAATTATTGATAGTGCCACCAGCAGGTGTATCTGCCTGAGAACACACTGCACACCGCTGTCAGATCAGCCTGATCCACACCAGTAAGAAAGGAAAAACTCCTGTTAGGAGGTTGGCTCTTTCCAATTGTTGACACATTTAATCATACGGTTTTTCTTCCCCTCGATATTAAGACAATATCTATTAAATTAACTAATAACGTCACTTTCTAGATACTCTGCTCCGGTGAGACCCCACCTGAAGCACTGTGTCCAGCTCTGGAGTCCTCAGCACAGGAAGGACATGGAGCTGTTGGAACAGGTCCAGAGGAGGGTCACAAAAATGCTCAGAGGGCTGGAGCACCTCTGCTGTGAGGACAGGCTGAGAGAGCTGGGGTTGTTCAGCCTGGAGAAGAGAAGGCTCCAGGGAGACCTTAGAGCCCCATCCAGTACCTTGAGGGGCTACAGGAGAGATGGGGAGGGACTCTTGGTCAGGGAGTGGAGCCATAGGATGAGGGGTAATGGTTTTAAACTGAAAGAGGGGAGATTTAGATGAGATACCAGAAAGAAATTCTTTGGTGTGAGGGTGGTGAGACACTGGAACAGGTTGCCCAGAGAAGCTGTGGAACAACCCTGGGGTTGTTCAAGACCAGGCTGGATGGGGCTTGGAGCAACCTGGTCTGGTGGGAGGTGTCCCTGCCCAGGGCAGGGGGTTGGAACTCGATGATCTTGAAGGTCCCTTCCAACTCTGACCATTCTGTGATTCTATAACCACGTGAGCCATTTATTCAGAGCCACACACGAGTTGGCAGCCGTTGATGCCACCTTGTTGCTCATTGCTTAACATTTCTTAAGCTTCCTGAACCCTAACCAAGGTGAGAAAAGGAAGTTATATTTAGCTAGGTGAACACCCGCAAGAACATTCAGTAATGAACTCCAAGAGAGTAGAAACTTGGACAATCAACCCTAGCTGGACAGTCTCTTGACCTACTCAAGATTTGAGAGATGGTATCAATGCTGTTTAAGAGCTTGCACATCCTTAGTTATAAAGCAGACTCTCTCCCAGCCACACCTGGACGCTGTCGCAAACCCTTTGCAATCACTGCTTACGTGATGCAATATCAATCTACGAGACAAATTAATACTCTGCAGAAAGTCAAACTAAATCTCTCTTGCACAAGTGAAACACTGATTCTAATTCAGAATATTCAGAAACACAGAGAACAGTAACTAACTGCAAAGAAAGCTCCATATTTAACGTCCGAATGTGCAGGATGCTATTTTTATCTACTCATCAGTAGGGATCCTACCTGAGCCAGATCAACCCTTTGAGACCCTGTCACCGATAGATCTCAAAAAATTAACTCAACTACATGCTGTACAGCTGTCTACAGCATGCAGTCATCAGCAGGTGGTTCCTCACTCAACAAAAAGACAGTAAGGTAGCTTCATAAAAACAAAAGCCCCCTCCAAAACTGGGCTACTTGGATGCTAGTCACAGAAGAACTCAGGTTGGGGTGGACTTCAAGCCCTGCCCCAACCCCAAGATCAGTTTCCTACTTGAACAGGCCTTACCGCAAGGTTAGGAAGGTTTAAAATAAAGAAATTAAAAAAAACCCCACCCAACCCACACTCACCAGCCTAAGCCACCACCAGGCTACCCTTTCACTAACTGTCCAACTCCTATCTTTCCACGAGCACCCAGTCCAAAGCCAGGAGAACCTCAGAATACACGCAGTGCTTTGAAAACTTCTATTTTAATTGTGGGGAATGCATCTTACCCTCGCCTCAAGAGTCCTGCGGAGAAGTTTTATTGCACGCAACCCATGCCAGAACTCCAGAGAGTAAATCCCCAGCCACACAGTCAACTCAGCCAAGAGTTTACTACTCACAAGCTCTAGCCCACAGGAGATTAACTTCTGATTCCTTGCATTCTTTTTACTATCTTTTGCACATAGTGACCACAGAGCCCTCCTATAACCAAGCTCTCCGCAAGTATAAGAAATTCCTAACACTTACAAAATGCTAGAGATGATAACATTAAGAGCTGTACTCTTGCCAAGCGCTACAAGGTATCAGCTTTATTCTCCAGCACAAAAATTCCCAGCAAGAACCATTAAATTATTAAGCACTCGGAGTGGAATGCCTTTACAAGAGAAGCCATTAATAAAACATTATCTTGAACGTGTGTTTATAACAAAGGAAAAGGAAGGTCAGGAGATCCTCAGAAATGCCACGTCAAACGTTTTTCCCCTTGATTCTTTACGCTTGTAAAATAGAAGCGTGGCTGAATTTGTGAAGTCACCTTCCTGACAAATGGCCTTCAATAAGTGAATCTCCACAGACCCTGCCAATACCTTCCTGGGTGGTGAGGATCTAAATTGATTCTTACTTTCCATAAAGTTAGGTAGGTATCTTGCTATCAGAGCAGGGTTTTCAAAACCCTACAGAACAAGAAACATGAGTTGATCAAACTACAGAATGACAGAATGCTATGGGGTTGGAAGGGAGCTCTGGAGATCATCTAGTCCAACCCCCTGCCAGAGCAGGTCCACCCAGAGCAGGTTGCACAGGAAGGTGTCCAGGTGGAGTTTGAATGTCTCCAGAGAAGGAGACTCCACCACCTCCCTGGGCAGCCTCTGCCAGGGCTCTGCCACCCTCACAGTGAAGAAGTTCCTCCTCATGTTTAGATGGAACTTCTTATGTTCAAGTTTGTGCCCATTTCCTCTTGTCCTGTCCCTGGGCACCACTGAAAAAAGACTGGCCCCATCCTCCTGACACCCACCCTTGAAGTATTTATAGGCGTTGATCAGATCCCCCCTCAGCCTTCTCTTCTCCAGACTAAAAAGGCCCAAGTCCCTCAGCCTTTCCTCCTAAGAGAGATGCTCCAGGCCCCTCATCATCTCTGTAGCCCTCTGCTGTCCCCTCTCCAGCAGTTCCCTGTCCTTCTGGAACTGGGGAGCCCAGAACTGGTCCCAGTGCTCCAGATGGGGCCTCCCCAGGGCAGAGCAGAGGGGCAGGATGACCTCTCTCCACCTGCTGGCCACACTTTTCCTGATGCCCCCCAAGATGCCATTGGCCTTCTTGGCCACCAGGGCCCATTGCTGGCTTATGGGCATCCTGGTGTCCACCAGGACTCCCAGGTCTTTCTCCTCAGAGCTGGTCTCCAGCAGGTCACCCCCAACCTGTCCTGGTGCAGGGGGTTATTACTCCCCAGGTGCAGCACCCTGCACTTGCCCTGGCTGAAGTTAATCAGATATAATTTATCAAATTAGATACCCTACGCTCACATTGTGGACAATCAGACCGTATCCACCATATATTGTAAGCAGTAGAGACTGCTGGTAAGAGACAGCAGGTGAAGAACGTGCCATCAAGTCTCTGTAAAACTGCATTTTTCTAACCTAAATGGGTATGTCCTTAAATGGTCAAAGACATAGAAAGCAGGAACATCTGGAAAAGGTCCAGAAAAATCACTGTAAACTAGTGTCATTCATAGTTAAACATCCAATTGCATCCCATCATCTGATTTACAAGTATTCCCAAGGGATTCATGGAAAACATTAGTTCAAGTCTTGGAATTTAAAACTCTTTTTATTAAAAGTCTCCTCCGACCGGTCATTTTCCCATGCACTCCAGTCAACTGGGTCACAGGGGTCTCCTTGGCAGCCACCACACGCCATTCCTGACTTGATGCTTCTTACAGCTCGACTGCTTTGAATGGATTAAACAGGCCTTTACCATAAGCCATTTAAAACAGTCCAATAATGATGGGAGAAAACATATTTCATGCCCCATCATTTCTGAAGAGGTTTCTTATGAATTCATCTGACATGGAGTCACTAGTAACCATTTTTCTGTGTTTTCCATTAAATTCATACAAAGGACCTGCCTCAGGAAACAACTTCAAGCTACAATTGTTTTCAAGCCCAAACCACAGTTTGTATTAATGTATGGGAGACTCTCTTCTAAACTTCCTCATCAGGAAGTTATTCCCACCATATAAGAACAGCCTATTATTACCACCCAGATTTTTGGATGCTCTGGTGATCTGTCTGCAGGGGCCTGGAGCATCTCTCTTAGGAGGAAAAACTGAGGGACTTGGGTCTTTTTAGTCAGGAGAAGAGAAGGCTGAGGGGGGATCTGATCAAAGCCTATAAATACTTCAAGGGTGGGTGTCAGGAGGATGGGGCCAGTCTCTTTTCAGTGGTGCCCAGGGACAGGACAAGAAGAAATGGGCACAAGCGGGAACATAAGAAGTTCCACCTAAACATGAGGAGGAACTTCTTCACTGTGAGGGTGGCAGAGCCCTGGAAGAGGCTGCCCAGGGAGGTGGTGGAGTCTCCTTCTCTGGAGACATTCTAACCCGCCTGGACACATTCCTGTGCAACCTGCTCTGGGTGGACCTGCTTGGAGGAGATGATCTCCAGAGGTCCCTTCCAACCCCCTAGCATTCTGTGATCTCTACCCTTCAAAACTCTTGACATCCTCAACTTAAAAAGGTTTCCACCAGCAAAGAATACAAACCCCATGGATCCAGACAGCAGCTCCCACTGTCAATTCTTTGATTTAATATTTGAATGGAACCTCCTCTACATCATACACATAGTTGCATACACACACACACCATTTTCAATGTTGTAGGGGGAAATAATTTTATCCTCACTTAAACACTGAAATAAGCCAGTTTCAGTTTCCTTTTTCAAATGTTCTTCTTCCTGATTTTTCATTCTTCATAACAAGTAACTGAAAGCAAAGAAACATTGCACTACAAGTATACTCAAACAAAAAAAAATTACTCGTTAGATAAAGTAAGCAATTTCCTGACTC
Organism: Calidris pugnax; assembly: GCF_001431845.1. Classification (NCBI taxonomy): domain Eukaryota; kingdom Metazoa; phylum Chordata; class Aves; order Charadriiformes; family Scolopacidae; genus Calidris; species Calidris pugnax. Next base: position 2,611,941 of record NW_015090914.1, on the reverse strand, counting down.
TCTGGTAATTATTCAGAGTTCAGGGATTGGATTAAAGAAAGCCTTACTCAAAACCTCAAACAAAAAAAAAACCAAACAAAACCCCCAGAATGCAGTAAGGTCAGTGGATCATAGCGTTGGAGCACAGTTTTCCTGATTCCATTGAATAAAAAAAGCATTCAAATTCCCAGCTTCTGCTCACACGTTGCATACCCTCCTAATTCAATACACAGCTTAATCACAGAATGATTAACGTTGGAAGGGACCTTCAAGATCACTCAGTTCCAACTCCCTGCCCTGGGCAGGGACACCTCCCACCAGACCAGGTTGCTCCAAGCCCCATCCAGCCTGGCCTTGAACCCCTCCAGGGATGGGGCAGCCACAGCTTCTCTGGGCAACCTGTTCCAGTGTCTCACCACCCTCACAGCAAAGAATTTCTTTCTGGTATCTCATCTAAATCTCCCCTCTTTCAGTTTAAAACCATTACCCCTCGTCCTATGGCTCCACTCCCTGACCAAGAGTCCCTCCCCATCTCTCCTGTAGCCCCTCCAGGTACTGGAAGGCTGCTATGAGGTTCTCCCCAGAGCCTTCTCTTCTCCAGGCTGAACAACCCCAGCTCTCTCAGCCTGTCCTCACAGCAGAGGTGCTCCAGCCCTCTGAGTATCTTCCTGGCCCTCTTCTGGACCCATTCCAACAGGTCCATGTCCTTCCTGTGCTGAGGACTCCAGAGCTGGACACAGTGCTCCAGGTGGGGTCTCACCAGAGCAGAGCAGAGGGGCAGAATCACCTCCCTGGACCTGCTGGCCACACTTCTCTTCATGCAGCCCAGGATGGGGTTGGGTTTCTGGGCTGCCAGTGCACATGGCCAGATCATGTTGAGCTTCTCACCCACAAGCACTCCCAAGTCCTTCTCCTCAGGGCTGCTCTCCAGATATTCTCCACCCAACCTGTATTTGTGCCTGGGATTGCCATGTCCCAGGTGCAGGACCCTGCACTTGGCCTGGTTGAACTTCATGAGTTTGCACAGGCCCACTTCTCCAGCCTGTCCAGGTCCCTCTGGATGGCATCCCTTCCCTCCAGTGTGTTGACCACACTACACAGCTTGCTGAGGTTGCACACAATCCCTCTTGTCTACACTTGCTGAGGTTGCACACAATCCCTCTTGTCAACATCCCCAACAAAGATGTTAAACGGCACTGGTCCCAGTACTGACCCCTGAGGAACACCACTCGTCACTGGCTTCCACTTGGACATTGAGCTGTTGACTGCAACCCTTTGAGTGTGGCCAGCCAGCCAGTTCCTGATCCACTGAGTGGTCCATCCATCAAATCCATGCCTTTCCAATTTATAGACCAGGATGACATGGAGGACAGTGCCAAACACTTTGCTTAAGTCCAGGTAGATGGTGTCTGTTGCTCTCCCTTTATCTACCAATGCTGTAGCACCACCATAGAAGGCCACCAGATTTGTCAGGCATGACTGGCCCTTGATGAAGCCGTGTTGGCTGTCACCAATCACCCTCCTATTCTCCATGTGCCTTAGCAGCAATTCCAGGAGGATCTGCTCCATGATCTTGCCAGGCACAGAGGTGAGACTGACCAGCCTGTAGTTCCCTGGGTCTTCCTTTTCCCCTCCTTTTTGAAAATGGGGGTTATGTTTCCCTCTCAAGGTACTTCACTTCAGGGCTCCCATACTTCAAAAGGCTACAAGCTCATAACCTGGAAGTTTTGCATAGCTAAGGGATACTGAAAGATACACTGACTATTTCTTAGTGGTTCAAATCCTGGCTGAACTTATTTGAAATACAGGTGTTTATGTGAAAACTGTATCTATATGTTGCTAAATTGCAATATATATCATTCAAGCTGCATTTTTTTTTTTCACTCAGACATACCTGTACAGTCTTTTTAATTCTGTGTGAAGGACCTGGATACTCTGGGGAATACAATTCTGTTAAGAATAATGAGTTGATTAATGTTGATTTTCCCAGTCCAGATTCACCTAGAAGAAAACAGAAGAGTTTTAGTAAAACCAGGAGCATCACAGAGTATAAACATTTCAATCTACATTTCAAATGCTTTCGAAATGGACTGCCTGAAAACATGCCCTTCACTCTAAAGCTTTAAGATTCTATCATCTTTTCCAATTTCAAGGAAAACCTTGCAAATCCAACTCTCACTGCTGAATTCTTTACACATTCATATTCCCGATCACGTGAAGTACTGAACACATTTAGCACTTCTCCATCGTTCCCATTACAACACACAAAGATGATACTGCCTCACATTTACGTTTATAAACAAGCTATCTTCCCGGAATTACTCCCTATCATGGCACCAAAGCAGACTAAGCTATCTCCGATCTATTTCAAGTATTATTTTATTATTTGAGGGTCCTGTTGTTGGTGGATGATAGTGGGGAGAGGGGGAGAAAAAACCAAACCAACAGCAGCTCTTACGGCCAGGAAGGCCAATGGTATCTTGGGTTGTATAGGGAAGAGTGTAGCCAGCAGGTCAAGGGAAGTCATTCTCCCCCTCTGCTCTGCACTGGTGAGGCCACAACTGGAATCCTGCCTCCAGTGCTGGGCTCCCCAGTTCAAGAGGGACAGGGAACTACTAGAAAGAGTCCAGCAAAGGGCAACAAACATGATTCAAGGATTGGAGCATCTCCCTTATGAGGAGAGACTGAGAGAGCTGGGACTCTTTAGTCTGGAGAAGAGAAGGCTGAGGGGAGACCTTATCAACGCCTACAAGTATCTCAAGGGAGGGTTGAAGGAGGAGGGAGCCAGACTCTTTTCAGTGGTTCCCACTGAGAGGACGAGGGGCAACGGGCACAAGTTGGAACAGAAGAGGTTCCACTCAAATATGAGGAGAAACTTCTTCACAGTGAGGGTGACAGAGCCCTGGAACAGGCTGCCCAGGGAGGGTGTGGAGTCCCCTTCCTTGGAGATTTTCAAGACCCGCCTGGATGCTCCTGAGTAACATGCTCTAGCTCTAGGCAATCCTGCTTCAGCAGGGGAGTTGGACTAGATGATCTCTATGGTCCCTTCCAACTCTAAAATTCAGTGAAATTCAGTGAAA
>NW_015090914.1:2561225-2608655 GCF_001431845.1 Calidris pugnax | reverse complement strand
AGCAATCTCAAAAGGACCGTTGGGAACTGATCTCTACAATTATAAATACAACTTAGGAGAGTAACAGTTATGCTGTGTTACAGCAAACAGGAAAATTTTTGTATTTGAGAAAAACAGTTCACAATTAGAGAAGCTCAAGAATTAGTATTGAATACACCTTATAAAATTACTGACCAAGGAGTCACAACAACAACTCCTGCAGAACAAATTCCCAGCACTGACACGCTGGTCTTTCACCAACTCCACTGTAAGTCTGGTCGCTGCTGTCATTTCATTTTAGCCCTGTATTAGTTCGCTCCTTATCTTCTCTAATTTGTCACAAAAAGAGCAAAGGAAATTCCACATTCCCAATAAAAGAAAGCTTGTGAAGTCAAGGTTAGGCTACAGTATTTGGGCAATAGAAAGGAGGATGATCATAGGATGCCCAGGGAGGGGGTGGAGTCTCCTTCTCTGGAGACATTCAAACCCCACCTGGACACGTTCCTGTGGGACCAGCTCTGGGTGGACCCGCTTTGGCAGGGGGTTGGACTAGATGATCTCCAGAGGTCCCTTCCAACCCCATAGCATTCAGTGATTCTGCGTGAAAGCTTCTCAACTTCTCTTAGGATACACATCCTGGCTTAATGCAAGTAACTGAGAGTTAGAAAACAGAAAGTAGTTAGGAACATCAGCAGTCAAGACCTTGTCTCCGCTGCAGTAGCCAGGCTGGATCTCACACACAAGCAAACTTATACACATCAGCCAGCTCCATTACAACGGTGTAGCTCAAAGCCTCTGCAGCACTGAAGAGAAGGATCTGATTAGCTCTACTGTAAACGGATTAGCAGCTGATGAAATGCTGCAACCGGAGCTCCTTCAGGCTGGTTACCTTATTAGCAGCGCTAGTTCTTCCAGCCCCATCCTGTGTGACAGATTGAGCTAAACCCCTGCTGTGGGCAGGGTCTGGCTACAGCCAGGAAGATGGGCTGCACCAGCCAAGGAACAAGGAGCAGCCAGGAAGATGGGCTGCACCAGCCAAGGGAACAAGGAGACAAAATCATAGAATGATTAGGATTGGAAGGGACCTTCAAGATCATCCAGTTCCAACCCCCTGCCCTGGGCAGGGACACCTCCCACCAGACCAGGGTGCTCCAAGCCCCATCCAGCCTGGCCTTGAACCCCTCCAGGGATGGGGCAGCCACAGCTTCTCTGGGCAACCTCTTCCAGTGTCTCACCACCCTCACAGCAAACAATTTCTTCTTAACATCTAATCAAAATCTCCCCTCTCAGTTTAAAACCATTACCCCTTGTCCTATGGCTCCACTCCTTGATCAAGAGTCCCTCCCCATCTCTCCTGTAGCCCCTTCAGGTACTGGAAGGCCAATATAAGGTCTCCCTGGAGCCTTCTCTTCTCCAAGCTGAACAATCCCAGCTCTCTCAGCCTGTCCTCAAAGGAAAGGTGCTCCAGACCTCTGAGCATCTTTGATGCTTAGAAAAAAAAAAAAAAAAGAAAAAAAAATTGAGATTATTGTGGTCTAACTCCTAAAGCCACAAAAGCTAAAATGAAGTTCCAGAACTCTGCGGTTCGTCTGGGAATTTTGTTGTCGTTGGGGTAAGGACGGGGGATTACATTTTGTTTGTTTGCTTTTAGGTACTTAGTTGATGAGCAACAGTAAGTCAGCCCTGCTAAAGAATCTGGAGACACTACTGCCGTTACCAACCAAGCAAATACAGTTACAATTCCTACAGCAAAAATTATCGCACATTTACAGCTCTACAGAAACAGGAAAAAGAATTTCAGACCAACTACTTATTATGTATTTAAAGCAACAAGTCTCTTGCTTAGTTTTTCTGTTGTAAAGAAACAACTTCAACACAACAATTCATGCTGGTGTGAAAACTAAGGAAAAAAATGCAAGTTTCCACCTGCAGTGCTGTTTGGGTGTTGACCTAAACGGACACATTCACACAGAAATTTGTTCTTAAGCTAATGAATTTGGGTGCAAATTAAGTCCTGGTGACATATTGTCACTAAGGGAGGAGAATGAGTTGCCTTACCCGCGTGCTTTGAAAAGGAAAAAACCTAACCTGCCAATCCTCCCCATCCCCAAACACTGGTTGATTTAAAGAAAACACTCAGAAAGTTTTTAGGTCCCGTCTGGAGCACTGGGTCCAGTTCTGGGCTCCCCAGTTCCAGAAGGACTGGGAACTGCTGGAGATGGGACAGCAGAGGCTACAAAGATGAGGAGGGGCCTGGAGCATCTCCCTTACGAGGAAAGGCTGAGGGACTTGGGTCTTTTTAGTCTGGAGGAGAGAAGACTGAGGGGGGATCTGACCAACACCTGTAAATACTTCAAGGGTGGGTGTCAGGAGGATGGGGCCAGTCTTTTTTCAGTGGTGCCCAGGGACAGGACAAGAGGGAACGGGCACAAACGTGACCATAAGAAGTTCCATCTAAACCTGAGGAGGAACTTCCTTCCTGTGAGGGTGGCAGAGCCCTGGAAGAGGCTGCCCAGGGAGGTGGTGGAGTCTCCTTCTCTGGAGACATTCAAACCCGCCTGGACACGTTTCTGTGGGACCAGCTCTGGATGGACCTGCTTTGGCAGGGGGTTGGAGGAGATGATCTCCAGAGGTCCCTTCCAACCCCATGGCATTCAGTGATTCTGCGTGAAAGCTTCTCAACTTGTCTTAGGATACACATCCTGGCTTAATGCAAGTAACTGAGAGTTAGAAAACAGAAAGTAGTTAGGAACATCAGCAGTCAAGACCTTGTCTCCGCTGCAGTAGCCAGGCTGGATCTCACACACAAGCAAACTTATACACATCAGCCAGCTCCATTACAACGGTGTAGCTCAAAGCCTCTGCAGCACTGAAGAGAAGGATCTGATTAGCTCTACTGTAAACGGATTAGCAGCTGATGAAATGCTGCAACCGGAGCTCCTTCAGGCTGGTTACCTTATTAGCAGCGCTAGTTCTTCCAGCCCCATCCTGTGTGACAGATTGAGCTAAACCCCTGCTGTGGGCAGGGTCTGGCTACAGCCAGGAAGATGGGCTGCACCAGCCAAGGGAACAAGGAGACAAAATCATAGAATGATTAGGATTGGAAGGGACCTTCAAGATCATCCAGTTCCAACCCCCTGCCCTGGGCAGGGACACCTCCCACCAGACCAGGGTGCTCCAAGCCCCATCCAGCCTGGCCTTGAACCCCTCCAGGGATGGGGCAGCCACAGCTTCTCTGGGCAACCTCTTCCAGTGTCTCACCACCCTCACAGCAAACAATTTCTTCTTAACATCTAATCAAAATCTCCCCTCTCAGTTTAAAACCATTACCCCTTGTCCTATGGCTCCACTCCTTGATCAAGAGTCCCTCCCCATCTCTCCTGTAGCCCCTTCAGGTACTGGAAGGCCAATATAAGGTCTCCCTGGAGCCTTCTCTTCTCCAAGCTGAACAATCCCAGCTCTCTCAGCCTGTCCTCAAAGGAAAGGTGCTCCAGACCTCTGAGCATCTTTGATGCTTAGACCAACAGGTCCATGTCCTTCCCGTGCTGAGGACGCCAGAGCTGGACACAGTGCTCCAACTCTAACCATTCTCTGGTTCTATGATACTCTGCACTGCAAGATCTTTAGGGCAGGGTCAGCTGCAGCTGAGAGACTTCCCTACCAAGTTTGCCACAGAAAGGAGTTTTGGAAAAGCACAGCTTCCCAAATTCATCGCTTCAGCCAATTTGAGGCTTAACCTTCTCCACACCCCACAACTCTACTTGAGATGCACGTCTCGTTCCAGTTAAACTGCAGGGTTTTTCAGCCACCTGACTGAATCCCTCAAGAGGAAGGCTCTGATTTTTGATTTTTTTTTCCTCCTGAAAAAATCACATTGCTTGTCAAGTTGCCATTGAAACTCAACATATGGAAATCAGATTTTCAGCTTTGAAAGAATGCAGCAGCTTGCCCTAGATGGCTGCTGCAGCTGCAGCACTCCACACCAAGGGGTTCCTCAACTGCTGATAGATTTGAGGCTTCTTTTCTCCCATCACAAGGGCAGGAAGGCAGTTTTGAGTTGGAATTAGTAAAAAGATTGTTTATTTTAGTGAAAAGGAAATTTATGCCCCACCTCCTGCCCATTGTCCTAGATACCCATACCCAACTTGAATCACTCAGTGCCAATTAGAACAGTTTAAAATGCTTAACTGCCACCACTAGGACACGTCTTTGCATTAATACACCAATCCTGGATGCAGTTGTGCCTTAGATCACGTACCAGTCAACACTTACGATGGTAGTAAATGGCTGTAATATCAAATGAACCAATTACACTGAAACTGTAGGTAAAAACCCTAAGTGCAACATTTGATATTGTACCAGGGGAAGTCAGGCTGCCTCCGCTGTAAGCAAACAGGCATTCCTCTCCTGACTCCAGGGGAAGCAGAATTCAAGCAACCAAGTGTATTTCAACAATTCTAGCGTTCTTTATGGATGCATGAAAATGTTCTGAGCTTAGCCAGAAATATGGTAAGGAAAAAAAAAAAAACCCAACCAAAAACCAACAAAAACCACCCAAACAAGCCCCTCTGTTCTTCCCATGTAGAACGTCTCTCAACCCAAATTCACCTGAAAGGATTCCCTATTGGAAAGGCTTGGAATGCAGCTTCCAAGGATGCAACGGGCTATGAATATAACAAAACACAAGAGAAGAAGGAAAACAAGTGGAATTTGGCATTCAGTGATTCTGCGTGAAAGCTTCTCAACTTCTCTTAGGATACACATCCTGGCTTAATGCAAGTAACTGAGAGTTAGAAAACAGAAAGTAGTTAGGAACATCAGCAGTCAAGACCTTGTCTCCGCTGCAGTAGCCAGGCTGGATCTCACACACAAGCAAACTTATACACATCAGCCAGCTCCATTACAACGGTGTAGCTCAAAGCCTCTGCAGCACTGAAGAGAAGGATCTGATTAGCTCTACTGTAAACGGATTAGCAGCTGATGAAATGCTGCAACCGGAGCTCCTTCAGGCTGGTTACCTTATTAGCAGCGCTAGTTCTTCCAGCCCCATCCTGTGTGACAGATTGAGCTAAACCCCTGCTGTGGGCAGGGTCTGGCTACAGCCAGGAAGATGGGCTGCACCAGCCAAGGAACAAGGAGACAAAATCATAGAATGGTTAGGGTTGGAAGGGACCTTCAAGATCATCCAGTTCCAACCCCCTGCCCTGGGCAGGGACACCTCCCACCAGACCAGGTTGCTCCAAGCCCCATCCAGCCTGGCCTTGAACCCCTCCAGGGATGGGGCAGCCACAGCTTCTCTGGGCAACCTGGGCCAGGCTCTCACCACCCTCACAGCAAACAATTTCTTCTTAACATCTAATCGAAATCTCCCCTCTTTCAGTTTAAAACCATTATCCCTTGTCCTATGGCTCCACTCCTTGATCAAGAGTCCCTCCCCATCTCTCCTGTAGCCCCTTCAGGTACTGGAAGGCCAATATAAGGTCTCCCTGGAGCCTTCTCTTCTCCAAGCTGAACAATCCCAGCTCTCTCAGCCTGTCCTCAAAGGAAAGGTGCTCCAGACCTCTGAGCATCTTTGATGCTTAGACCAACAGGTCCATGTCCTTCCCGTGCTGAGGACGCCAGAGCTGGACACAGTGCTCCAACTCTAACCATTCTCTGGTTCTATGATACTCTGCACTGCAAGATCTTTAGGGCAGGGTCAGCTGCAGCTGAGAGACTTCCCTACCAAGTTTGCCACAGAAAGGAGTTTTGGAAAAGCACAGCTTCCCAAATTCATCGCTTCAGCCAATTTGAGGCTTAACCTTCTCCACACCCCACAACTCTACTTGAGATGCACGTCTCGTTCCAGTTAAACTGCAGGGTTTTTCAGCCACCTGACTGAATCCCTCAAGAGGAAGGCTCTGATTTTTGATTTTTTTTTCCTCCTGAAAAAATCACATTGCTTGTCAAGTTGCCATTGAAACTCAACATATGGAAATCAGATTTTCAGCTTTGAAAGAATGCAGCAGCTTGCCCTAGATGGCTGCTGCAGCTGCAGCACTCCACACCAAGGGGTTCCTCAACTGCTGATAGATTTGAGGCTTCTTTTCTCCCATCACAAGGGCAGGAAGGCAGTTTTGAGTTGGAATTAGTAAAAAGATTGTTTATTTTAGTGAAAAGGAAATTTATGCCCCACCTCCTGCCCATTGTCCTAGATACCCATACCCAACTTTAATCACTCAGTGCCAATTAGAACAGTTTAAAATGCTTAACTGCCACCACTAGGACACGTCATTGCATTATATACACCAATCCTGGATGCAGTTGTGCCTTAGATCATGTACCAGTCAACACTTACGATGGTAGTAAATGGCTGTAATATCAAATGAACCAATTACACTGAAACTGTAGGTAAAAACCCTAAGTGCAACATTTGATATTGTACCAGGGGAAGTCAGGCTGCCTCCGCTGTAAGCAAAGAGGCATTCCTCTCCTGACTCCAGGGGAAGCAGAATTCAAGCAACCAAGTGTATTTCAACAATTCTAGCGTTCTTTATGGATGCATGAAAATGTTCTGAGCTTAGCCAGAAATATGGTAAGGAAAAAAAAAAAAAACCCAACCAAAAACCAACAAAAACCACCCAAACAAGCCCCTCTGTTCTTCCCATGTAGAACGTCTCTCAACCCAAATTCACCTGAAAGGATTCCCTATTGGAAAGGCTCAGAATGCAGCTTCCAAGGATGCAACGGGCTATGAATATAACAAAACACAAGAGAAGAAGGAAAACAAGTGGAATTTACTTTGCCTTAATATGAAAAAAAAAAAATAAATATACATATATCCCAAATAAAATGCATCTTCCCACTCTCAGTAATCTCATTTCTGATGAGATTTTGCCCTTCCACCATCATGTGAAGTGGCGTAAGGATGTGGTGTGATAGAACCATTTCAGCAGTAACAACTTCCCCGGTGCCTCAGGATGCAGTTCTATCTAGCTGCTTAAATTAGAGCAAGTGATTTAGAGAAATATCCTACATCTTCTGTTTTCACCATGAAGCTCTGGAATGTTTTGTCAGCTCTTTACAGGACTAGCAAGAGTCCCAACCCTTCTCAAGTCTAGGGATTTCTAAATGGCTGTAAGAATCTTGGAGCTTTTCTTATACGCTTGGGTTAACCCATCGACAATTAGTCTCTACATAGCACATGACACATCAGTTAAAATTCACCTTGGATAGCAAAATTCCTTCTTCTGTGAACAAACCAGTGATGAGGTACTTCCCTTTTTCTCTACACAGATGATATTAGATGACACATGAGAAGGGAGACCAAAAAATCCTACCCCAATACATTCAGCTTTTTCTTTTATACCTCAAACACATATTAAAGGGTCAGAAAAGACCACCTGCAAGCACTCAAAGGGTTTGCAAAGCTTATTTTACATGCTCCAGGATAACGTTAAAGCAGATTAAGTACAGAGAATTAACAATTAAAAAACTGGAACAATGCAGTGCAATCATGGGAATGGGGTTGGGGGGGGGAAGTAACGCTCCGGAGATGAAAATACAAAATCAGTAATTTGGGTGGTTCTCAACTGAGCTACATAAATCTTTCACCTTCATTTCCAAATCACTCCCTGTAAACAAACCAGAAATCCTTATCTGTGAGAACCAGTTAGAGAATGTACCCCCAGCTAAGTTGCACATCTTCAAGCCCTTTTTTTTTTCCCAATTCAACTTCTATCCATCAAATCTTCTTATGACTTTATTACTACACAGAAGTTGAAACTGCATGCACTTCCTCACTATGGTAATAGAAGTGAATTGTTACCCTTAAATCTTAATGACTTTTTTTCCACTGTTTGCGATTGTGGCACGTTGAGAATGTGGCACATCTCCAAACTCCTCCAGCTTTTCAACCTCCGCCATTCTCAGTCAAATATCTACAAGAAATGGACAAGCAGCCCAGTTCAACCCAGCTTCCAGCTTTCCGTGCAACTCCTGTTGGACACTGCTATTTTCTCATGCTGCATCTCCTGACAACGTACCACACGGTGTCTTCTAGCTGCCACATAACTCAGCGGTGCCCGGTGACAGGACAAGAGGAAACGGGTACAAACTTGAACATAAGAAATTCTACCTAAACATGAGGAGGAACTTCTTCCCTGTGAGGGTGGCAGAGCCCTGGCAGAGGCTGCCCAGAGAGGTGGTGGAGTCTCCTTCTCTGGAGACATTCAAACCCACCTGGGCACATTCCTGTGGGACCTGCTCTGGGTGGGACCTGCTTTGGCAGGAGGTTGGACTAGATGGTCTCCAGAGGTCCCTTCCAACCCCACAGCATTCTGTGATTCTGTGAAAATCGAGGATCAGTTTCCTGCTGTGATCTCCTAGTAGTTTTTAGCATGTTTTCTAAAAATCAAAGCCCTGAACTCAAGAGCATACAGTTTCCTGCTGTGATCTCCTAGTAGTTTTAGCATCTTGTTTTCTAAAAATCAAAGCCCTGAACTTAAGAGCATGACTTACATTCCTAGATTTATAACCCCATGTGAGAGTTCACGAACGAAGATCAAGATCACTAACCAATATCGAACATTCTCAGTGTGCTCTCTGCATGTTTTATTTCTTACCTTTTCATTAAGGAAGAAAGAAATTACTCTTGCAGAAACCACCACAAGTCCTTCCATTCTTCTCTAACAATTACCTGGCTATCTACCAGTCAAACAGTATTTCATGCTTATGCCCTGTGAAAGTCAACTGCACCGCTGGGAACATGACCACACACACTATCTCTACTGCAGAATTTCAAGTTGCTTTTCCAAGCTCCAGGTGAGACTGCAAGACTGCCCAGGAGCCACCCACCTGCGAGGAAAATGATCCAGCTTTTGACGATCCAGCATCATAAACTCAAACTTCAGTTCAACTGCTCAAAGAAATAGGCTTTGTGTATTGTCACCAAGATGACCCAAGATTACGGGCACAAGCTGGACCATGGGAAGTTCCACTCCAATCTGAGGAGGAACTTCTTTGGGGTGAGGGTGGCAGAGCCCTGGCAGAGGCTGCCCAGGGAGGGTGTGGAGTCCCCTTCTCTGGAGATCTTCAAGCCCCACCTGGATGCTCCTGAGTGATGTGCTCTGGGCAGCCCTGCTTTGGCAGGGGAGTTGGGCTGGATGGGCTCTAGAGGTCCCTTCCAACTCCAACAATTCCGTGACCCAGTCTCTGTCACCATATCCATTAAATGAGAGTGGCAGGAACCACAGATTCAGAAGTTGCATTAACTGCTAAGAGCTCTGGCGGGTGACAGAAGGTAACTCAACCCAGTGGGGGCTCGTAGCTTATTAGAGACAAGCCACCGATCCCCAATGTCCCAGGGTAAATGAGTTTTCCACAAATTGCACATTATTATTATTCTTTTCCAAAGCTTTCACTGCATTCGAAGTAGAATTCTGTATTTATTGTTACTTGATACAAACAGCCAAACACAAGCTGCAGTTATCAGAATGAAGATATCCACCAATATGGTTCTTCCAGGATGTGAGGGGACAGGCTTTTAGTGCATTTGATAGTCCCAAAGAGTTATTATAAAGGGATCAATTTCAACAGAAAGATGTTGTACTTCTCCATAAGTCGCATATACAGAATGTTTACATCAAAGCATATTTTATTTTTAGCAGACGAACCCTTTTTTTCCATGGAATTTTTTCAATTTTATAAAATTCTAATTATTGTGACAGTTTTTGCTTAAAATATAATCTCATCAGCCTGACGCTGGTGACTCAAAGAGGGGCAGAAAGCTTGTCAGAAGACATCAAAAATAATGCATTTCATCTTCTTTCATCCTCACACAATTCACAGTTTATGTGCACGACAGCACCTGCAGCTTTATGCAAACGTGCAATGGTTTTGATGGCACTGTCACACACAGGGATTTTTTTTCTGCTTTTATACAAAAGGGAAGGTCCATGAATGATCAAAGAGCCTGAAATACACCGAAAGGTACAAGGGAACCATCCTCTCGCTGAGGGGGAAGGATGCTCTGCCATATCATTAGAGATGATGACAAAAAATGGAGAAGGCAAGATGCTTTGAATTTTAAGGCTGGTTTTAGAAGCTTTCATACAGGCTACTTCCTGCCTTCAGCACTCTATGAAATACAAACCACCGTTTCCATAAACACGTAAGAACATCCAAATGAAACCCACCAGAAGCAGCAACAGTGGTGCTGCTCCCACACACCTACCAGTTCCACGTGAAATCTCACCAGAAGTTCCACTTTGTATTTTACAGACATTTCTAAAGGAAAGAAAGCAAAAGCTCCACCATTTCACAACCTGGATTCGGAGCATAAATTATGGAAGTACCATCTGTTAGAACCACAAAGCTGATCCTAGCAAAATACACTAACAAGGAAGTCTCCCAGCAAGAAATTCACTTTTTCTTATCAGGAACTGTATCAATGGCAACAGAATTTCAGCGTTCAGGATACAGTAAAACAACTTCATCAACCTTCTTAGAGCAAAATTTAAATTTTAAGTGCAATAACTGAAGACAGACTCTTGGCACATGGTTCTTGCCACAGATGCCATTTAAATAATTCAGAAAAGCCATGAAAAGCAGGGAAGAGAAGTATATTCTTCAGAAGAATACTGTAACAGATTCTAGATGGAATTTTTCAAGTACTATTAGTTTCCCTTGAAGCAGAAGCAGTTCCAGCTTTCTACAACTGACAGAAGCAGCTCCGAGGAGAAAGACCTGGGAGTCCTGGTGGACAACAGGATGCCCATGAGCCAGCAATGGGCCCTGGTGGCCAAGGAGGCCAATGGCATCCTGGGGGGCATCAGGAAGAGGGTGACCAGCAGGTGGAGGGAGGTCATCCTGCCCCTCTGCTCTGCCCTGGGGAGGCCCCATCTGGAGCACTGGGGCCAGTTCTGGGCTCCCCAGTTCCAGAAGGACAGGGAACTGCTGGAGAGGGGACAGCAGAGGCTACAAAGATGATGAGGGGCCTGGAACATCTCTCTCAGGAGGAGAGGCTGAGGGACTTGGGTCTTTTGAGTCTGGAGAAGAGAAGGCTGAGGGGGGATCTGATCAACACCTATAAATACTTCAAGGGTGGGTGTCAGGAGGATGGGGCCAGTCTTTTTTCAGTAGTGCCCAGGGACAGGGCAAGAGGAAATGGGCACAAACCTGAACATAAGAAGTTCCACCTAAACATGGTGCCCAAGGAGGTTGTGGAGTCCCCTTCTTTGGAGATTTTCAAGACCTGCCTGGATGTAGTCCTGAGTAACGTGCTCTGACAAGCTCTGGGTGGTCCTGCTTTGGCAGGGGAGTTGGACTAGATGATCTCTATGGTCCCTTCCAACTCTAAAAATTCAGTGAAACTTCTTCACTTTGAGGGTGGCAGAGCCCTGGAAGAGGCTGCCCAGGGAAGTGGTGGAGTCTCCTTCTGTGGAGACGTTCCAAACCTGCCTGGACAGGTTCCTGTGGGACCTGCTCTGGGTGGACCTGTTTTGGCAGGGGGTTGGACTAGCTGATCTCCAGAGGTCCCTTCCAACCCCATGGGATTCTGTAATAAATGCCCATGAAACAAAGGCTTAATCTCACAGGTGACAGTCTGCCTGCTGCCAAAAGAAACTGTCCCCTACTCCCAACCCACTACTTCCCCCTGAATTCATCACGCAGCACGGTGAGGCAAAAAGCAATCCAGCAAATCAGAGCATTTGGGGCTTGAGGATGGGAAAACAAGGAAAGGAGGCACCAGACAGAGGAGGGAAGTAAACCTACAGGTTCACAAAAAAAAGGGGAGGGTAAATGTAGAAATTTGCATTTAAAACTAGAGCTTTTCTCTGCAACAACAGCAAAAAACCCACGAACAATTCACAAGTAAAAAACATTTGTGGCACTTCATGAAGAAATTCGCATTTGCTAAATGAGCCTTTGATCCAGAGAAACAGCACATCTGCAAAACAGCCATTTGAAATAGGATTGTTGCTTAATTAAACATGAGGCCAAGAAAGCCAGTTTTCAGTAGTTAAAAACAAGTTCTAATCTAGTAAAACCAAGGACTTGACATCACAAGTTTCTCTTCATTTTTAGCTCTTCGGCATGACTGCAGATAAAAAAAACCACAAAACAAACCATCCCACAGCATTAGTCCCCCCCGTATCTAATACCAACAACAGCTGATATGTGACAACCTGGGTGTCAGCATCCAAGCTGGCCTGGAATTCCAGGCAGGCAATGAGCAGCTGCAGCCCAGGCTGGCCAAAGCTCACCTTGCTTTTTTTCACCTGTATTAGTTAAAAGAAAACTCCTCCAGCTGCTCGAGCTGGAGTCAGACTGCAATGCAGTTTCCCAGACGTTACAAGCAACGAGAAGTTGTCAAAACTGACCTACATGGAAAATCTGAAAGCACAACCTCCCTGTGAAATAACTGGGTTAAGGGATTCAACTGGAAACGACAGAAGCTGCAGAGCTCAAGGAGAACAAACCTTCTACGGTTAAACCCCATATACCTTGAATTTTCATCAACTTTGACGAAGCCGAAATAAAGAGCCTTCGCAAGAGAAGAAAAAAATTGCTTCAAAATGAAAGAAAAGAGGAACAAAACCAGTTGTGAAGATGCTGAAGGAGGCTGCTCTCTTTAAGACTAACAAAGCACACATCTGAGACCACCACTGCTTGGTCTGGAAGAATTATCTGGCCAGAGAAAGCTGCCGAGCTGGACTTGCTCTCTGGAGACACAGTGACAAATACAATTAATTCCCCAATTATATGAATTAAAAAAAAAAGGGAGAGAAAGATGATATGAACTTGAAAATTGTTTTACAATCTATACATTACTACTGACAACTAATTGCACAGCATTTCCAGGACATAATTCCTACCATTTGCTGGCTCAAAAATGAAGGGTACATTAATCAACAGATCACAGATTAATTAGTCACAGCAGGATCTTTCATTACTTGGGCAGAAATAAAACCTGCACAGCTATCTACACACTGATGAAAAAATAAGGAAGCATGGTCGGGTTTATTTAAATCTGTAAGACTAAAATACTTGGTGCAGAGACAGGGTTCAACACCTAAAGGCAGCACAGCTTCCATTACTCCCGTTCCACTTCAAAGCAGGAAGAATTACAGATCAACTCCAGCAAAAGGAAAGAAAGGTGAAGCACTTCAGGCAGAATGATAATCAAAAAACCCATCCAACTGATACCCCTAAGGCATATTCTGGGCTGCCCACTTCAAGAAGGCCAGGGAACTGCTGGAGAGGGGACAGCAAAGGGCTACGAAGATGAGGAGGGGCCTGGAGCATCTCTCTTAGGGGGAAAGGCTGAAGGACTTGGATCTTTTGAGTCTGGAGAAGAGAAGGCTGAGGGGGGATCTGATCAACACCTATAAATACTTCAAGGGTGGGTGTCAGGAGGATGGGGCCAGTCTTTCTTCAGTGGTGCCCAGGGACAGGACAAGAGGGAATGGGCACAAACTGGAACATAAGAAGTTCCACCTAAACATGAGGAGGAACTTCTTCACTGTGAGGGTGGCAGAGCCCTGGAAGAGGCTGCCCAGGGAGGTGGTGGAGTCTCCTTCTCTGGAGACATTCAAACCCACCTGGACACGTTCCTGTGGGACCTGCTCTGGGTGGACCTGCTCTGGCAGGGGGTTGGACTAGATGATCTCCAGAGGTCCCTTCCAACCCCAGATGATTCTGTGATCACACAAAATTGCAAAGGGACAGAAAAAAAAAAAAGATTTATTTATATTTACCTGGAAACTAATGAGTCTCAATGTAACTCTTCGAAGAGCACCTACATCTACTTACTCAACACTGCTTCACCTCTTCCCTTGAAAATTTACACATGAGCACAGTAAAACCTGCTGTGAGCGAGTGCTCAGCACTCTCAAGATCTGCCAGGTGGGACATTCTGCTATCAAACCAGCCCACAAAAAATTGCCAGAGGATTGAATTTCAAAGATTTCCAGTGCCAGTCAAAATTTCTTTCCACATCTTATACCTTGTCTCTTGACGCCTTCTCTCTGTAATGCCTTTGGAAGCACTTCTTATCGCAGGCAGCAAAAAGGAAAGCATGTTAGGACAAGACACTGAACTGGCACAAGCAGCAAGAGAAAGCTATAGATAGTTTGACAGAATCCTGCAAATTTACCCCGGTGATATTATTTTGGGGCAGAAGGGAATGAAAAGTTAAGGGAAAGCCATTTGGAAGTTAGGATAATTTTGCTTTTCAGCAGTTGGTCTAAGTGTTAGTGAAGAAGCAAAAGGATCTGTGAGATCAGTGCTGCCACTGACCCTGCTGCCACCAAGCGACCTCGGCAAAATCCACTGATTTGATTCATCAGTTACGTTGGGGTGGCATAAGGCAGTGCCCTGGTTTTTGAGCTTCCACTGGAGTCATAAAAATGGGTGGTTCTTCTTTAAGAAAGGCTGAGGTAGGTTGGAATATGCTTGTGCTGTCAAGACTACACCCTTTTTAACACGGTGAGGAGAACTGTTTTGCCCAAGTGCTAAGCCCTTGCTGCCACCACTATTTAAGTTTCCTAATAATTACTTAGAGGAAAACTGAGCTGCTTTTACAGCCAACAACAGAAGCATTTCTTTACAAAGCCGAAAGGCATATGGATAGGTCTGATGCCAAGGTGATATCCTAAGAGCTGTTTAGGGAGCTCGCTATGTTTTGCGGTGGATAAGCATGAAGGACAGTGGCAGGAGATGGACCAGGACTCCTGGAATTCCTGCCAGACAGGGAGGACACAGCCCAGAGCCAAGGACACAGACTCGGGTAAACCACAGCCTTGTCCTTTACAGAAGGTGAGGATGGTATGCAATGAATTTAGGCCAAAGAAACACAAAAAGTAATTCTTAAAATATTTTCTTACATGAATTCCTAAATCATTCAGTCAAATGCAATGAAAAAAAAATACTAACTTAGTGAAAATCCGACATACACTTATCTCTCAACATCTGCTGTTTGAGCAGCTATGACAATGTGTCATTTACAAAACTTTCAGCTGTTCTTTTTAAAGCAAGGGACAAAGACTTGCCTTCATCCAGCACCACACTGGGCAGCAGCAACAATCAATGCTTCACAGAATCACAGAACGCCATGGGGTTGGAAGGGACCTCTGGAGACCATCTACCCAGAGCAGGTCCCACAGGAACGTGTCCAGGTAGGTTTGAATGTCTCCAGAGAAGGAGACTCCACCACCTCCCTGGGCAGCCTCTGCCAGGGCTCTGCCACCCTCAAAGTGAAGAAGTTCCTCCTCTTGTTTAGGTGGAACTTCTTAGGTTCCAGTTTGTGCCCATTTCCTCTTGTCCTGTCCCTGGGCACCACTGAAAAAAGACTGGCCCCATCCTCCTGACAACCACCGGTTAAGTATTTATAGGTGTTGATCAGATCCCCCCTCAGCCTTCTCTTCTCCAGACTAGAAAGCCCCAAGTCCCTCAGCCTCTCCTCCTAAGAGAGATGCTCCAGGCCCCTCACCATCTTTGTATCCCTCTGCTGTCCCCTCTCCAGCAGTTCCCTGTCCTTCTGGAACTGGGGAGCCCAGAACTGGTCCCAGTGCTCCAGATGGGGCCTCCCCAGGGCAGAGCAGAGGGGCACAATGACCTCCCTCCACCTGCTGGTCACCCTCTTCCTGATGCCCCCCAGGATGCCATTGGCCTCCTTGGCCACCAGGGCCCATTGCTGGCTCATGGGCATCCTGTTGTCCACCAGGACTCCCAGGTCTTTCTCCTCAGAGCTGCTCTCCAGCACTCTGCTGCACTGGTGCAGGCAGTTATTCCTCCCCAGAGGAAAAGACAAAAAAGTGTCAACTCAAAAGCACGTGGCCAAACTGTAGTTATGCAGCCATTGTCATCAGCTAATCTAATGCATGACTTGAGCTGAGCCACGCTATAGGTTGTGCTCTTCCTCTGAGCTCTCAAAAATTTCAGACACATACGGAATCCACAAGACACAATTTTTAAACACTCCCCTAGGATTATTTTTCAATCACATCCTACATGACTGACTTGTGTATAGCTTCATTTAGTATTTTTAGTATCAAGGTATCCAGAGCATAAGCTGCTCTTCCAACTATAGAAGTCTTAAAATTATTCAAGGCAAAATAATCTCAGCCATAAACATAGATCCTTCATTACAACCACCACAGGATGGTCAGTAATTACAACGCTGAATATTTTTAGCCAAAAAAAGAGCATTATTTCAATGCCACTGAGGCTCATTTTGACAAGTTTCTGACAGAAATGCCTACTCATGGTCGTTTCAACCAGTAGTGCTACCAAAAAATAATTAAACCCCATCCTCCACGCCACTTCTTCTTTGCACTGACACAAGATTTTTCTTTCACCATGCTGCAAACTGAAGACTAACCTTCCTTGCAGCTCCCAGAAAACTCTCCAGCTGGATTTGCACGCTACTCCATCTTGGGCCAATTGCTACTAGTTCTTCCAGCATCAGCACAGACTTAGGCCAGGTTAAAAGCACAGCTTCAGCCTAGAGGAACATCTGCTATTGTTGGATCACAGATTTTTCCTAATTAAACCAGAAGGACACTTCATAAATGTCACTGAGCTGAGGCCTGTGTACCTCTTCAAGCACTTAAAAATCACGGAGAACCATTTCCATACTCTTATTTACACAACTGACACCCTCTACATCAACCAAACTTTCCCATCCAAGCATCTTCAAAAGGTTGTCCACTATATTAAGAAACAGCATGAAAAGGGAATTCTGGAATCTGTTAAAAAAAAAGACAACTCAGTATAGACAACTCAAAAAACCCCACCATCCAACCGAAAAAGCACCCCCAACTCTATAGAAAAACAGCATGAAGAGAGGCTGACCACATATGGAATGCACAGTGTAATATTTTCCCCCTTCATGTTGCTCTGGTTTTCATTAAGCAAGAAAACCCTTCAAGTTTTGGGAGTTTGGGGTTTTTTTTTTGGTTTGGTTCGGTGCTTCCCCCCCAGCTGCAATGAAAAGTGCTTGAAAGTCACCATAACCTGGTTTGGGAAAAAGAGCTGGCAAGTACATAACACTAAAATGAAAATACTCATTTCAATTTTACAGTTTTTGAAGATGTGCAATTACTGAAAAGCTAAAAAAAAGATAGGAAAATAGGAGAAAAACACATAAACCTTGAAATAAACAAGTCTAATAGTGACTTTGGTGCCACATTTCAAGAAAGTGGTTTCCTGTAAAGTGTTTTGTCCATTAACATCTGTGATGCTAATCATCCTTGCCATGTTCTGCTGGGAAACCTCTCCAAGGAACCAGCGATCTTGGAGAGAGCAGCTGTAGTTATTTTCCAGTGGTAACTTCACGCTGGTCACATTACACATCTACCAACATTAAAATGATTGAAGGAGGACTAGAAACAGACATTTTGCCACATAAGACTGGTTGTTGGAAAAAGAGCAACATCAAAGAAATCCACTGGTATCAATATAAAAGAAAAAGAACCAGCCAGATGAGGTAAACTACAAAAGAGAGTCATGGCGAAGGTAGCAACTGCCAAGGAATTTGCATATTTTTTATTTTAATGTTTTTGAAAAGAATATGCAAGTCTGGATTCTTCCTAGTGGTTTCCAAATGCCATGGCTAAGATAGGTCATTACATAGAACAATATCCTTGGAAAAGGGAGTGGGAACTTTTACAGTTTCAATAACGTCAGTTATTGATCAAACTTACTACGATTAAAAAAAAAAAACCAGCAATTTTTTGCATTTGAGTAACCAGAATGTTATCAGGAACTCAGTTCTCAAAAGCAAAGGCAAGGCAACAGCCAAGTCAATATCATAAAAATGAAGGCCAAAATGAAGCAGCATAAAAGACTGGGAATGAGAAGGAAGAAGCCATCAGACTCAGTAGTTACGCTGCAGCGTAAGGACTCTCAAACAGCAATAATTTAAACCAACACGTAAACACACACGAGGATCAACAGCAAAACCTGCATTTGGGATGAGGGGAACCGGGAGAATGGAAAGTTGTCCCAAAGTACAAGGAACTTTGAATAAAACTGGAAAATAAACTGCTACCTATATCCAAAAATAGCAGTTATATGCAGGCAGCCCCAATTTATGCTGCTTCTGAACAGAGTATCTCAACAGTGAAACACTGAGCACTTGGGGTTGGTCTCTTCTCCCAAGGAACAGGCCATGGGACAAGAGGAAATGGCCTCAAGTTGCCCCAGGGGAGGGTCAGATTGGAGATTAAGAAAATGTTTCCATGGAAAGGGTTCTTAAGCCTTGGACTGGGCTGCCCAGGGCAGTGGTTGAGGTCCCGTCCCTGGAACTATTGAAAAGCTGGGTTGACCTAGTGCTTAGAGACAACCCTTTCTTCACAGGAAGGGTTATCCAGCATTGGAATGGGCTGCCCAGAGAAGTTGGTTGAGGCACCATCCCTGGAGGTGTTCAAAAGACGGGTTGACATGGTCCTCAAGAATATGGTTTAGTGATTATTATTTTTTTTATTACTTATTTCTTATTTTTTTTTTGTCAGAGTTAGGCTGATGGTTGGACTAGATGATCTTTAAGGTCCCTTCCAACCTAGATGATTCTATGGTTTGGTGATGGCTTTTATCAGAGGTAGGCTGATGGCTGGATGAGATGATCTGAAAGGTCGCTTCCAACCCGGACAGTTCTATCATTCTATTAGGCCACGTAGAGAAGTCAAGAGAGAAAACAAGGAGAAGAGTCCTAAATGGAGTATCATAGCAGGAGAGCAGTACCAATCAGCGCGGCCTAGTCATGCCTGAACGAAACAGCCCTACAGCAGAATCCATCAGAAAGCTGTGGAAAATGGTTTTAGGCAAGATTCAGAGGTCAGCAAAAATCTCTGCTGCACTGACCTGTGTTAAAGCATACATCAATAAGCCCTCTGCTCTCCCAAGAATATTCCTTCCAAAAAGAAACTCACCACAAATAACCACAACAAACTTCCTCCTTACAGGATGCTTTTAGGTTACCTCCTTTTTGCAGTTTGATCTCAACTCATCGAGACCGTAAAATAAAGATCATGATTGTCACCACCCCCCCTCCAAAGCATCATCTTTGCTTCCATATTTCGATGAATTTCTTTTATTTCCTCTCCCTGTTCATCTCTAATAAAGCTGCATTTAAATTACAGGCCTCAATTGCTCCAGAGATAATTGGGTACTGAAATGCCCAACGGACTTATTCATAATTTGACATAACTTGCTACTTTAACCACCCAAGTCATCTTTCACAACATCCTCCACCCCCTCAGTGGGAGATGCAGCACTGCAGTTTCTACTGGGACACTGGACTTTTTCTTTCAACCATACAGAATCATGGAATTGTCGGAGTTGGAAAGGACCTCTAGAGACCACCCAGTCCAACTCCTCTGCCAAAGCAGGGTTGCCCAGAGCACATCACTCAGGAGCATCCAGGTGGGGCTTGAAGATCTCCAGAGAAGGGGACTCCACACCCTCCCTGGGCAGCCTCTGCCAGGGCTCTGCCACCCTCACCCCAAACAAGTTCTTCCTCACATTGGAGTGGAACTTCCCATGGTCCAGCCTGTGCCCGTTGCCCCTCGTCCTGTCACTGGGAACCACTGAAAAGAGTCCGGCTCCATCCTCCTTCCACCCACCCTTTAGATCCTTGGAAGCATCAATAAGGTCTCCTCTCAGCCTTCTCTTCTCCAGGCTCAAGAGCCCCAGCTCTCTCAGCCTTTCCTCAGCAGGGAGATGCTCCAATCCCTCCATCATCTCTGTTGCCCTACGCTGGACTCTCTCCAGCAGTTCCCTGTCTCTCTGGAACTGGGGAGCTCAGAACTGGACGCAGGATTCCAGTTGTGGCCTCCCCAGTGCAGAGCAGAGGGGGAGAAGGACCTCCCTCCACCTACAGGTAATTTCAAAAATAAAAACCTCATTTCAAAAATAAAAACCTCCTTTTTTACTAGGTAACTTCCTAATTACTGGAAAAGAAGCATCCTTCTCCCTCCAGCCCACTACCTACTCTTGTCTCTTCTTAGATTTAAGGGCTTTCCCTCTCCCCATCATGACCATGAGTGTGTCTTTTCTGCTGCTTAAAACAATCCTGAAGGACTAGTCGTAACTGAGCACATTTCTGCATCTAATTTTTTCCTAAAACTTTTTCCATTCTGAAATGAGTTATTTCAACTGTGTGCAATAAAGATTTAAGTTGAAATACTTCTTTAAAAATAAAGTATTTCAACCAGCTACTCCTGAAGTCCTTGTACTGGCCCTACTGAAGAGATTTCAGCAAAAAGAATACGGGAAGGTTGGGGTTTTTTGGTTTTGTTTGCTTTTTGGGTGCTTCATTGCAAAGATTAAAAGGGCTAGTTACCATGAGCGAGGGTGGTCAGATCAGATGACCTGCATGGCTCCTTCCAGGCACAAAGCATAGATATTTTTTTTTTAATTATTATTTACTTCTTTAAATATAAATAGCCCATACAGAGCTACATTAAGATCTTTAAAATGATGGGACAACAGTAACATCTGCATTGGCCAAGAAGGCCAATGGCATCCTGGGGGGCATCAGGAAGAGGGTAACCAGCAGGTGGAGGGAGGTCATCCTGCCCCTCTGCTCTGCCCTGGGGAGGCCCCATCTGGAGCACTGGGACCAGTTCTGGGCTCCCCAGTTCCAGAAGGACAGGGAACTGCTGGAGAGGGGACAGCAGAGGGCTACAGAGATGATGAGGGGCCTGGAACATCTCTCCTACGAGGAGAGGCTGAGGGACTTGTGTCGTTCTAGTCTGGAGAAGAGAAGGCTGAGGGGGGATCTGATCAACACCTATAAATACTGAAAGGGAGGGTGTCAGGAGGATGGGGCCAGTCTTTTCTCAGTGGTGCCCAGGGACAGGACAAGAGGAAATGGACATAAACTGGAACATAAGAAGTTCCACCTCAACATGAGGAGGAACTTGTTACCTGTGAGGGTGGCAGAGCCCTGGAAGAGGCTGCCCAGGGAGGTGGTGGAGTCTCCTTCTCTGGAGACATTCAAACCCCACCTGGACACGTTCCTGTGCAACCTGCTCTGGGTGGCCCTGCTCTGGCAGGGGGTTGGACTGGATGATCTTCAGAGGTCCCTTCCAACCCCACAGCATTCTGTGATTTCATGGATTTCCCAGCATTTGTATGGAAGCACAAAAAAAATAAAATTGGTCAAATCTTTATTACTGACCAGATTTTAAAGAGATTTCACTCATTTCTTTTGGCTGTTAGGGACAATTTCTGGATCTTAAAGATCATTACAACTACTGGCCTTTACTCAGTAGATGTTTGGAAGCCCCTCAGGTTGACTACAGCCTCATCATACCTACATTCCTGCCCGCTTCTACATGTTTAACTGACCATCTTCAAATGTCATAGATGGGAACAACCAGAGGGTGAGGAAAAATAATTAAAACCCACCCTCCATCAAAGAGGAAAGAGAACTCTGCTAATTTGCTCATCATGCAAAGCAGACACAGGAAGGCCACTGCAGGTCCTCAGGTGCTGCCTGTCTATGCTGAACACCTCCACATTTATGGAATTAAGAAGGAACAAGGTTGAAGATTTTACCGCTGACAAGTTTGCAACAGTTAACACAGCAATCTGTATGTAAAAAGTGGTCAAAACTACTCTAATGAATTCAATTTAACTGGGAATTTACAGTCTATGTGTTAAATACTTTATGTGCTTTTATGGATTCTCAGAGTTTCTACACACAAAAACTTCTAAAACTTGCAACTAGAAACTTTTTTTTTTCCCTCCTTTTAAATAAATCAGCGTCCCTCCACAGAAAATACGAACTACTTCCTACACACAAGAAAAGCCAAACACTGCAAAATTTGCATTAAAAGTTGCACTACAGGAACCAATTAAGACTTGACTACACCTAAGGCCACGTTTACACTTTTACAACAGCTCTGCTCAGAAAAATTGTCTTCATTTGTAAGCAGTTAATATGGGTTTAATTGCAAGTATATACTTCTAAATAGGTTTATAAATTTTTGCATTATTATTGTACACGTTTTTCCATGACTTACAGAACCAAGTTTGGTTTTCTAGCCACCAGTGGCCATCATTTCCTACCTGGCAGTGAGTGCAGGTTTCTCTTTCAGCCCTTTTGCCTCCTTTCTCTTCCCAAAAAGCATCCTCGGCATAAGCCTCAAGGCAGACAGACTGAATGGTAATTAGCAAATGGACCCTATTAGATGTAATCCTAGACAGGATCTCCTGACTTAATATTTTTTTCTGAAAAACTGAGTTCATGTGCTGCCAGACCACCCCATGATGTGAATGAAAGCCCAGTAAATGGGAAAAAGTGAGAAATTCACTTCAAAAATGGAATTAAGATCAGAGCTAAAACTCCCTTGTAGATGCAAGCACCTAGCGTGCTGTATTGCCAGACCAGAAACACCAGTGAGACCTGCTGGCCAGTAACACTTCTGGTAACTAATCAGCCAGCTAATACCAAATGGAGAATAGAAAAAAAAAAAAAAAAAAAAAAGGTTATTTATATTGTCCCTTGGGAAGAGGAAAAAAAAAATAGAAATCAAACAATCCTATAAAATCTTTGACAAAGCAGCGTCTCTATAATTACATGACATTTTGAGTCTTTGGCACCTTTTGAAATTCAAGAGGACCCACTGTCATCTAGAGAGGTGGTGGAGCTAAAGGGGACAACAGACAGCAGGATCACTTAGCCTTCCAGCCATAAGGAAGAAAAAACACGTGTTCTGGTGCCAGACAAAAGGCATAAGGGAAAACCAGCCCTGATACATTACGCAGACATCTGCGGAGCAGAGTTAGGCTAGAAAAGCACTAATTTTTAAATCTGAATGCAGAATACTTCCCCAGTCTCAAAGGGCTCTTTCACATAATCACTGCTGGCTTCGGTTATCTAAAAGCTTTTTCCAAGATAAACTATACAATTATAGGGGTATAATTTATTTTCAGACCGGAAAGGAAACAAACTTCCCTTCTCCCCTTTTCCTCAAAACTTAAGGGTCTGTCCTCCCACACTCGGGGAAGGGAGTGAGGAAGTAAACTTTTATTCAACCAAGAGATGAACACACCCAAAACAGTTTTTTCCTTACATTATATTTCATATACTTCTGTATTAATGCTTTTGGACTCCAACTTCCTTACCAAGAGCCTTGCTGTTGGTCTGTTTGCTCCTTTTTCCTGCAAGCACAGAAGCATTATTTCCTGTATGGCAGAAGAATACCTCCTAGTCCTCATCCTCCCAGACCATCTAAAGCAGACCCCCTTGAGTCAAGAGCCACTTTTGTTGGCCTCACCAAAAGGCAGTGGTGCTTTACCAACCCCCTTACGGAGCTAAAGCTGAAAACTATGATCATGCCGGTGCCTTGGAAGTGGTTCTTCCAACTAGTTGGGAGTGTAGAGATAGGACAAGGGGTAATGGTTTTAAACTGGAATAGAAGAGATTTAGATGAGATACCAGAGAGAAATTCTTTGGTGTGAGGGTGGTGAGACACCGGAAGATGTTGCCCAGAGAAGCTGTGGCTGCCCCATCCCTGGAGGGGTTCAAGGCCAGGCTGGATGGGGCTTGGAGCAACCTCAGGGTTGGAACTGGATGATCTTGAAGGTTCCTTCCAACCCAAACCTTTCTATGATTTTAGTTGACTCCACTATCAAAAAGGGACTAGAAATTAGTTCTCTCAACCTTCTATTCAGGAATCCTGCACAAGAAAACAAACCCAAAATAGCCAATGTAAAACCATGCAATTTTTGCAACTACACTCCTACCTACTCTCAGAGATTTGATAACCCACTGAATACATTTTATTCATCATTCTAACACTAGTCCTTTGACCCAGGCAGCAACAAGTCATTGAATATGATTAGACTATTTTGAGTAGTATTTTGGCAAGTATGTATGAGTGTCTGACAAGAAAAATGAATTTTGGGGAGGAAACAGTGCAATCGCTGTCCTCCCGGTTCAGAAAATGAAAGATGGCACAGTACACAGCAACCATACTCCTACCTGGCATGTGTTATTATGTACCAGATCTCATAAGATTTCATAAAAAACCAACATATTTGAGAACCTTTTTGCATACAAGCTTTATGTAAAACTAAATAAATCAGCACTACTGAAAAAAACAAAACCAAAAAACCCCCAGGCCACTGCAGCTTTAAAGTTGCCTTTACCTTTTCACTCCTTCCCAAAAGCACGCAGAAAATACTAGTTTTGAACTTCAGTGTATCTTAGTGAGAAGGATCAACATTAAACAGCTACTACTTTCGTAGACCCTCAAGCAAAAAGTACCAAGAAAAATATGCATGCCACAATACAGAAAGCTCTAGTAATTCATCCTGTTCAGAGCACACACAAACAGCGCTTGGTTTTGATACATGATCAATGCTAACTACTAATTAGCAGGCTTAGAACTGAGATCCTCAGAAGTCTGTTCTGAAAGGCAAGCTGGAGTAGTTTCGACAAGCCTGAGTAGTTAAATTATCAACATAGTACCAGTCCCAGTCACCCTGCATACACTCAAATACAGCCAACAGGAAATATAGCCAGGGTTAAAAATAAAAACAAACAAAAAACCCCACCAAAACCCCCACACCTCCTTTCAGAAACAGCATTACACAACAACGCACATACACAAATAAAAAAGGTAACACCTTACTGCATTTTAGCAAAACTCATGCTTTGTTGGGATTTTTTTTTTTTTTAAATATAAAGTATTCAGATTTTTCTTTGCTACTTCGCAAGACTCTTACAAAACCAGCTGAATCACAGATCCATCATTTCCAGATCCAGGTTTTGTTTATGAAAAAATAAAAAAAAAAATCCATATCCTTATGCTGAAGGTTGGATAAGTAGCTTAGAGTGAAATGAAACATGTCAAAATAGCTCAAGGTGGCAAAGAACTTAGGAGTAGCTTCTCTGTAGTCTTTTACATTCTTTACAGCCACGCTGGAGGCTGAAAAGCAAAGCATTATGTTCTGCTGCTCTGGGTGCAGCTGATTTATTATAATCTATAGTATTAGATGGAGACTTCAGATTAAAGTATTATGCCAAACGTTCTCCTTTGAAGGCAGTAAACTGACCCAGCTTCTCAACAAGCTACACGGCAAAAAGCCAGGAAACCCTTCAGAGCAGCAGAAGGCAACAGATCCATAACACAATTTGGACCATGAACAAATGGCCCACCCACATCTGTGCAGGAACTCATTCTGCACTTAACCTTTAAGGTGTCTGTCTTCTTTAGATGTGACTCATGCAAGTCGGAAAAGGAAAAAGAAAAAAAAAAAGGAAAAAAATAAAGAGTTATCCAGGGGATTACCCAAATGCACGTAGTGATACTTCGACGATAGAAAGGGCAGGACCAAAACACACTTAAGCCCTTCAAGAGGAAACACTCAATGAGCTCACATGTAAAAAAAATGGCAGAAAAAAGCTTCTGCTGAAAGAGGTATGGAAATGAATTTATGCTCATAAAAAAGCCCTATAATACAATATTCAGACCAATTCCAAAAGCTTGAGTGGAACACTGGCAATTGCATTTATTCTGAAAGGAATGTCTATGCACAACAACCCAGGCACAGCATACACCCCAGCCAGCCAGCCAGGCCCCTAAAAGGTGGGTGAAGTTGCAGCTCATTTATCCCAACCGTTCAGGGAAGCACTGCATACCACCTCTGTCACTCAACTGTGTGATTGCAATGTGTCCTCTTACCCTTATTTGCAAGAACTTCAGTCACCTCAAAGAAAGATGACAAAAAGCTCTGGTATTCAGCAGGTTTGAGATAGGAGAAATCCTTGTGGGTAGCAGGGTCCCGTCTGAGAACCTGGGGTTTTGTGGCATATTGGAAGAGGCTGAACAGAAATTTGTCTTTGTTAGCAGTTAGAAGGAAACTTCTCTATGAACCACAGCTCTCTGCCTACCGCATCACAGAACTGTCCTGGTTGGAAAAGACCTCTGAGATCACCAAGGCCAACCATTCACACACACAAAAAAACCCCTTACGATCTCAGGCACTAGAGCATGCCCTGAAGAGCCACGTCTACACGTTTCTTAAATCCCTCCAGGGATGGTGACTCTACCACCTCCCTGGGCAGGCTGTTCCAGGGCCTGACCACCCTCTCAGGAAAGTCATTCTTCCCAAGATCTCATCTAAACCTCCCCTGCCCCAACTTCAGACCATTTCCTCTGCTCCTGGCATTATTCCCTTGGGAGAAGAGGCCAACCCCCACCTCTCTCCACCCTCCTTTCAGGGAGTTGGAGAGGGCAATGAGGTCTCCCCTCAGCCTCCTCTTCTCCAAACTAACCATGCCCGGTTCCCTCAGCCTCTCCTCGTAGGACTTGTTCTCCAGACCCCTCCCCAGCTTGGTGGCTCTCCTCTGGACACGCTCCAGCACCTCAATGTCCTTCTTGTCGTGAGGGGCCCAGAACTGAACCCAGCCCTCGAGGTGAGGCCTCACCAGTGCCCAGTCCAGAGGTGCCATCACTGCCCTACTCCTGCTGGCCATGCTGGTCCTGACACAGGCCAGGATGCTGGTGGTATCACCAGCCAACCACACGGGTTCTACTTGGCAACAGCCAGTGCTAACTCTGAACGGTGGGATTCGAAACCAGAGGACAACACGCAGCAGGAATATCCATCCCAGTCACATTTTTCCACCTTTTTATGCATGGAAATTCAATGACTAATTATTTTTGCAAATCAGAATTTACATCTCCAGACTTAAGGGCAATACAAGAAGCTTCCTTTGTCTTCTGTTTTCCCCTTCCCTTTCAGTACTTTCCCACCTTCACACCAGGCATATCAAGTCCTCTCTTTCTCCCAGAATAGCTTCAGGAACCACAGCTTTTGTTTGCTTCTAGAAGCAGAGAACTCTGAAGCCATACATATGTTTTGACATATGCACTCACTTTGTTAGAATATGTGGAAAGAGCTAAAGATGTTTTTGAACAGTAAGTAATAAAAGAGCCTTCTGGAAAGGGCCCAAAGTGCATCAGCAAAAACCCTGCAGCCAGAAACATCAGAAACACAATCTCTACAATTTAGTGGACATGAAAGGATGCTAAATATACTCAACAGAGCTGCTGTGACACAGCAGCTCGGACAGACCAGGTAAAAAGGCATAGAAGGTATGGCCCTTGATCTTCCATCCTCAGGAACATGAACATAATCAAAGCCCAATTCAACTAAAAAGACTAAAAAGTCACACATGATCATCTACAGAAACAAAGATGGTCTTTTTTGTTATCTTACTCTTCTTAGATGGAAAAGAAAAGCTTCTTAGTTGTTTATTTCTCCTGGGTTTTGTTTGTTTTTTTAAAGATACCTCATTTAAAAGCTTCTCACTGTACCAAGAAAACCCTGAGGTTATCAAGCAGAGGGTTTTTTAATCCTTTTGCTCTATACGTAACAAAATCTATCATAAAACTTCGACTATTAAGAGGCTTTATATTAAAAAAAGGGGGAGGAGGGGGAATCTTACACAAAAGATTGAGACTACAGTTCATTACAAGTAAGAGATTACTTCTTACTCTTACGCCTCTTCATAATGAATAGGTAGCATTCATTGAGGTGGTCATGTCATTCATACATACGATAGTATATGCACCAGAAATATCTTATGTGACAAAACCAGGTATTTTAAGAAGACAGAAAACAGGAAAAATTCTAAGGAGAAGAAATATACAGCAATTACAGCCAACCTAAACTTGGTATATACCTATACGTATACATTTGGCATCCACCTCTCTAAGAGATATCTTAATCTGCAATATTTCTAACTGTGCCAAAGTTAATCTTTTATCTTTTCTGGAGAGGTAGAAGTACTAGAGGTTCTCAAACTCTCATCTAGTAACAGCCAGTTTCAAGCTTCATATAAAGTACATTGACAGCGGGTGTTAGAACGATGCGTCTACCTGAAGAAAACAAACAGCATTTAAAATGTGATGCTTTTTCTAGAAGTACTGACTCTTCTAGTGTGCCTGCAAAGATCTACTTTTGAGTAGCTGGACAATCAGCAAACAGCTTTCTCCTCAATAAAAGCCTACAAAAAAAACAATAAGAAAAAAACAAAACAACAACAACAAAATGGAAAGTTTTACAACCAAGAATATGGATGAACACACAAATTAAGCCTTTGACAACTTCCCCAGGGAGAGAGGGTGCCTTCAAGAGGGAGCATTCCATAAAGCACAAATGTGAACAGCACACAGGACAAGTTAGTGAAATGCCTCCCCAAACCCACAAAATACAGCAAGTGAAGACTGTTCTTCACTGAGCCTCGGGCCCTAACCTTAGTGCTTATTTTCACATTCGACCTAAACTTAGAAAGATAAATCTAAATTAAACCACTTAGAAACATGCAAACAAAAAGAACACAATATTGGTAATGAAGCATGAGCGTTGGGCTTTTCTAAAAGTTATTATTTCATTTAATAAACTATTATTGAAATATTAATCATAGTTAACATCATGAAATAGATTTTAATTTTTTTTCCTAAGCTGACAGCAGCAGTCAGGTATGGAAACTGGTCAATAAACAATGTTCACAAACATCACCTTATTTGAATAAGCAGAAAAAATTCTCCACATCTGCCATGAGCTTTATCTTATTCACTAGTAACAGGGAAGCTGTTCTTGCCCTGCTTTCCAACAGCACAAAAAATGATGCAATAACTCTCAGTTTCAAAATGCTAAAGGAATAAGATAATCAACTACAGGCGTACTCATTAATTGGATGATCTTTTCTTTAACAGTATTAAAAAAGAGATACAGTGACAAAGACCCTCACACTGCATATTCAAAGTAGTGTCATTCAAATAAGAACTGTCATTTTATGCAAAGGAGGGATAGTTTCCATCTGAGGCAACCCTATTTCATCTTTGGTTAAAAGCCCTACTTTTTCATAAAATATTCACAGTATCTGGTTAATGAGAAACAGAGAATGGCCTAACTTTACCTGATTAGCAACTGCAAAGCATGTCAGGACACAAATTTAGCCAGACAAAAATACTAAAGGGTATTAGATTCACAAAGATTTCAGAGTCCTTTCAAACTGTCAATGATGTTGTTCCTCTTAGGAGGAAAGGCTGAGGGACTTGGGTCTTTTTAGTCTGGAGAAGAGAAGGCTGAGGGAGGATCTGATCAACACCTATAAATACTTCAAGGGGGGGTGTCAGGAGGATGGGGCCAGTCTTTTTTCAGTGGTGCCCAGGGACAGGACAAGAGGGAATGGGCAGAAACTGGAACATAAGAAGTTCCACCTAAACACGAGGAGGAACTTCTTCACTGTGAGGGTGGCCGAGCCCGGGAAGAGGCTGCCCAGGGAGGTGGTGGAGTCTCCTTCTCTGGAGACATTCAAACCCCACCTGGACACGTTCCTATGCAACCTGCTCTGGGTGGACCTGCTTTGGCAGGGGGATGGACTAGATGATTTCACCAGAGGCCCCTTCCAACCCCATATCCCTCTGTGATTCTATAATGTCTTCCATCCTGAACTCTACTTCTAGTTGAAATGATAGAAAACCATTTGTGCAGTTCAGTCTTTTTTGAGGCAAAAATGAAACAGCCTAAATGAGAAATGAGAACAGTAAGACGTGGATGTGTTAGACCAAATATGCTCTACCATACCTACGGTATTACAATATGACTGTGCAGTCAAATCCTGCTGGATTTGACCCTTGGCTTTCCGAACAGTGGTGCAGAGCAATAAAATAACTTACAGAAAAATGAACCAACATTTTGCACAACCTTGGGATTTTGCTTTTTCCTTGCCTTCCTCCACTTCACACCTATGTTGCTTCTCCAGATATTACATACCCAGAGGTAACATCAGAAAGACCTTTCAGAAAACTCCAGTATCGAGCACGACACCAAGTACAAAGAAAAAGAAATTAAAAAATCTAGCCTGAAACACAACTGCCCTTTAGCATCAACATGAAGTTAGACAATTACTCACTAATATTTTAAAAGAATTCAATAAGCCCTGGCAATAAAAGCTATAGAATTTAAAACCTTTGGTCTGATCAAGTGCTCCATTCCAGCACCTTCCTAAAACACTCATAAGCTCTCTTCAACTGTGACTTCAAAGTGGGACCTAACTTATTTTATCCAACCCAATATCCTTCTCCTGACACGGGACAAAAGCAGATGCCCAAGAAAAAACACATGAAAGTGCTTCAAACAGGGGCTGAACCAGACGACTTTGAGAGATTCCATCCGATCTGAACTATTCCATGATTCTGTAAAAAGTCATGGCAAGAAAACAGTGATTTCCTTGAAATACCATTTATCTCCCAAAGTTTATGGTGCTAGCTAGAGATCTTCATTTTGACCTCTTAATGACATATTCCTGTGAGAAGTTACAAACAGTAAGTGAGAACGCAAGCATAGTCTTTAGTCAGGCCCTGATGCTATTAAACTCTAAATTTATTTCTCAAAAACCAAAGGCACTGACTCCAGTTTGTCACAAACTCTGAGAAGAAACGGCCAGTTAACGTTTATCAGCGGGCGGGCTATTCTGAAACCTTTTAAAAGGGCTCTGTAGATGCACAATCAGGAAACTGCAGGAGGCATGCAACAGGAGACCTCTTCATCCATCATTAGAGAATTGCTGACTTGAACTATGAACCATTCAGCTCTTTCATGAGACAACTTCAGAATATGCCTGAGAATACCTCATTTGTAACAAGTCAGGCTATTCCAAGAGAATACAAATCCAAATATATTTGTTGCAACAGTTCAAAATCCTTCAATTTAGTGAACTCTTGGTCCGACTGGTGACAACCAGACACTGGAAGAGGTTGCCCAGAGAAGCTGTGGCTGCCCCATCCCTGGAGGGGTTCAAGGCCAGGCTGGATGGGGCTTGGAGCAACCTGGTCTGGTGGGAGGTGTCCCTGCCCAGGGCAGGGGGTTGGAACTGGATGGTCTTGAAGGTCCCTTCCAACTCCAACCATTCTGTGATTCTATGGTTCTATAACCAGAGGCTTGGTAACAGGCATTTCCATCACAGAAGAACAGAATCACAGAACTTGAAGGTCCCTTCACCCACCCTTGAAGTATTTATAGGTGTTGATCAGATCCCCCCTCAGCCTTCTCTTCTCCAGACTAAAAAGACCCAAGTCCCTCAGCCTCTCCTCCTAAGAGAGATGCTCCAGGCCCCTCATCATCTTTGTAGCCCTCTGCTGTCCCCTCTCCAGCAGTTCCCTGTCCTTCTGGAACTGGGGAGCCCAGAACTGGTCCCAGTGCTCCAGATGGGGCCTCCCCAGGGCAGAGCAGAGGGGCAGGATGACCTCCCTCCACCTGCTGCTCACCCTCTTCCTGATGCCCCCCAGGATGCCATTGGCCTTCTTGGCCACCAGGGCCCATTGCTGGCTCATGGTCATCCTGGTGTCCACCAGGTCTTTTTCATTCATAATAATCATTTAATTATTATCAATTTCATTGATAATAATCAATGCATGTGTGCACGGAACTCCCTTTTTTGCTCCATGCCATTTGAACTTCTTAAGTGCCATCAGCTACTTATCTCCTAATTGTATTTTTCAGTAGTGGTTTGTTGCACAGTTCTTCATTTTAACACAACACTCGTTAGCTGAAGTGCTCCACAGACATCCAACAACTGCTTTCAGATCCCTGAATGACTGTTTTTTTTAACTAACTGGGTACTAGAAAATGGACCCAGGTTTCAGGATTAGCCCATAAATTTGAAACTTAACATACAAATGACTTCAGACTACAGAATTGCTATTTCAAAAAGCACTGCTGTTTGCAGTTAGAGATGTCTCCTGGCAATGCTTCCGATTCTTTTCAAATAAGGAAGCTGTCACCTTACATAGATGTACCTTCATGCATCACAAGGAGTGAAATACCAGAGCCAGATGTTGTTAGAACTGTCACTCGCTGTCCTTAGCCGGCCCCTGTTTATTTGTGCCCTTCCGTTACGGGGCTTCTCGTCCTGCAGAAGACCAAGAGTTTAATTCCCTTAAATTGCAGACCATTTCTGCCCTTCTGGAGAAGCATCTGCCCCATGAAAACCACTCGTTTAGCCTTCACAGCAAAAGGCTCATGAACAGAAGTATCAGAAAGGTGCACTTTGCAATAGCTTTGACACGCTTGTAGTTTTGGTGATGTCAGCAGGATTTCGGGCTTAAGACCTCATTAATGCTGGAAGTCAAGATTTCAGTGATACAAAACCAGAACTGCTTGCAAAATTAGGAAGTCAGAACCCTCCAAAAAGCTTTCACTTTGAGCTTAATAGAGGGAAGGAACTACATTGAATGGCATCATTACACACTTAATACAGCTTATCTCAACCCTGGCTGAAACTCAGCACCATTCCAGGACGGAGGGCGAGAGTTCTTATGTTTGTGCTCTTGGTACGTGTAACAAAACTACCTACAGGGAAAAACTGGGATCAAAGTCAAGGCTGACAAGAACTCAAACAGAAAAAACTCATTTGATGAGGCTGTTGAAGCTGTTTTTCTCACCTCCAACCACCGCTAAGTCTAAATTTTCTGCCTTAATTATTCTATTATGGTAAATGACTAGAGAAAACATCAGGCTCTAACTCAAGAACAGAAGCGTGAAAAAATTCTTCTTAGATGATGTTAATTCTCTTAAATAAAAGAAATTCTAGACAAGAGTATGGTAAACTCTGATTTGTCAGTAAATGTGCTCAGAATCTCTACAGAAATGCATCCAAGACCCCAAATGAAACAGTTGCATGCAACGCTACACAGAGAAAAACACTGGAAAAAGAAACAAAATGTAACAGTTTTAAATGGATGCACAGTGAAGATCTGAACTGACTATTGCAAAATCAGCCAGAAGGAAAACACGCACATTGAATCAGAAGATTCACATTCAATGAGTCACTGTGGCTTTACTACAATTGTACGTTTAGACCACAAATACCCCATCCAAGAATATCACTTTGGTTACAATATTAACCTTTTCATTCATGAAATTGTCAGCAGCAGGCGAGCCAAACGTTTTCAGCCAACAGGATGAAAGATGCAGTTTTCAACTCATCCAGAATTTATCTATACCACAAAACCTGATTTCTACTTTGAATCTCACTCCAGGCTTGTAGCAAAGATGGTCCCCCAAAACAATCCTGTAGTCAACTGGCACCTGAGGAACTGGAAACAGTAGTAGTGTGACTTCTAACAGGTTACTGCTTACCATTTAGCTCACTCACACCCTACCAATGCACCATGAGGGCTCAGGACAAGCTGTTGACTTCTGAGGACATAATCAAAAAAACCTGTTGGCTGCCTGATAACCAATTTAAGAACGTATCTATTAGTTAGGTACCTTCTCTAAGAAGGGAAATAAAGCCGGTGACTGGTCTGGAGCACAAGTCTTATGAGAAGAGGCTGAGGGAGCTGGGGGTGTTGAGCCTGGAGAAAAGGAGGCTGAGGGGAGACCTTCTGGCTCTCTCCAACTCCCTGAAAGGAGGGTGTAGCCAGGGGGGGTCGGTCTCTTCTCCCAAGGAACAGGCCATGGGACAAGAGGAAATGGCCTCAAGTTGTGCCAGGGGAGGTTCAGATTGGAGATCAGGAAAAATGTTTCCACAGAAAGGGTTCTTAAACCTTGGCCTGGGCTGCCCAGGGCAGTGGTTGAGGCCCCATCCCTGGAGGGATTGAAAAGCCGGGTTGACCTAGTGCTTAGAGACATGGTTTGGTGATGGTTTTGATCAGAGTGAGGTTGATGGTTGGACTCGATGCTCTGAAAGGTCCCTTCCAACCTGGGCCATTCTATGATGTATTTATGTTCACACGATACATTAAACACCATTATGTCTGAGCATCTACAAAAGCATAACTAGAACATCATGCAGTGACTATTTTTATTCTATATCTCAAAACCCCAGTCATTCATTCAGGTTAAATTGCAACGTACAAACTTGTCACCAACAGGAACACGGACCGGGTTCAAACGCTGATCTCCCCATAAGAAGCAAGTGTACTGGAATATATGAAATACCAACAGAGTAATCGTGTTTGTGTCCATGTGGGCACATATTCCAGTACGTAAAATCAGCAAGGACAGTTTTATTTAGAGACAAAATGAAAACCTGGTAAGCTAGGATAAGAAAAAAAGTACCTACAGCAAAAATATTTATGTAGTTAGAAACATAGCAAGTGACAACTGGCCTGGAGACAGCTAATACCATGACAGGATTAATTATTATGTAGGTAAATAATGAAAAACTCCAAAAAGCTTAAAAAAAAAAAAAGAGAGACAGTGAAGATGACACCTACACAATGCAGAGCTAAATTCCCTGAATCCATCTATTAGAGACCCAGTTTTAAATGCAGTGAGAAGTAAAAGAATTCATACCGCTTGTTATGAGACTGAAAAGGAAATGATATATGAAATAGAAAAAAATAAAACATTTCCAACCAAATCCTCCCTTGCTTAAAGAAATAAAAGCCAATTGGGTTACAGGCAGATTTTTGCCAAATTGTGGGTTCAAATCCACACACTTAGGGAGAAGTCTCTTCCCTTAAAAACCTTTGCCAGGAAACAAAGAATTATGAAAGAGAAATTAGGCTCTGAAAAAAACGCTGCCACACTAGAAACAGTTCAGTTTTGTTTCAATACAACCACTAAAGCTTTACAAAAGCCTTTCCTTAATTTTTCAAAACAATATTTCAATATAATAATACTTCAAGTACCAAGTTAGCTGTAAGAACTAAAGATTTGTATGGCAGCAACCATCCAGGAAGAGAAACCATCCTGAAGTTGGCTTTCATATAATCTACCCAAGAAGTTTTGCATCCAAACAGTTAATAGAGAAAATAAATAATAATAAAAAAAGGCTCTTCAAAAGTTTTCCAGTAAGACTACAATTCCAATTAATGTTGCAGTTGCAAACAATGAAAAAAATGAGAATTGAAGAGCAATAATTTTAAATACCAGCTTCACTTCTAGCCAGAGTCTTTACGTGTCCTTTAGTATAAGTCTAAGCTATTGCACAGTGACAGAAATGTTTAAAATGAGCCTTACAAAAATTAAGATAAAAAAGTGTGGGTTTTTCATATTGAGTGATTAAATATACGCTGTAAAAAGTTTCTCTTCCTCCATAAGGTTTTAAACTTCGTGCTGGTTTCTTTCCCCAGCACTAGAAAAACGCCACAAAAGAGGCAAGAAGAGCAACCGCGCTGCAAACTGTATGTCACTGCATTACAAAAGGGGGGGGAGAAGTGTCAAAAACCCCACCCTTACAACCAACAGAGAAGTATGAGAGAAGATTTTCTAATTGAAGCCAAGTGGTCACATGAATCTACACTTCAAGCTCTCACCTGAAACTAACTCAGCAGAAAATCATGCATTCCAGGCCAGCAAACTCGCTGTTAACGATTACTGACCTTTCACATCTCAAAGAGATATTTGCTTCTTTTCCACAGACAGATTTTCAGAGTTCATCTATCCTGCCTTCTCAAAAAACACTTGTTAACATCTTTCCACAAAAAGGAATGATACGCTGTTGGTGAGGTGTTACTCCATCAACAGAGGAATGCATTATCTCTAGGAATACTCTGGCTCCATTCTGAATTCCACCAGTTTCCTACTACTTTCATTTTGGTCTCTGCCAATTCTCCTGCATTCCACATATTTTGCTCCAGCATCCCCATCCAGGTCCATGTAACTATTAAGTTATCAATTTTAATACCCTGTAGACATCATCGCTGGAACACATATCCACAGAAACACTACATGAAAAGCAGTAAACTTTCTTTTTTTAAGGCTATAAAATTCCTCAAACTGCCTTTCTTATTTCTGTACTTCACTCAAACCTCATAACTCTGTCGACAGAACGCCTGCAACTAAAAATAGCTCTCTCTTCTTTTAGGTTGGGTTTTTTTGTTTTGTTTTTTTTTTTTAAATCTAGTTTCCTAAGGGAGCCACATTTGCTACACAATGGTTGAACCCAGACCTCAGAATACTGCTTTTCTTTACAGAAAGAGTACCTGTGGTGGTATGCTCTCCCCATTTTTCTCCCTTTTTCTCCCCACCAGCTCCTGCTCAAGCCATAACCATCAGTAGGAGCTGTGATGAGTTGCACCTGGACTTTGGGGGATGGCTGGCAAAGCAGCCAAAACACTGTCTGGAGTGGGGACCTAGATGTTTTATTCCCATGAGAATATGACTATAGGTCAATTATCTCACCCTGTAAATAACGGGCAGCCCCAGAGCCCTTTGAACTCTCCTGCAGAGCAGCGGCTGCACGCCAGGATCTCCCCTTGAGTGGGGACACTCACTTCAGGTTCTACTCCTTGAAGTCGAGAGATGGAACTTCTTATGTTCCAGTTTGTGCCCGTTCCCTCTTGTCCTGTCCCTGGGCACCACTGAAAAAAGACTGGCCCCATCCTCCTGACACCCACCCTTGTAGTATCTATAGGCATTGACCAGATCCCCCCTCAGCCTTCTCTTCTCCAGACTAAAAAGACCAAAGTCTCTCAGCCTTTTTCACGAGGGAGATGCTCCAGGCCCCTCATCATCTTTGTAGCCCTCTGCTGTCCCCTCTCCAGCAGTTCCCTGTCCTTCTGGAACTGGGGAGCCCAGAACTGGACCCAGTGCTCCAGATGGAGCCTCCCCAGGGCAGAGCAGAGGGGCACAATGACCTCCCTCCCCCTCCTGGCCGCACTCTTTTCAATGGCCCCCAGGATGCCATTGGCCTTCTTGGCCACCAGGGCCCATTGCTGGCTCATGGGCATCCTGTTGTCCACCAGGACTCCCAGGTCTTTCTCCTCAGAGCTGCTCTCCAGCAGGTCACCCCCAACCTGTCCTGGTGCAGGGGGTTATTTCTCCCCAGGTGCAGCACTCCTTCAGACATAAACCTCTGACCAAGTCTGGGACTAGGATTGGATCCAGCTGCACCCAGATTCCTCTCTGGGAAGGAGTTTATAAAGCCAGGGGGTCCTTTCTGAATCTCATATCTTAAGTGGAGGGTCTCCCTGACAGTCTGTCTGACCTTGTCCTCTCTGCAGTAAATAATCAAGTGTACCTTACCATCAAATCTCATAAAACACTGCTGCATTTACTACTAATTTTGTTAAATCACTGTTTCAGCTTAATAAATATTTCATGATTTCTCTCTTTGGAGTGAAGTTGATCGCTCCACCCGCAACTGTACCTGGGGAGGGGTCTAACCCAGCCCTACCACACGGGCTGTCAGGGGTCACACAGGTAGCTCCAAACAGGCTGCAGCCAGGGCAGTAGCATGGAACACCTGACAGTTTTCAGAAGACAAGAGAATTAGAAGGACTGAAGTATTTTGAGGATGTGAAGTTACACAGGAAGAGGAGGCAGGACACACTGAAGAAATGAAAAAGGCTTTGGTAGCTCTTTTCCATAATGTGTTTTTCCTTTTTCTAACAGATGTATGCCAGTGTATACCCCTGACTGTATACACAAGGAAAGGCTCCATGACCCAAAACGTAACAATATATCCCAGGGAAGCTAAGAACTCAAAAGGCCAAACCTCACATTTATTTTTCCTCCAACCGGTTTAAAAGAAAGCACATTTTAATTTCATAGAATCATAAAATTGTCCAGGTTGGAAGGGACCTTTCAGACCATCAACCTCACTCTGATCAAAACCATCACCAAACCATGTCTCTAAGCACTAGGGCAACCCGGCTTTTCAATCCCTCCAGGGATGGGGCCTCAACCACTGCCCTGGGCAGCCCAGGCCAAGGCTGTTATTAACCCTTTCCATGGAAACATTTCTCCTAATCTCCAATCTGAACCTCCCCTGGGGCAACTTGAGGCCATTTCCTCTTGTCCCATGGCCTGGGACTTGGGAGAAGAGACCGACCCCCCCTGGCTACACCCTCCTTTCAGGGAGTTGGAGAGAGCCAGAAGGTCTCCCCTCAGCCTCCTTTTCTCCAGGCTGAACCCCCCCAGCTCCCTCAGCCTCTCCTCACGAGACTTGTGCTCCACACCCCTCACCAGCTTTATCATATGCTTAATGATTTTGGTCCTGACTTTAAAACATGGGGGAAGATATCAGACTAGCAAAGAGCACGTAGCTGTGAGCATCTGAGGCTCTTGGTATCACTGGCTGGCTTGATAAATAAACTGCCCCAGAAAGTGAACAAATGAAAAGGGTAATTCTAATCAGGACACGATCCATCACCAGAAGATACCTGCATTAAACCAGTTCAAGTTTTTTTTCAGTGAACAATGAAAACATTTTAAAATGAGTGTGCTTTCTCTTTAACGTAACTTCAGGTCTTGCAAAATACAGCCCTGTCCTTTGCATCCTGCCAAAAAGTCATGTTTAAACCCAAACATTTGAGTGTGCATATAATTACAAATGAAACACTATGCCAATTCTCTATGACATTTTCCTTGAAGTTGTAATCTCCAGGTGATCTACAAGGCTAAAGCGACAATTAGAAAACAAAACAGACAACTTAATGTAAGAGAGGTTTCAAAACAGCTTTCAGAGTCAAAACTACCAAATAGTTGTTCAAGAAATAGAAACCCTGTAGAAAGATCCTTTGGAAAATCACTTGACTCGAACAGTGTTCTGCACTTTGCAAATGAGATGATTTTTAAAAAAATAAAATTGAAGAGTCCAACCTTTACTAAGGCTCATGAAGCCTGAACACTTTCAAGTATGTAGCTCTAGGAAAAGCCACCCCAGATTATTCTTAAGTACGTAAAGTCTGCAAGAAAGAAGAATTTTTTAAAGTAATGACTTTGGAACTACTTGGGTGTTGATTGAAATCATGTTACCAGCACAATTTCAATACAAGAACAAAAGAGGGATTTCCTGATTCAGTGTTTAGAAAAAAGACACACTGAAAAGCAACTGCTTGTCTACACCCTCATCACGCTGAAACAAAACACACACCCACTACTTAAGCAAATGTAATTATATTAATAAACAGACATAACTACAATTGCACAATTAAGGTTGTCTTTAACTGGGAGCTACTAACCACGGTAGTATTACTTCTGGAAGTTTTCTTTTCTGAAGCATGTACCCCAAAAAAACCCTATCTAACAGAGAAATACAGAGAATACACTTTGGATTTCAACCAGACTAAAGTTTTATGTCAGGTTCTCAAGCGTTTCAACAACTGTCTTATACTGGAAGAGATTACACAAGGTTATGAAGGAAGCAGCCTCCCAAGGGAAACTTGACATTTTTTGCACT
Source organism: Calidris pugnax (assembly GCF_001431845.1). Lineage (NCBI taxonomy): Eukaryota > Metazoa > Chordata > Aves > Charadriiformes > Scolopacidae > Calidris > Calidris pugnax. Next base: position 2,569,528 of record NW_015090914.1, on the reverse strand, counting down.
GGCAAGCTTTACTATTTCAGATGTAGGATCAGTTGCTTTAAACCACTATTTAAATGTCTTATTTTGAAAGGATCAAGAATGAAGCTCAGTTTAATGCGTATTTCTGCCTACTTTATGTCTTATCCTCAGAGGAGGTGCTTGTTACGTTTTATTCTATAAAACCAAGCCATTTCAGTAGCAGCCTGATTTGAACTACTGATGAGCCTTTTGGAATATGACTAGTATGAAATTCACTGTCTCATCAACATTTTAAAGACAAATCAACGTCCAATGACAACCGATCAATAAGGAAAACAAAAAGGGTTATTTCAGTCTTCAGTTATCTTAAGAAAAGTTCAGAAATGCTACCGAACAAATCAATACAACTTAGAGAAAACATAAATACAATTCATGAGATAGAAACACTGAAATATTTATTACGGTTAAATATTATAGAGTAATCCCACTTCCCATTAAGGTTAACTTTCTGATGATTCTTAAAGCATTACATATGAAAAGGATATTTTCACATCAACTTTTTATATGTGTGTAGCTCATAAACACTTCACCCTTCATTTACATTTAATTTAAATGCCGGAACACCTGGAAATTAGCAACTATATTTACAGAAAAGGCTTCATTAGCATTATGAGCCTCAAGTAAAGGAATCTTACTGAGTCTTAACTCCAAGAGCAAGTTAGAGGACAGAGGGCTGCCCACAGAGCTGAAATGAAGCCACTTCCAGATCAATGCCCCATCCAGCTTAGATCAGCTCAGACGAGGAGCATCTCTTTCCTGAACCTGCTCCAGAAACCATGCTCTACACTATTCAAACAAGAAATTTAAAAGCCCTCTCTCCAACTTCACTGACTCAATAGAAGTTCAAGAAGCCACCACAGAGTGCTATGGGCAGCTCCATCATCTCTAGGGCGATGACAGGAACTCAGCAGCCTGGGGAATATGCGTTTTATGGAGTACATTCATGCTTTATGGACAAGAAAGGTTCTGTAGAAGTGACCCAACTCCCTGCAAAAATTCTTACTGGAAACAACGCCAGCTCTGTTGGATGCTGTACTTACTACCTCCTTGGTGACAAGTATCTTACATAGTATCTTACCCCACCTTCTGGATGGGGGGAAGGCTGTGGACGTTGTCTACCTGGACTTCAGTAAGGCCTTTGACACCCTCCCTCACAGCATTCTCCTGGAGAAGCTGGTGAATCATGGCATAGGCAAGTGTACTCTTCACTGGGTAAAAAATTGGCACATGGAAGGACAATGTTGTGAAAAAAGGACATAGAGGTGCTGGAGCACATCTAGAGGAGAGCCACCAAGCTGGTGAGGGGTCTGGAGAACAAGTCCTACGAGGAGAGGCTGAGGGAACCGGGCATGGTTAGTTTGGAGAAGAGGAGGCAGAAGGGAGACCTCATTGCCCTCTACAGCTCCCTGAAAGGAGGGTGTAGAGAGGTGGGGGTTGGCCTCTTCTCCCAAGGGAATAATGCCAGGAGCAGAGGAAATGGTCTGAAGTTGGGGCAGGGGAGGTTTAGATGAGATCTTGGGAAGAATGACTTTCCTGAGAGGGTGGTCAGGCCCTGGAACAGCCTGCCCAGGGAGGTGGTGGAGTCACCATCCCTGGAGGGATTTAAGAACCGTGTAGACGCGGCTCTTCAGGGCATGTTCTAGTGCCCCGGATTGTGGGGGTTCTTTTGTGTGTGTGTATGCTTGGTCTTGGTGATCTCAGAGGTCCTTTCCAACCATGATGATTCTGTGATAGTTAAGCTGAAAACTGAATTGTCTCTACAACAGTTAGTACAGCTGTACAACATACTGGCAAGTCCCCCTAAAATGCTGCTCCAGCAACTTTTTATACTACACATTTCAAGACAAAGAAGCCAGATATCACTCTATGGACATCTACAAAATTTAATTCTAACTCCAGACTAGATGGACAACCAGAAAATAGTCACTATGCAAATGCATTAGCTGCAATATCAAGTCTCACAGAAATCTGAAAATAGCGGGACACAAAGATCACAGATCCCAAACATGGCTTGTTTCCTTCTATCTGCCTGTTTAGCAGCCACAAGCATTGCTTTTTTTTCCCTTGTTTTTTTATTTCAGAACAAACAGGCGAAATACTGACACCAAAGTACCTCTAAATAAAGCTCAGCCAGCAGACTAGTAATTGTCCAATCTACAATAAAAGCCACGCATCATTCTTGGGAGTAGGAAGAGCAAGAGAATATTTTAGATTATCTCCAAGAGATGATATATATTCTTATATATACACCCCGTAAGAGTATTCTTCTTCAGACAGCACTGACCATATACAGATTAGCACTACATTCTAAAACTTTCAAGTTTTAATAAGTATAGATAATTTCATTTACTACTCCAGAACTGTAGAATGTCAGCTAGAGATCTCAAACCAAGTCAGGGTACACTTTCTCAAAGGATGAATGCAGCAATAAATCATGAGAAGTCTAAGAATCTAATTGCACATTACAATGTTTACCAACACAAGTGAGCAGTAATACACTATTTCATCTTCCTCTTTAAAATAGATACATTTTTTCAGGACATACCAGACATCACTGAAACATCCCCCCCAGCCCTTCCCCAGATGTTCGAGTACTAAAAGATCAGCCATCATTTTGTTTAAACACTCACTTTCAAGTATCTGATTTCTAGAGTTGGGGGTTGGAAGGAGAGAATAGATGCATTTGTAAGTCTCCGTAGTATTTAGTAGCAAGTACAAAAATATTAAAACTAGTAACAGAATTTTCATATCAACATCTCATTTTCAATCTAATTTTGGACCAACCTTTCTTTCCAACAGCCACAATTTTCTACAGTTCTCCTAAATGCAAACACTGTATTATAGGCCCTGTATTATTAGACTGTACTATAGGCAAAAGTAAAAACACCAAGGTAATTTTACACACTGTCTCCAGTTTTAATACTGCATCTGCTACCTGTGCTTTAAGTGACTTGCTTTGTGTGAGAATTAAACTTCAAAGCACAGATTACACCCCTTTCTGGAGTACTTTATCAAAACAGTTCCCTCCCTCCCCCCGTTTTTTCTTGTAGATAGCAGAAAAGCATATTTTATTTAATATTTCAGGTTAAGAGTTTTGCACCAAATAATGAATTATGTACTTGAATGTTAGACTAGAAAGGAACCTGTAATCAAGTTCCAAAAGCAAAAAAAAGCAACCCTCAAATTTTGAAATTTTAACTGTTTGTAATCAAAAGAAAGCTATAAGCTATCCACAAGTTTTCACCAATTTGACCTTGATTTCTAACTCCGTCAATAGTACTATTATGCAACAAGCTACACATCCATAACGACTGCACAAGATACCCGCTGGATTGATGACAAAACATCAGAGCATTATCAAGCCAGCCAAATAACAAACCATAAAGGCAGACATCAACAAGGAGACAGCTGGTTATTACAAAATATTTCTTTAAATTATTATTTTAACCATTAGCGTGTCGAAACTGAGTAACATATCCAGTCCATGGCAGTTCCACACAAATGTACTCAACTATAATAACAGTCTACTGTCACACTAACTCAAATGATGAGGGGAAGAGGGAAGAAAATTGGGTGTCCTAGGAGGAGACCGAGGAACCGATACGCACGGCATTGTTCACCCATACTAACTATAGCTTCCCACCCTCTGCAGTCCATAGGGAAAGCACTGTTTACATTTGGTTTTCTTTGCAACTCTACAAACTAGAAAGGTCTGTTCAAATTAAAGCTTTGATTTTGTAGCACAGTTTTGTGGCCACAGAAGTATAGGATATACAGGATGCTGCTGCCTGGTTATGTGCAAGGAAAGATTCCAACTTTACTTTTGGATCCCCAGTTTACTGTGTCGCACTCAACTGTAAAAGCAGTTCAATTTTTTCTTTTATTCAAATGAAAATCCAAGTTCAAATTACGTGTACTGATATGATACTTGCAAGTCACACTTTAGACTAGATTCACACCAAACTTTTTTCTTAGACCCTACAGTCTAGAAGAGGAAGATCCATATATTCTCATGAGATTGTGCAAAACACATTTACATCATTTTAAGAACCATGTCAATATACTTCAAAGGATCACCACTCAAAACAAAAAAACCCCACAAACTTACCTACTACCATGAGTGTGAATTCAAATCCTCTCTTCACAGACTTCCGGTAAACTTGATTTGGAAGATTTGCAAACCCCACATATCCTTCAAGGTTCTTCTGTTGCTAAGACATGAGCAAGTGAATTCAAATCCTCTCTTCACAGACTTCCGGTAAACTTGATTTGGAAGATTTGCAAACCCCACATATCCTTCAAGGTTCTTCTGTTGCTAATACATGAGCAAGAAAAAAAAAAAAAATTAAAAGAAGAACTTGTAACTTCTTTTTTGCTTGCATTTTTTTTTTAGTTATTTAAACGTTCACTTCATTTTCACATTGGTAGAAAGGTGCTACCTACCCAACCTCTCAATAACCTAAGCTGCCTAAATCAAAGACAGAGCAATGAACTGCAACAATAAATGAGAAAAATTGATTTTTTTTTTTTTTTTTTTTTTATCTGGATAGTACAGCTAACTTTCTGTGCCAGGGTTTTTGCTGACAGCATTTTGAGCAACTGCAATTACCACATTACGACTGTGCAAGCATCAGAGCGTACAAGCACAAACAGATTAAAACATAATCAACTATGTTTTGATGCCCATGTGAAAGGCAGGCAAGGAGCATAAGCGCAGCTCTCCTGGGCTCCCAAGAGTCAGGAGGATACTGCCCCAACATGATGGGGACTAACCTGACACCCTCTACTTCTGGGTCACCCAACTGGAGGACTTCGTGTTAAATCTAGATCTACACTAACACAGCATGCATTGGAACAAACCCTCCATCAAGGCAAAACTTTAGTTGCCTCGTACTGAGAAGAACTTCTTCAAAAATATTGTTTGCTATGAAAGGAGATGAGAACTCTGGATATCAGCCATTACTACTTCTTACCACATTAATGAAAACGTTGAAGATACTTAAAATGCATCTCCCTCCCTGCACTAGACCCAGCAATCCTCCAGAGATCACAGAATTGTCTAGGTTGGAAGGGACCTTTAAGATCATCTAGTCCAACCAGCAATCAGATCAGCTGTGCTACTTTTAACCTGCTCTTCCAGTAGAATCCTAGAAATGTGTTTGATATCACAGCAGGTTTGAGTATTGCGTCTTATGAGACAAGACAGTTTAGTTCTTTTACAGAGAATCTGAAAATCTTTTCAGAAAAGACTGTCTACTTAAATAACATGAGGTACTGTTTCTCATGGAGCAGTAACTTCAGGCTTTATGTCCATCCAAAGTTGAGAGGGTATGATTTGATACTACCTCAATTTCAGAGCTTAAGAGAGTTATCGTCAGGCTTTATGTCCATCCAAAGTTGAGAGGATATGATTTCAGAGCTTAAGAGAGTTATCAACATCCACAGAGCTGAAACGCTGCCTACAACTATAAATTCCCCTCCCTAAGATTATCTTCAAGAGGATGGAGCAATTCTAAAAAATAATTAGGAAAAAAACCCCTGTTTTAGTTCAGGTACTACTACCTCAGAAATTCTCTACATGGGATAGAGCATGATAAATTTAAGTTTGGTACGTGCTTAACTTATGCTTATTTAGAAGGTTTTTGCTAAAATTGACAGAATAAACTTATTACACTAATAAGTCCTAGAGTTTAAAAACATTTTTTTAATTAAAGCAAACATTCCTTGAAACAATAAAAAAACCACTATCCCTTTTAAAGCACTGAATGCAAGAAGAACTGGCTTTGTAATCTGACAGCACCAGTCAATGAACTGACTACTTTAAATCACATAAGTGATATCTGCCTTTGGCAAACAAACCATTACTCTCAAGCAACGCTACACCACTCCAAAGACACACTACACTGGTGTCATCATCAAATTTAACTAAGTCTGAGAAGTCCAAACTTAGCAGTACTACGTTGAAAAAAGACAGATTTAATCCTAGAACAAATTTGTACCAGCTCTCATTTAGTGATAAAACATCAATTCTCCTTCAAGTCTATAAAAAGGCAGTATCTTTGAACTCATTAACTCACACAGAACAAGAGTGGCAGCCAGCCAAAGCTAGGTGTTATAGTTTCAATACACACAATGCAACAAATGTTATTACTTCTCTAAATGTAGGAATGTTTGCCTTGTGTCATCAAGAAATTTTATTTTTTTTTAAGATGCTTTTTTTTTTTTTTTTCAATTCAGTCTTTGGGGCAGCAATAGTCTCATCTGTAAGGTTTCAAAAGATTAAAAAAAATAAATCAGGCAGGAATTTAAAAATCCAAAGACTGTTTAACTTTTCAAATCTATTACTACAACTACGCAAGGAATAAAATCTGTCAAAATCTAAAACTGAGTAGGAGCTAATGCTTCACATATATTACATTACATGCAGATGGGTGCTCTTTATGGTATTAAAGAGCTCTTTAACAGTGTAGGTCCTTAGTAACTATTAAGGATCTGCAGCTGCTATCCATTTTCCCAGATGTAGTACCTAGTCACAGTCAGACACTCCTTGCAGTTCTACTTGTCAACCACCTGCATCTTTTAACGCCTACATATCTTTTAATGTATGTAATGCTTACCAGAAACAACTCAGCACCTCATCAAACCTGGGCAATACTTCTTTTGCTTAAAAGAATGACTTTACATACAATTATTGTTTTAAATGATTTTTATATCTCTTCCCCTTCACATAATAGCTTCACCTTTAGGATAGCATTCTTAAAGTTCTTAGTAGTAAAACTGAGTATGAAAGGCCAAACAAGAAGAGACAACTTTTGGGTCATTTGCTCTGTTAGGCAGGTCTATGGCGTTTACACCCGCAATTTTAGATTATGAAATACAAATGTTACTGACCAGAAAGATGTATGAAGCGTTACACGCTGACGTTAAAGCTGTATTTAATGTGAGCATTTACACTATGTAGGGAAAAGCCTTTTAAATAAAGTGAAGTCAAATGCTAGATTCAGATTTGTGGTATTATCAAGACCAATCAAAATTGAAACTGTTAACATACTGGTTTTAAAATGGTTGTATTTGTTCATAACTTGCTACTGCTAAATGGACCAAAACAAACTAGGAATTGGGTTTCTTAAATCCCTGCAACAGCTTTTAGAAGTTAGTTACTACTTTTTTTTGTTGAAGCATTGACTTTCATTGTATGGATTGCTGTGCCAGGTGAAATCTCATGTTTCTAATACTTACAGTGGCTTCCCCTTACATGTTTTCCCTTCCTGATTTTCAACCAGCTCAGTTTTCAGTTCAACTACTAAAACCCTAATGCTTCTTCTCTTTCCACAATAACTGTAACACATCATTATCAATGTAATACTTACAGCTACTTTGTAAACAACACATTTCCATCATTTCCAGTGTTGAAGATATGGATAGAATACAGCCAAAAAGCAGTCCAGTGAAAGGATGAATTTGAACCATTGGAGCAACGAGTCCACGCAGGTGCAGCAGCAATCCAGAAAGAGAAACAGGGGTGGTGTGAGGAGAGAAAGAAAAGGAAAAAGTTACTTACATTTGACCAACACAATGCTTAGCATCCAGCGTTTCATGCAACCTCCATTTACTTTTACGTGTATGACAGCTTCATTTCATGGTGATACACTACATGACCTCCACGACAGTTCATGATCGATACAGTTAGTTATTCAATAGTTCGTTTTACTCTAGTTATTCAGTGTGCTTTTTGTTTACCATATGTTATCTGAACCTGTAACAGGGCCGAGTGTATTTATTTTCTTCAGAGGCACTCACCAGAACATGCAATCCCACTTCACCACTCTACCGCACAATATTTTTATTTTAGAATGGAAAAGGTACAAAGATCAAAGGCATCATCATCATAAACGTCTCTTAGGGTTTTGTATTTCTATGTCACTTTATACATTCAGTGAACAGTGTCAATTCACTTCGTTTGCCATACTGAGCATTAGAGCAGCGCTGCAAATTTGGGCGTAACACTCACAGTTGAACAGCCAGAAAATAAAGAACAACTTAGAGGGCCACAAGTGAAGTGTCTGTTCAGCATCACCTAACTCTGTGGATGACAAGAGACCTAGTGCTAGTTCTCCAACGTGGCACTGAAAATACTTGAACTACAAACACATATCACAAAGATGACCCTTTAAATTTCTGTTTTCCACTAAACGTCTTCTCACGCTTGAGTATTTCAAGATACCAACGCAGGGAAAAAAAAAAAAAAAAAAAAAGGAAAAAAAAGCAATTAAAGATCTCAAAAA
>NW_015090914.1:2535848-2561167 GCF_001431845.1 Calidris pugnax | reverse complement strand
TTAAAGAAAACAACGCAGGAAAAAAAAAAAAAAAAAAAAAAAAAGGAAAAAAAGTCATCTAAGTATCTCAATACCAAGTTCCAGGCCAGCAGCCATGACACTTCTGCACCCTAACATCTAATCTTTTTTTAATCAATCTCATACTCCCAGAAGCTCAGAGCCTATTTTTAGAAAGTTTACACTGCAGTTCAAAGTGGCACAGGGGTCCCCTTCTCCTTCTCTACCTAACGGGATGCGACCCTTCTGTTTTTACAGGTCCCCCTCATGTTCTATCAGTGTCCGGAGCCATAACAATCCAGCACACTGGGTACTTTGCTGCTGCACTTCTCCAAGAGGATAAAAAACGCAAAACTCTGTCTCTTAGTCCCCATCCCTCTCTGTGTCCTGCGGAGAGGTAGCACAAGACACTCCACGCAGCTTTGGGAGGAGGATGGATGCACGTACAACAGAACTGGAGCAGGCTGTACAGGCTGGGATACAACTAATCCTGCAGATCCAAAGGTTTTGGTACCAACCACCCTAACCACTTTATTACATCATTTCTCACATTGCACATCACTACTTTCAACTTTGAAACAAGGCAGCATTCTCAAGCGCAGACGACTTCTACAGCAGTTCTCCAAGCACACAGGAGGGCTTGGCTCCCTACACAAAAGCAATATCATTAAACAGTGTGATTTTAAAACCATCATCCAGCAAGAGCAGCCACATAGGTCAGACCGAAGTCCCTGCCTTCAATGTTGGCCAAAAAAATACACCTAAGGGAGCGCACACAACCAAGAAAAGAGATGGCAGTATTTTTCTAAACATCTCCACAGCCACCAAAAATCTACATCTCAAGTATTTGGTAAGTCGGGGGCATTTTTCCACTTAAATAGCATGATTGATTTCTCTTCTGTGCACTCAAACACTCTTCTTATCATCACGTAAACGGAGACCCCACAAAAGCCCCTGTACCAAGGGCTCCCTCTGATTACCTGAACGTTGTTAAAGGGAGGACACGGTCATTTCAAAATCACTGCCCATTAGCTTAATTGCTGCACAGTACTACCCGTGTTGGAAAATAGCTGTAATAATCCAGCATCCTTCATTAAGAAGTTGTTTCGTACCTCTGACAGCCTCTGCTGCTCTTCTGTAACACTACTCTAGCTCTGTACTCTTTTGGAGAGGCCAGGGTGAGAGCTACATCCAGCATCCAAGAGGCAAACCAATCACAGATCCACAGCCTGATCTGTTGTTCTCTGATCCTTTCCTACCAATTCCCAAAGTACAATTGGCTTTTTTGGCTACTGCTGAGGACTGAGCTGATGACACAGTCCACTGTACATGGACCCAAGACCTTGCTCCTGAGCTTACACAGATGTTCACAGCTTATCAATGACCACACAGCACAAGAGCAGACTGTGTATACATCACTTCACATTCACCCACCCTGCATTTCAGCTACCATTTTTTATTGAGTTTTCTCAAATTTTTAAGCCCTTGTAGCTGTCCATCATCTCTGCTTTAATAGCACAGATGGAGGCAAGCCATACAAACAATTATCAGTTTGGCCTTAGCTGACTTCTCGTGCATCCACTCGGTGCACTCAATGTTACTTTGATGTAGGTCTCCCCCAAGCAAAATGTCAAAGTCCACGTAAACTGGCTGCATAGCTGGTGCTTTTAGATCCATCATCTGAACCAGTAGATAAATAGCCAGCAGCTATTAACTGCTGTAACTCTACATAAGCTGCTGTAACTACTGAAGAGAGAGAAAGGAGGCAACATCAGTGGCTTTCCAAGGAGTTTTAACTGGCAACATCAGTGGCTTTCCAAGGAGTTTTAAGGAAGAACACTGACAATAAAAAAAAAATAAAATCTTCTTTTCCTCACTTTCTATCAAGTCTGTCTATTATCTTCGTTATGGCCCATACACCATAATTTACATCTCTTCTTTATTCTGTGCTGTGTCCAGGAATGACAGACCCAATTCATTCTTCGGGTACTACCATCTGGGCCAAAAGATGACAGTCTCTGGCACAAAGTCTCTTGGCTGTCAAAACAAGCACACCTTAACCCTCTTTATAAGAGAGGACGCAAATCCAAGGTGAGCTAAAGCCACTTTTTGCCTCTGTTCCACGCAACTTGAGAGCTCAGCTCACACTCTCCATGGTTAAGAGCAGCCATAGAGCACTGGTAGCATCCAGCAACCTGCTACGCCATAGAGCACTGGTAGCATCCAGCAACCTGTTACGTGCTGGAGAGCAGCTCTGAGGAAGACCTGGGAGTCCTGGTGGACACCAGGATGCCCATGAGCCAGCAATGGGCCCTGGTGGCCAAGAAGGCCAATGGCATCCTGGGGGGCATCAGGAAGAGGGTGACCAGCAGATGGAGGGAGGTCATCCTGCCCCTCTGCTCTGCCCTGGGGAGGCCCCATCTGGAGCACTGGGACCAGTGCTGGGCTCCCCAGTTCAAAAAGGACAAGGAACTGCTGGAGAGGGGACAGCAGAAGGCTACAGAGATGAGGAGGGGCCTGGAGCATCTCTCTTAGGAGGAAAGGCTGAGGGACTTGGGTCTTTTGAGTCTGGAGAAGAGAAGGCTGAGGGGGGATCTAATCAACGCCTATAAATACTTCAAGGGTGGGTGTCAGGAGGATGGGACCAGACTTTTTTCAGTGGTGCCCAGGGACAGGACAAGAGGAAATGGGCACAAACTGGAACATAAGAAGTTCCATCTAAACATGAGGAGGAACTTCTTCACTGTGAGGGTGGCAGAGCCCTGGAAGAGGCTGCCCAGGGAGGTGGTGGAGTCTCCTTCTCTGGAGACATTCCAAACCCACCTGGTCACGTTCCTGTGGGACCTGCTCTGGGTGGACCTGCTCGGCAGGGGGTTGGACTGGATGATCTCCAGAGGTCCCTTCCAACCCCATAGCATTCTGTGATTCTGTGGTAAACCTCTGCTTGCCTGTTAAAAAGAAATTTGCCAGCCCTCAGAGCCAGCGTACAATCCACAAAGGCACGGCTGAGCAAACTGTGCACAGAGCCCGGCAGCTACACAAACACAGCCAAAGAAGTGCAAGAAAGGAGACAACTATAGAATAATGAAGTCAGTTAATAGTCAGAAAAGCAAAAATAACTATAGATAGATGGGGAGGAGGAGGAAAAAAGGCTCTCAGACTACCCAAGTAGGACTGTGTAACTACAGCAAAAGTGTTCTACCCATGGTGACTCTACAAAGCATTAAGGCCATCTCTGGTATTGACAGTTTTTATGTAATAGTTCATCCTTCGCTAGAATTAACTAGACAACTAATTCCTTGAAGAAAAAGTAAGCCTTTTTTTGTACATTTTAAATACAATTTAAAACTCTGGGAATATAATTTTATAGCTTCTTGTGCTTTTTCTGTATTTTTTCCTTTATTTTGGCTCTAAGCAAGCCTTGGTCTGCCTGCAGAAAGCAGCAGGCAAACCACCATCACCGAGCAACTTGCAGCTAACTGAAATGACCAACTGGAAATCAAATTTGACAGCAAAGTGACCAATTATCTTCCACTCCATAAAGCAGGGGTCAAAATGACTACAGCAAGAAATGGCACAGAAGGTAGGGAAGCCTACAGAAAGAGGCCACCAAAAGAGCAGCCGGGGAATTAGCGTCAGGAACAGCAGCAGATAAGATACACCAAGGGAGGTGTGGTTGATGCTCAATCACCGCCTTCCTTCCACAACCCCTCCCCTCCCCAGTTTTGGTATCCTTGAATGTTTATTCCAAGACAAACAACACAAATGCTGAGACAAGGGTTGAAGATGAAAGATGCAAAGGAAAAATATTTGGGGAAAAAAGCTAGGAAAGATTCCTTGATACAAAACCTCCAAGGAAAAGCAAAAAAAAATCCAACCAAACAAAAAAACCGGGGAAAAAAGCTAGGAAAGATTCCTTGATATAAAACCTCCAAGCAAAAAAAACCAACCAAACAAAAAAAAACCAAACATACAAAACACAAAACCAACCCAAACAAACTTATAAAAGTATGTGTATTGCACTTCATATTTAACATGTCTCTTGCCTATTTAGTTTCCCAAATAGATGTAAATAAAAGATTTTAAAATATTTTTTAAAAAAAGAACTGATGGGAACTTTCGGGCAGTTTTATCTTGCACTACTTTCATTTCCTATAAAATCAACTAAATCCCAGGTTTGAAAAGAGCCATTTTTAAGGAAATAGAAATTCTCCACAAAGTAGATTAGTCCCTCAACCTAGAGACCATTTCAAGGGTCTTAATCAGCACTGGAAACATAGTATGAAGCAGCAACAAAGCACAGTAAGTATTAAGAAACACATAAGTATTAAGAAATACATTGAAGTATCATGCTATGATATATCATTTAGTTCCTTTGCCATTTCCTTTTAATCTAAGTTACTGCTGAGCATTTTGCAGTTCCCTCGGGTTCACCTTAACATTGCATTTTCCTTCAAAAATTTGCATAGCGATTGGTCAGTTAACACCAAGGCTCAGCAGATGGCGATAAATTAGGGTTTAGACCAATAAAAAAAAAAAAAAAACCAACAAAACACCCCCAACTAATTCCCTCCCTCTCCCACCCCAAATCTCTGGATGAAGCAGCAGCAATAGCAAGGCCATGACGCAAGCCCCTAAAGGGCTTACTATCCTATCTAGTAAGATTTCTTGAACATGTAGGTGCAGAAATGCTAATGAGGAGTGAATCAGTCACGCAGAAATACTCAAGTATGTTCAACACACTCTAAGTGAAGTGTGTTCTCCTTAAAATCATGAAAGAAATTACAGTATTTCACCTCTGGTGCTCCTGTTTAAACGAGAATTCATCATGTTAAGTAACTAGGGTGAAGGGCTTTTAGCACACAGTTCTGTAGGGTGGATGCAACTCCCTCCCGTATGGAAGACGTGTGTTTTTCTGTATATCTCTTATTTTCCTACACTAGTTTCTATGCTGAACACCTCAAGCTCCACTTACAGAAGCCTTCAGATGCCCTGTATGTTTCACCAAGAAAGACATTTTAAGAGACATGTCCCTGTCACTTGTCTTTTAAGGTTGACTGTATTTTTGTGCTGGTTCTGTTTTACTTCAATCTGGGACACAACCCCAAAAGAGTGAAACCCAAGTTCTTCTGAAAGCACTGATCCTTTTGTCTCAGACAAGTGAATTCTTTAGAAAAATTAAAATATATCTTGAGACTGTCTCACCATTAACAAGCGGTTACCAACTAATCATTTAAAGCATATTTTTATGAAAAAAAGCATAGTGGTAGTTCAAAGTTAAGATACTGTGTTTTTTATCACTTGCGTATTTTAATGACAGTAAAAGACAGAAGACTTTTAATTATAAACTGAATTTTCAGGATACTTCAAAATCATGTTTATTTTTATGTTTCAATACTTCCACTACAAGGTTCACCAGACACTACCAGAAGTCCTTAGTAATTATTAAATCACTAATACTTAGAGGATTTTAGTTTTTAACTATTTCCACGCTGTCTGAGGAGTTCTATATTTATAATATAAAGAACCCCAATGAGACAAGGAAAATAATAAAATAGAGATGCAGATGCTATTTTAAAGAATTATGTCAACTAAGAAAACCTCCCCATGTGTTAAACTTAGATGTTTTGAAACACAGCTGGCTGGCTGCATGGCTTTTAATTGTCTTTATTTTTAAGCTAGAGAGATACCACAGAAAGTTAGCTCCCATTATAATTACCGTGTACAGAAGATAGTAAGTAAAACTGAAGATTGTTTCCCTGCGGGCTGTAATGATAACAGATAGAAAAGAACTGGCCATATTGATAATAAAATGTATCATCCAGGTTTAATATTATTACAATTTAGAATTGGTATAATTACCACCCCTTTCTAGTATAAGTTGGCAGTTAGAAACCTTTAGTTTTGGGTGCATTTATCCCATGTAGAATAATTAATTTTTAACTTGGCATTTACTGCAGGTTTTTCAAAGGGGAAGGCTCCCCATCTGAGAGCACCCAGAGCACAAGCAGTCTAATTGCCTTGGATGACAAAACTGAAGACTCTGAGGACTAAAGCCACAGCTCGACAACGAACCATCCTGGTGATCAACAGCACCCGACCTGTCACCTTCTCACCTTCCCAAGTACTTTTAGTTTTGGTATTAGCAACAAAGCTGGCTGTGAGGCACTTGAAATACGTAGTCCCCATCCGTGTAACCAGCAGAGCAGCCATCCTGCAGGATCAGAAATTTCAGAGGGGGGGTTAACTGCTCTCCATACCTGGGCCAAGATTCACAACTGGGAACACAATTCAAAAGAAACCCAGACAAAGACTTGAACATACCAAAAAAAGAGTCCTCTTTCCCTAAGGGGATGCTGGCTGTGGGACAGGAATGCTGGTAGGCAAGACAGAGACACAAAGCTCAGGCCAAGTGAAATGCATTCAGTGACCAGATTAGAGGCCATCCATTCAATGTTTCTTTGGAGAAGCTCCGTCTTAATCACTTTCAAAATCTCCTCCAAAATCAACTCTTGCCTATGTTTGGGCAAACGAGATGTCAGTGTCCCTTCATTGCTAAGGCATTAAGCACTCAAGTAACTTCACTTGGTCTGCATAACCTATGGAGTGCTGATGGAATTTTGAACTCACCTGCTGCAAATTTCAATTTTTTAAGGCTTCAAAATACAACAAACCATAAACACCTTTTACAGAGGAAATCACCTAAAAAAAAACCCCAAAAAACACTAACCAGCTCAAAAATTAACTTGCTAATTAAATTTGAAACTACTGGCAAGGAAAAACTCCCCGCTGAAATTCCCAGCTTTCCTTGCAAATTTTTAGAGTAGGGGCTTGTTACCCCTACTTTCTCCACCTTTCAAGTCTTCAGTATTGTTTTGAACTTGCAACATTAAGAATTTATTCCTTTAACTGATTAAAAAGGAGATTCCTTTTAATCAAAACCCATAACTTCAGAAGATTTGAAAAAGGACTGAACAACCATATCCTCTAGTTTTCATCCCAGTCTCTTTAAAGCCTTGTTCCCCATTGGCTTCAGTCTCTCACTTACAAACTGCAGGTTCCTTCCACTGCTCCGAAAACGTACAGGTTTGCAGATGCCCACAGAAATGCAAATAAAAGCACTGAAGGTCAATACTTGGCACAGCTGAACAGTAAGATGGTGAGCTTCAGTAACTAATACTGCAGCGGTTCGTAGGCTATTCTCTGCAAGTTCTTCCTCAACTGAGTGCTAGAAAAATAAAGAACACAGAAAGCAGCAACAGCACGGCTCCCCTTTACCCATCATCAAGAGATTACTCAGGCCCTGATTTTGCACCATCTGGCAAAGCCTCCCAAGAGGAAACTAATTTAATCTTGAATCTCTTGGTTTGTTAGTATACCTTTACTAACTATAATTAGGAAGCATTTGTCTCCAGAAGCAGGGAGTGGGAAGGAGAAATAAGAAGATGGGTGTCTTGGCCTCATTCTACTTTGGAAATTTTCACTATCCTGAACTTGAAACCATTCAATTACATTTAAGCCAGCATCTGGAACTCAGATTTTGAGTCATATACCCTGAGTTTTGCATTCCTGTTTTAAAAAGCTACAGTGAGTATTAGTAAGGCTGCATAGCCAGAAAAAACTTTGCTGTCAGAAAGCTTCCAGAAGAATTACATTTCTCCAGCATTAGGTTTTAATGCCTCACAACTGCTTTGTTTTTGACAATTTAGCTAAAACTGGTATCTCAACTGACTTAAGACAGCAGCACAGTTAGGATCTGGTCAGCACTACAAGACCCTCTGCACCACCACAGTTCTGCAGCCACCATTAGTCAGCCCTTCAGTTTTGCAAATCACTCCAGCAAGCCCTAATGCTAATATTAGTATTACCATAAACATCTTAGGTAATGACACAACAGCAGATAATAAAAAGCAAGTCACCTCCCCCACTCAGTGCTCAAGGAGTAAATGATGGCAGCCCAAACAAGAGCCATTAAACTTTGCCCACTTGTGTTTATCCTCAGCAAAGCCAGCAGCTCAGCACCAAGGGGAGAACACTGCCTTCCTAACCACCAGCATTCCTTCCTCCAACAGGATAGGGTTTTTCCTCTTCCCTATCTTAACCACTGGTAGAGTGGAAATAAACAAGTTGTACAACTAGATCAGCTACCACACATCTCTTCTGCCTTGGGCACACCACCACAACTTCCAGCCTACGTTAAGATTCAGCGTGAGGGTAGGAACAGAGAACATCAAGCTTGCTTCTCTTTGCAGCAGTGCCACGGTACACCAGGCTAAACCAGGCACTAAACCAGGACTGGGCATACCTGTTTACTGCTGAAACGCTAGGCTAAAGTTCCATCTCTTCCTAGAGCACACTTGCACCTCTTTTTTCACGCCAACCCTTCCGTGATACCATTCTATGAAAGGTTTGGGGAGCTCAACTGATAGAAAAACAACCTTGAGGAAGAAAAACCAGGCAGTTTCTGAGAGCTGAACTCCATGAACTGACTGTCAGGTCAAACAGGCACCGCTAGAAGGTTTGGGAGAGCAGCAGAATTGCCTCCTTTCAAGCAGTTGGCCAACAGATTCATCCAGCAACTGTGCTGTCAGGGGTGAGCTTAGGCCTCCCTCGTATCAGTTCTGGTCACTGTTGACTTAGGGAACAAGCCAGATTAGCTCCCACATCCAGCTGAAAACTACTCTACCCTAAGGTTAACCTCCCGTCCCATCAGCAGGTTCATCTAATCATACAACAGAGGCAACACAAAGGAGAAAAGAAAAAACACACAATCAAGATAGTATTCTTCAGCTGCAGTCCGCTGGTATCAGCGTAAGCTATGGAATGCCATGATAAGGTTCCTAATAAAGAACATAAAGGAAAGCAGAGAGTTTGAAAATACTGCTGGGCATATTAAAACTTCCAGCAAACTGTGAAAGAATTATAGATAAATGAGGTTTAAACACTTCAAGTGGCCAACACTGAGAAAGGCTTGATTTAAGCTTTATCTTAACATTAACTTAAGCATTCTTGGCAATTCTGACCACCTCAGGAGGTCAAATTTCATTTTATTTAAAGTTCAACTTGAATCGTTACAGAAATGGTCTTTTAATGTATGAGATGTAAAAGAGGTCATATTTCATACATTATTATTTTAATAATCTTCCTGCCTGCAACACAGTGACAACCACTGGCACCAGTATCAATATTCATGCCATCTTACATTTTTCTCAACAGCAACTGCAATGACCTACAATGCTTTTTCAGACAAATGTCTCACCAGAAATTCTGCCACCAGTGACTTCGGCTGCCTTTCTGAAAGGTCTCTTTGTAATAACATTACTGTATGATCGACTGATTTCTATATATAATAAGACTATTTTGATTGGAATTTGATAAACTGCTACTTTGGAGCTCAACACTCACCACCAACAATAAAGAGCACGCCTTATATATCTTATATATATAGTTTGCATTTCTCTTTTGCTGGTCATTGTTCCTTTCATGCTTTATCCCAAAGCACTGGGAAAAGCTTAGTATGTGATATTCTCTCCTTTGAGGGCATGCTTTTAAGACCACTGCCACCCCTTGGTCTTTTTTGTGGTCAAATGAAAGATGAGTCTAAAAAGCCTTTTTTTTTTTTTTAATTTTCTTTCTTCAGGTTTCGCATCTTTTGTGATGATGATGCAATCTTTCAATTTAAAAAAAGCTCCATTTTAAAAATGCTGACACCAAACCTAGGTGCTGCATCTTAACATTGATTCCCCCCTAAAGCTACAGTGAGTCAAAGGAAGGAAAAATCTCACTGTTATTTTAATCAATCCTCCCCCTGATTGTAAGTCCTAACATCTTTTTATTCAGGTTAAAAAAAAATAACCAAAAGATAAAGTACATAACTGTATGCAAAACAGGAAAAAAAACCTCAAACAATTAAAAAACCCTACATCTTAAGATGCAATTTTCAATGTTGAAAAAAAAAACATAGAAAAAAAAACTTGTTTTCTGTGCTACTAAGAAATAATTCAGTTCTATTTTAGTTGCTTAAGTGCTTCTGAATGTAACACCCATAGCGTTATTGTTCTGTAATCCTGCTTCCAAAATTATTTGCAAATGCATTCTGAACTATCATTGCGTTAAATGATAGAAATCTGGCATGAAAACGGCCACACAAAGAGCCCATTTGGAAATAAGAGCCAGAGCTGGAGCCACTGGAGAAGAGACTCTCTGTAAGTAGTTTTAAGAAGGGCTCCCAGAGCGGAGGCTGAAGTCGGTGTGTGACCAGCAGGTTTCCGAGAGGCACGTTTAGACGCACGGACCAGCACCGACGCACAAAAAACCACAAGTAAGATGAAGTGGCTTTTGAGGGAAGGAAGTCCAGCGCCTACATCAGAACAAGGTTGAGCCAGGAGTGTGTCTGGCTTGCCTCTAGCTCAAACTTTGTGGAAAGGAAAGTGGACACATATTGTCTTCTGAAGGGTTTTGCAGCCCACTGGTTACTTTTCCGTTTTTAACGTAACACAAAGAAGGTCGTAACTTAGAGCAGCTTCCCAAAGCAATGCAGCAAATACCCGGTTTGGCAGGGTGGCTGTGCATTAAACTAAAGCAGGAGGCAACAGCTACAAGTCATGTAAGTAAATATTGATTTGATTTTTTACTATAAAAGAAAAAAAAAAAAAAAACAAACCAAACAAGTAGAAAGGAGCTACCTGATGACATCACAGAGTTATCAAGATATCAAACCAGGGCTGGAAAAAAAAGTCCAATTTGACTCACCACCAACACACGTGAAACTCACCCCAGCAAGGTGAGCAGGAAGTCACTGGTTTCTGTGAACCCAGTTTCTGGCCCTCGCAGTTGAGAAATGTCTTGGCCTCACCTATGCCACCATCCCCACCTCTGAAAAGCCATCTATTCTATAAACATCAGCTCCAGACGCTCCAAGGAACCCTCCTAGGGAATAGTTTGTGTCCGCCTAAGGTTTAACACTACCCTGAATTTGAATTACTAATTCAAACGAGACTTAACTAAACTACTTAAACGATGACTAAATGCCATTCTAATTACAGAGAACACATTTGCAATTAACTAGCTTATTCCAGGAGCTAGGGCACCAACTTACAGAGAACAGAACGTCGCTCATACATTTCTGGTCTAGACAGGTTAAGTGAATAGTCTGGCAATAAATTAAAGCTAAACATGTACGTCACACTACAGTCCCGAGTAGAAACTTCTCTCCTACACCTTCTCAGAGGCAGATTTTCCTCTGCTGACTTTTATGTTTTAAAATGAGGTTTTGAACCTGTAGCCGTTTTACCTTATAACTATTTGTTGTCTTAATGTGTATTTTAAGATAGTATTAAAAACACCGCCACCACACCATTAGGTAAGCTACTAACACTAAAGAAATTTAAGTACAGGAAGTATGAGCCTGACCCATGGAAGAGAGTAATGAAAGTACCACTAAAACCAGTTAGAGAAAAAAAAAAGAAGATAGTTCTACTGTGCATGCTTAGACATTTCATTCAGAAAGCAAAATCTATTACATTTTAGCTTACAAAGAAGACAACTCCGATCCTCTATTTCCATATCAGATAAACAATCAAGTGTTTATTCTTACATACACAAACCCACATTTGTTTGTCACACTTAGTGTACATCTGAAGCACCATTTTAACTGAGACCAGTCGCTTGTCCTTGTGGGTAAACTGAAGGAAATGCTGCGAGTTATTATCAGCAGCACAGACTGATACACACAGCTCTGGGTGCATTCGCTTCGATTTCATAATGACCAAGTAACAACCCTTTCTTCCACAGCAGCAAGCACAGAACTGGTGATGCTTCTGCACTTCAATTCAGGTTTCAACACAGACAAGGCAGCAAGTGACATTTAAAGCAATGGCCTTTTTGAAACCTGCTCTCCTAATTAAAATTTCTATTTATTGGGTTATTAGCTTACATATTAGCTTAAAAAAAAAAAAATAAAAATGCAGTCATCTGAAGCCAGTAGGAAATAATGCTCTTATGTTCACAAGTCACCAGCCAAAGATGCTGGTAATCTCACAGAGCAAACAAGACTCAAACACGACAAACTAAGCAGGCATGAAGTAAAAGATGTTAAACACTACACAAAAATACATCTTCCCCAATTTCCTAACGTTTCAGCAGGCAAGGACTTTAAAATACATAGACAGAATTAGAAAGGAAAAATACTTTACAATAATATTAGTTGGATATCTCAGTAAAAACTCTAGTCAGGAATTAAGTTCTCTAAGTACTGAAAAGCTACTACTACAAAAAAATCTTGGATGGGAAGGTATGGTCCACCGTTTTAGCCGAGATACACAGCAGCAGCCCATCTAACTTTCATTGGGAGCCAAGCCTGCATATTCACACAAACTGGCATTTTTTTATTTTGGTCCCTTTATTAATACAGATCGTAGGTGTTTCTACATATGGAAGCATTTCTTTCACTGCACATAACCTAAAGAAACTGTCAATCAGAGGAAGATTCCAATGGCCAAGAAAAAAAAAAAACAACCCAAACATTTAGTGAATGAGTACTTCTGACAGTCTTCTGGTCACTCTTTTTTTTTTTTCATCTGCAGGAGGCGGCACGCAAACTGCACGCAGAAGATTCTTGAACGTTGTCTTTCACGGAATTAACACTGGTACGTAATGGGTTCAGCGTGAAGCCAGACAACTTCACCCTAAAATAAGTTTAGCCGCCTTTCCTTCAGCCCCCCCCCCGCCTTAACAATCTCCCGACTCCATCGCGCCTTTCCCCAGGTCACCCTCCCGCAGCACCCAACCGCCCTCCCATTCATGCTGCAGGAGGGAAACCCACAGAAACCGCTCGTCTGGCTACTAAATTGTAATTATATATATATTTTTTAAAGCTTTTATTTGTTTTAAAAACGACGCACACACACACACTCTGCGCCTCAGCCCCGGGCTGGAGACTCACCCATGGCGCTGGCCGGTGGCGGCGGTGTCGCTGCCGCTGCTGACGCTGGGCTCCGGCTGGCTGCCCTCCTTCCCTGCCTGCCTCCCGCCCTCCCCGCCTTCCCTCAGCCGCAACGGCAGCGAGCGAGCCGCCCCCCCCGTCCTCCTCCTCCTCCCGCCAGCCAACCCGGCGATTCTCCAACGCCCCCTACGCCGATTCCGCCCAGGGGCCGCGGCCCTTCCGCACAGCGCCTACGCTCTGGCGGCCGGACGGACTTAGCGGGCTCGGCTCCGCCGTCTGCTCCTCCTCCTTCTCCCCTCGCCGCCTCCGCCCCGCTCCTCACACGCTCGCTCCCCGCCCGCCTCCCCGAGCACGCGGCGGCTTCCGGCTCGGCATGGGGCTTCGCCGCCGCCGTCCCTACCCCCCGCCCCCTCGCCCAGCCCAACCCGGGATCGAACTGTTATTTCCTCCCGCTCCCTGTCAGAGAAGAAACAGGCCGCTCGGCGGCCATCTTGGAACCGGGCACTCTCAGGAAAGGCCGCCCCCCCCCCCCCCCCCCCCGGCCCCTGCAGGGCTTTGCCCGGAACAAAGATGGCCGCCGGCGCTGACGAGTTTGAGCCAGGCGGTTGCAACGCCCCCCGCCTCTTTCTCCGGCGCTATTCTCGGAGCGTCGCTAGTGCGTACGCGCCTTGCGGAACCCAGTGAGCGCTACGGAGCCTTACGCTGCCTCCGCTCGCCCGCCCACGCAATTGGCGTGCGAGAGGCGGGCAGGAGAAGGAGACCCGGGGATGGGGAGAGGACGCGGCCTTTAGGCCGGGGCGGCGATCCCACAGGCCGCCATCATCCCCGCCGAGCTGAGGGGAAGGCCCCGGCGCCATCCCGCCGCGGATCTGGCCTGCTCGCCCCACGATGGGGCGTTTGGGACCCATCCATAACCACCACCTCGTCCGCCCAGCCGTGGCTGTGGGCCCCGGAGGCGACTTGCCGCCCTGCTGCCATCAGGCCGTGGTGGCTGGCTGCCCCAGTCCGCCCAAATGAATGTGAACTCTTTATTTAAATAAAATACCATTTGAACGCTGCTGTTGGAAGGCACCAGATAAAATCCGGCTAGGAGGCCAAAGGGGTGCTCATACGCCCTGGGGATCACTGTGCCAAGCCCTGCCACTTGGGCTGGTGTGGCACCTACCCGAGACCCATGAGTTGTCTCCTCAGAAATGCTGCTGCGAGGCAGGGTAGGCATCTGCTGAGGTAAAGAAGTGACACGGGAAAAGGATGGACTCCAAGGGAGGCAGAAAAAATGACTTTTGCTTTTCCTACTGTGATACGGTTCTCAACATTGTAGTTCCTCTTTATGATCAGAGCAGGTATCTTTGGAGCCTTTTAAACCCTGGGATATTTTATGCCCAAACTGAAATACCAGAGGCCTGTATTTATGATGTGTGATTTGAAACCTAACATACTTTCTTTTCTGTTGGGGATTTCCATGTATGGTCCGTTCCTTCACCTTTTATTTCACACGAGGCGTGGTACACTTCTCTAGTAGGGAAAGGTACCTGGCAAAAAGGGAAAAATATATCAAATTATTGCGCCTATGATGTAATTTGCTTCTGCCGTTATTTGGAGTACAATTTAAGAGCATTCCTTGGTATTACAAGCATGAAAATAGCAATTTTAATTTCAGCAGCAAAAGGAAAGCTTTCAATAATGCAGTATTTCTGTAGGCAGAGTTGTAGCAGGGTAGACAGCAGCAGCAATGATGACGCTTGTTTCTCCAGGATTTCCATCCAATTCTTTCTCATCGAATGCCTGACTTTCCTTTTTTGGGTGCATTTGATAAACAAATACTTTTTACAACAACAAGGATCGTCTTTTCAGAAAGGTATGCAGCCCTGCACAATGTGGTTCAGCACTGTTTAAGAAGTGGTGGTGTTACAACATACTGTGGTTCTCGGATGCCCAAGGGAAAGAGATTTTTTTTATTATCGTTGGTCACAGGACTGCCAAATGTTATCTCATAAATCTTTGTCTTTCACAATGGATGAGGTAAGAAATAACCTTTTTTTTTTTCCTTTTTACATTCTGGTTGGTTTAGGTGGTAATGTCCATGGCAATGAGATGTAGCTGCATTGCTTTTGTGGTTGGTTGAGTACCAAAAAGAGACATTTTACACCACAGAAGTTGTTGGCTGAATACAAAATATGGTCCCCGCAGCTCTCCCATAAAAATACATTGTGGGAAAACAAACAATACGAATAATACTTGTTTTTTTCTCTTGTAGTAAGGGCTTCAAATCGCCCAGAAACATTTCTCTTGCTTTTCAGATATGCAGTGTTGAGAAAGTAGTACGTAACTGCTGGGGATGCCTTCAAAAAGGGAGTCATACTTGTTAAGTCATTTCCTTTTAAGAAAGACATGTCTTTGTGAATTGATCATTGGGAAAATAAGAGGGAGCTTGCACCTTTGAAATCTACTGCAAAAGCGGCACAAGCTTCAATGAAGAAGCAAGATAGGAGCCAGTGGGTTTTATGTGAGGTTAATGTCCCATTTTTCTGTGTTGTGAATAGCAGGGGGTTTCTCTTTTCAAACGGTAATTTGTGGGATGAGAAAGATTCTGCAAAACTGTATGCGTTTTGAGAAGAAATAAAGCAAATGCAAATGGGTCCCTGAAGTTTGGAGAATACTGTGTTCTGTGGAAAACATAATAAATCCAAACTTTCCCGTTCCCGTAGCAATCTGCTGTTCATCCTTCAAAAGGAAAAGACTTGACTAAACCTGTTACTAAACTTTAAAAAACTGAGTTCGGCAAGTACTTTTCAAGATTCTTCAGATTCTATTTAAGTTGATTCTTTTGAAAAAAAGATGCAGTTTGTGACTGCTTTTTGTGAAATTAACGAAAAGCTTTGCAGAGTGAAACGTAGAGCACTTCCTGCCACAACTCAGAACCCACCTGTGTCCTTCTTGTCTTCGGATACAGAAACAAAACCCACTCACCTTATTTACAGAATCTGCTAACTAGGGTTGCCACCAGGTCAGTTCCCAACCAGCCCGGCCAGTTTCAGTGTCTTCTTGCCAGTGAGACATGTGAAGACTATTCTGGTGTTTGGTGTTTTTTTTTTTCTTTTAATGCAGGCAGACATGACTCAGTAGGTGAATTTGCACCTAGCATTAGCTCCAGCATGGGATGTGGTGGAATTACTGCGCTTCTACCCTGATGACTTGCTCCTGCACGGCAACTCCCAACACCTCCTGGATTTGTAGGGCACGTGGTGCATCTCCAGACTAAATTGTGCTTGCTCAGTCAGTCTAATGTATGCGGCATCCTTTTGAGCTGCTGTGTAAGTGTGACAGATCTTTGCATGCCAAGAGATCCCTTGCCAGAAGTGATTATTATACCGACTGGGTGAAGAGAGCGAGGGGCTGAGGGGAAGGGAGTGGTGACGGTGTGTGGGCGACTGTTAGAGCCGGTACCTCAGCCCACCATGCTCCTGAGGGGAGCTCCCCTGTAGGGCAGGCACTGAGGGGGCTAGTAGAAAAGGGATCTCAGAGATACATTAAAAAGAGGTCGCTTAGCAAGCACCCCAGAGGGTTAATAAATATCAACCTTATATTGGGTTATAGGGGCAGTCACTCTCTACAATTACCAGAAAGGTGGTTGTAGCCAGGTGGGTGTCAGTCTCTTCTCCCAAATAACAAGCAATAGGACAAGAGGGAATGGCCTCAAGTTGCACCATGCAAGGATTACCAGAAAGGTGGTTGTAGCCAGGTGGGTGTCAGTCTCTTCTCCCAAATAACAAGCAATAGGACAAGAGGGAATGGCCTCAAGTTGCACCGGGGGAGGTTTAGGAAGGCTATAAGGAAAAAAGTCTTCGCCAAAAGGGTTGTCAAGCATTGGAGCAGGCTACCCAGGGAAGTGGTGGAATCGCCATCCCTGGAGGTATTTAAAAGACGGGCAGATGTGGTGCTGGGGGATGAGGTTTAGTGGTGGGGTTTGGATGGTTGGACTTGATGATCTTGAAGGACCCTTCCAAGTCTGACAATTCTAAGTCCTAAACTCCCACCACTCCTGTAAGCAATCTAGCTCTTGCAAGATAGGAGGCTGAGGATGCTCAACAGTGAATAATAAGCACAGGATTCTCCTTCAAACCCATCCTTAAATCAGCTTTGCAGGAACTTGGCCACTCTTTGACCACTGCTTGTCCTGCTTACCAGTAATGTCTCCTGTCCCTATACTTTCTTGCCTCTTGGATGTTTGTTACCCTTTACATTGGATGATCTTTTTGGAAATGCTGCCATTTTGCTTAGTTCTCTAGCACAAGAAACGTCCTGGCACGATGGTAATACAAATGCTAACGGTAGCGTGAGACATCTGGTGTCACAAGCCAGGGGCTCTTGAGGCAACAGGAACTGGGGAGTCACAGATGAAACACCTCAAATGAAGGCCACCTGAAGAGCAGCACGAAGGAAATGGAGCCACTCCAGCCAGTAACTCAGCTCCATGGGGACCCAGCTGAAGTGCCTTCACACAAGTGCACAGAGCATGGGGAAGAAGCAAGAGGAGTTAGAGACTGCGCACACCTCCAGGGCTACAATCTTATCGGCATCACAGAGACATGGTGGGATGGCTCTTATGGTTGGAGGGCTGGAATGGAGGGATACAGACTGTCCAGGAAGGATGGGCTGGGGACAGGAGGAGGGGGTGTCACCCTCTATGTCCGTGACCAGCTGGAGAGCATGGAGCTCCAACTGGGGATGGATGAAGACCCAACTGAGAGCTTATGGGTCAAGATTAAAGTGAACGCAGGGCGGGTGATGTTACAGTAGGGGTCTACTACAGGCCACCCGACCAGGATGGTGGAGTGGATGAGGCCTTCTGTAGACAGATAGGAGCAGCATCACGTTCACAGACCCTGGTCCTCAGGGGTGACTTCAGCCACCCTGATATCTGTTGGAGGGACAACACAGTGGAGCACAAGAAATCCAGGAAGTTCTTGGAATGTGTCAATGAAAACTTTCTTCTTCAAATGGTAAAGGATCCAATAAGGACAGGAGCCGTGCTGCTTCTCATCCTTACTGACAAGGAGGGGTGGTGGGGCTGATGGGCAATGTCAAGCTCAAGGGTGGCCTTGGCTGCAGTGATCACAAAATGGTAGAATTCAAGATCCTTCGGGCAGCAAGGAGGGTACGCAGCAAGCTCACTACACTGGACTTCAGGAGAGCAGACTTTGGCCTCCTGAGGGACCTGCTCGGCAGGGTAACATGGGGAGAAGTACTGGAGGGAGAGAGGCCCAAGAAAGCTGGTTAGTATTCAAGGATCACCTCCTCCAAGCTCAGGAGTGCTGCATCCCAAGAAAGAAGTCAGGCAAAAAAGCCAGGAGGCCTGCATGGATGAACAAGGAGCTCCTGGACAAGGTAAAAAGCAAAATGGAGGCCTACAGAGGGTGGAAGCAAGGACGGGTAGGCTGGGTGGAATATAGAGAATCTGTCCAGTGGCCAGGAACCAGATTAGGCAAGCTAAAGCCCAGATGGAATTAAGTCTGGCCAGAGACATCAAGGACAATGAAAAAAACTTCTGTAAGTACTCCTGTACTCTGCTCTGGTGAGACCCCACCTGGAGCACTGTCTCCAGCTCTGGAGTCTTCAGCACAGGAAGGACATGGATCTGTTGGAACGAGTCCAGCAGAGGGCCATGAAGATGCTCAGAGGGATGGAGCACCTCTGCTGTGAGGACAGGCTGAGAGAGCTGGGGTTGTTCAGCCTGGAGAAGAGAAGGCTCCAGGGAGACCTTATATTGGCCTTCCAGTACCTGAAGGGGCTACAGGAGAGATGGGGAGGGACTCTTGGTCAGGGAGTAGAGCCATAGGATGAGGGGTAACAGTTTTAAACTGAAAGAGGGGAGATTTAGATGAAATATCAGGAAGAAATTCTTTCCTGTGAGGGTGGTGAGAGCCTGGCCCAGGTTGCCCAGAGAAGCTGTGGCTGCCCCATCCCTGGAGGGGTTCAAGGCCAGGCTGGATGGGGCTTGGAGCAACCTGGTCTGGTGGGAGGTGTCCCTGCCCAGGGCAGGGGGTTGGAACTCGATGATCTTGAAGGTCCCTTCCAACTCTAACCATTCTACAATTCTATGATTCTATCACATCTAATTGGGCCCTAATGTCTTCTTGTCCATCAACCCTTT
This sequence comes from Calidris pugnax, assembly GCF_001431845.1. NCBI lineage: Eukaryota > Metazoa > Chordata > Aves > Charadriiformes > Scolopacidae > Calidris > Calidris pugnax. The sequence goes on along the minus strand of NW_015090914.1, from coordinate 2,542,073 downwards.
CCTATTTTGAGCTTTACCAAGTAATTAGGGACACTTGGCTGAATAAATCAGGCCTGTATTTTCTGGATTCAGAGGAGGGCTGTCATGAAACAGAAAACTCTCACAAACTCCCAAGCAGCACAGTAACCAACTATCCTGTCGTTGTGACAGCCCTCATGGCTGTTGTCTTTGGCTGCCACCTCCAATGTTACTCTACAAATATGCAAATGAAGCGACATAACATGTATACCTCTTGCCTCCCTGTTCAGTCTCACCATTTGCTCTTAAAAAAACCCTCAGCAACCATCAGACAGAGCTATATTCATCGGGCCAGTGCTTATAAAATGCTGTAAAAGTTATGAACACAGGCTTCTATTGAACAATCGCTACGGGAGAAATACAGCATCTCTTGTTTTGTAGTGTGTTTACTGTATCGTCCTGGTATACATCCATTACTTCAATTATCGAAAGAAAGAGGCTTTGATAGATTATGACCCAATGATGCGATCCTTGTGAGAGGCACACACATGCACTTATTGTTGAAGGTAGAAAATGGCTGCTTTGTGCGGTTACGGTTGCGTAGCGGGGAATATAGATCGGCAGGAGCGGGAAGGCAGCCTAACCCTTGGTCGTGGACTCCTACCAAGAACAATGACTTCCTTAAGAGAGGTGAGGGACAACCTTCCTGGCACTTTCCTTCACCCTCCACTTGTGGCTTGGGAACCACAGCCCGTTTCCAGGAACGCTCAGCTCTTTAAACAAATGCAGCGTGTGATAACGTTGTTTGTAGGACAGTCACCGAGGCGAACCGGTGGGCTGGCAGGTTGAAGGATGGATTTTCCAACTTCCAGGGACCAAGAGCCTTCAGCAAAAGGCCCCCTTGGCTCTTCCACCCCTCCACTTGCCGGCAGCGGCTGCTGGGATGGACCAGGAGGAAGGCGACTGTGTGCAGCGTGCGCCCTGTAATTCCAGTTCTCCGTTTGTTTATTTGTTAATAAGTAAACTCTCTTGGGGTTGGGCAGGTCTCTGTAAATCCTTAAGAGGCTTTCTCCATATCCCCGATGTGTAATCATTAATAACCGGTGCTGCAGCCCAACGTATACCCACCGACTGCTGCGTCTGAGCAGAGACCCGGGGACATGAAGGGTCTACTCAAACTGCCACCACGGCGAGACCGAGGCCTTCAGAGTGGCAGGCTTCCTTCCAGTTTATATCAACAAGTGCTTCCTACCGTAGCATAACCTCTTGCTCTCGTACTTTGCATATTACATGAGGTAAAAAAATACTAGGCATTTAATCACAGAATGGTTCGAGTTGGAAGGGACCTTCAAGATCATCCAGATCCTCCCACCAGACCAGGTTGCTCCAAGCCCCATCCAGCCTGGCCTTGAACCCCTCCAGGGATGGGGCAGCCACAGCTTCTCTGGGCAACCTGGGCCAGGCTCTCACCACCCTCACAGCAAAGAATTTCCTTCTAGTAGTTCATCTAAATCTCCCCTCTTTCAGTTTAAAACCAAGTCCCCTCATCCTATGGCTCCACTCCCCGACAAAGAGTCCCTTTCACCTTACTCCTCTTACCTGCAGGTGACCTGGCTCCTGGATCCACTCTTTGAGGCTGCACAGGGCACTTCAATGAGTTGATTAAGCAAAATTAATTGCTTATCGCGACCCTACCAGGAGCACAGCGCTTCACAAGACTTGAATGTCCACTCCTGTTTAACCTGCCATGCATACACATGGAATTTGCCCAAGGGAGCAAGGCCATCCTTCCTGGTTTTTCTGACCAGTTGCTTTGCATGAAGAGAATTACTGGAGCCTTGGCACCAGAACATCCACCCTAGGCTTCCTGCAAGTCACCTGTCAGATATTCAGTTGCACTTCACAATTTCAGATATTCCATGGGCTTTTGATCTTTAGGTTCCAGCTTAAAACCAGTTGTTGCACCCTGGGGCTAGAATCAACGAAGACAATCATTGCAGTTCACCGCTTGGCTTTCTCTCCTGCTTTTATCAGAGGATGGTTTATTTGTACCTGGCTTTTGGGCTTTGGTAATAGTTTATCCAGCAGCAGCCATTAGGCTGAACACACCTATGCATGTAGCTGTAGTTAATCCATTAGAGGCACTCGTCCCTTGCAACAAAAGGTGATAGAAAACACTTAATAGTAAGTGAAAAAGCAAATCCTGTGGGGTTTTTTTAAGCTGTGTTTAAGGATTAGTGTCTGTTGACGTGTGGAACTGACTGAAGCCTACTGCCAGTGATGCCGGTGGGAATTTTGCAATGGGTTATATCATCTCCTACAAGTCAAATCTCTCTGTTCTCAGGAAACAAAAACTTTCAAAACTGTGTTTTCTAAGAAAACGACGAGCAGCTAAAATATGAATGCGACGGTAGAGAAATAACTCAAAATGCATTCTAGTGCAATCCAGTCAGTTCAATTATAGGTGCGCAACGTGGAAAATGCTGCAGCTGAATTCAGCTTACTCCTTCCTATTTGTGTTCTGAATTACATCAGGCTGAACTGCTTTTTGACAGAAGGAGAACAGTACTTAGTGATTTTGCCATGATGACTGAGCAATACTAGAGACAGAGCGCACTTCTGAAAGAATCTGTTATGTAGATGTTTGGGATTCATAATGGAAGATAATGGTCTTTTTGATGATGAATCCACGATATAAGCCAAGAATATTTCAAGAGCTTATTTCAAAGTAGATCCATTAGCATAACCCAAGGCATAGCCTTGGTCTTCCAGATAAGAAAAGTTCTTGTATCATTGTAATAACAGAGAGGGTTAGAGAGCTTTTGAAGAAATTGTGCTTGTTGCAGAGCCAGACTTCAGGCTTAGTTCTTCCAGTGTATACATTTTAATGCAACACACATAGTCTGTGTTAGTGTAGAAAAATTAGGGTTGGGGTTATTTGTGTAATATCATGGATGTGTTTTATGAAACTACAGTTTTTTCCCACTTCTGGATCATGGGGTCATTAAATGTCCTTAGCCTAACTGGCAGCATGGACTCTTACTACCCAGAATGTTTCTAAGCTCTTTGCCAACATTTCTTCTTTTTCTTTTTTTTTCTTTTTTTTTTTTTTTCTTCTAACAGCCTAATGTAATGCCCAACGCTCTGTAAAAATCATGGTTAAAACCAGGATTTTTTTTTTTTTTTTTTTTTTTCTAACAGCCTAATGTAATGCCCAACGTTCTGTAAAAATCATGGTTAAAACCAGCAGATGAGTATATGTGAAGCATGTGCTGTTTGGTTATGCATTGATGGCATTTTTTGATAGTTAATCTCGTCTTCTACAGAGTGTATGGGAACACCTCTGTAAATAATATGCTAAATAAAACCACTTTTATATATATATATGTGTGTGTGTACATGGAATGACTAGTTGCATGACTTCATGTTTTATGAGTACACTAGGATTTGTAATGCCCTTGCCTCTTCACCAAAGACACCGCGCTAGAAGTAGTCTATTGGACATGACATTTACATTTATTTGCATCCTTTATTTCCTCGAAATATCGACCTGAAGAATTGTTACTGAAATGAGGGTTCGGTTGTGTAGGAAGCAAATATTTGCCGATGTTATCCTTCTGTAAAAAGTTATTTGACCCCTTGTATTGCAAAAAGAATCGTAGTATTGTTCCACCTGTAGCATATTATTACGCAGCTCGTGCAGTCACTGCTGTGCTGTTCCAAAAATCCCGGGTATTGAATTCCACTTTGGAGCCAGCGATCTCCCATTTTATATCCATTTATTTCTCGGTCTTTTTCTAGTTTATTGTATTTATCTCAACTATTTAAAATGTCTGCAAATGTCCCCATGGTAATGGAATTCACTTGGCAGCAATGTATAGTTCCATGAATCATAACTAGACAGTAAATAAATGGTTTAAGGCATAAGTAAATACCAAATGCAAGTCGGTATGTTTGATAACAGCAGAAGGCGTTTGTTGTGAATATACCTCAACACTATTAATATTTTTTCCTGGAAAACCCTAGTTCTCAAAAAAGTTGGTTTGAGAGTTTGGTCCTGATGTTTTTTTGGGGGGGATGTCCCCCAAAGGAAACCCTTTCCCTGCAGATGGGTGGGTGGATCACCCCCTAACTCTGTTGTGGCCGAGTCCAGAGAGCAAAGTTGGAATTCCCTATGAAAGAACTGGGGATCATTGAGTTTTCATGGTTATGGAGCTCTGAGTGCTACGGGCTGCCCGTAGCAGATAAACGGGGAAGGAACCCGTTACAAAGGTTTGTAGCTTGAGCCTATGCATTTGGCAAAAAGCAGGCTAAAGCCGCATTTATGGACCTTCAAGAGATCTAGTGTGTGTGCCTGTAACTTCCAATGAATAACCAAGCTGCTGGTTTTTGTAGCGGCGTGTAATGGAAGAAGATGACTGCATACTTGCAAGAGTGTTTTTCGCAAGAGAACAGTATTCCATTTTCTTGGGCTACAATTGGCAAAGAAGCCTTTTTCAGAGGGTTCATAATTACCACGGCTATGAAAAAAAAAGTGTCCATTCAAGTTAGTGTCTCAGATGGACCCATCAGCGACTGATGTCTTGTTGCATAAATGCACCCAGTTGCAAAAGTGACAACGGGTTTTTTAACGTAGGAAGCCTTAATCCATTGTGCTAGCTACGTGGCCTCACCTTCCAACACAGAGGGAAGACTGGGCAGTCAAGGGTGCTCTAACTCTGCATCCAAAGTTCAGCAAATGGAAGAGAGAGCATTGAAAGACTTAAAGCAAACTCCAATGTGATAAATCATTAAAAAAAAAAGGACAAAATGAAAACATTCCGTTTATTTAGAGAATGTTCTCCTAGAATGGAATACGTCAGTCTGGAAGCGAAGCGTACATTTATCCAGACTGCTGGTAATTCACGGTTTATTTATAAAATGATTCCATTTTTGATAACCATCTGTATATGGCAAGGTGCCTAACCTCTGGGGCACAATGGGGAGAAGTTGTTAAGCCAGCATCCTCCTTCCTCCCTGTCTACAAGGAAAGAGGCTGGAAGGAGCCGCAGTGTTGCTCTGCGACTTCCACTCCTCAGAGAAAAGACAGAAACTCTCCCAAAAACAGAGACAAGGGGAAATCTGGGTAGAAGGTTCTGAGAAAAGCCACCGAAAAGGTCCAAGGCTGGAGACCTGTTGTGACGCAGACTCAACCCTTTGACTTCCGTCACAGGGGAAACTAAACAGAGGGAACCTCACAACGTGACGAAATTAAATCAGAAATTACCTTATGTGTTTCGTGTCGGTTTGTGATAAAAACTCCAGCTGTTTGTTCCTTGGCAGCACAAACCCCGGGGTTATTATATTTCTGCTTTTCTCTCTAAATTACTGGACTGGGGAAATACTAAAGCATCATTTCTATTTGTGCAAGTTTTTTGGAAGAGCAGTGAGTGCTTATGAAGAACGCACCCACGAGGTAAAGTACTGATCTGGGCTGAAACGAAGTTCTTAAAATACATTTTTGAATGCAGAAATTCCGTTTGCTCTACGTCACCGCCAAATTTAGCGTGGCTGAAAAAATAAATCTGATTGGCCACGGAATGTTTTTCTTTACTAGCTATGACCTAGAATGTATTTTTGATATCGGAAAAAATAACAGATTGGTCATTTTGTCTGATGGATGTTACCACTTCCTGCCTGATCGTTGAGGAATTCAGAATGCTTTTTGGCCAGCAAGAAGGATGTCTACACCGGGGAATTTCTCGCTCTCTTTTCAGGAAACATGGGCTACATTAGTGCAATTTATGCCAGCTGTCTCACCACCATTTATCTAACGCTGTCTGGCCTCCGTCGCTCTTCTGGATCCCTCTTATGGTCTCCACAGCAGACCCCTCTCCTGACATTAGCTCTGCTTGGTGCAGAGGGTGGCAGCGCTCGCCGTGGGGTGCCAGGTCCACCCGAAGGAGACAGCAGTACCTGAGCTGGCAAACACCAAGCCAGCAGCTTTCACACGTTTGCGTGGAGACCAGGCTGGACAACTTCACAGACAGTTTCCCAAGCGATTCGTCCACCCTTCAGTGTGTTGGCTGGTGATACAACCCCAAGCGATTCGTCCACCCTTCAGTGTGTTTGCTGGTGATACAACACTGGGAGGGGTGGCTGACACACCAGAAGGCTGTGCCACCATCCAGAGAGACCTGGACAGGCCAACATGAGACAAAACTGGGAGGGGTGGCTGACACAGCAGATGGCTGTGCCACCATCCAGCGAGACCTGGACAGGCCAACA
>NW_015090914.1:2501069-2535458 GCF_001431845.1 Calidris pugnax | reverse complement strand
GGCAGGGGGTTGGAGGAGATGATCTCCAGAGGTCCCTTCCAACCCCATAGCATTCTGTGATTCTGTGCCAGCCTTTGGGGCAGGGACCAAATGTTCCCAGGGCAATGGGGTCCCCATCCTTGCTGGGGTAAGTAATTAGAAAACAAAGATGAGCCCTGGCTGACCTGCTTTCTGTCACCTGCTGCTGCCTTCTCTCAGCGTGAGCTGAGGAGGTGCTTCAGTCTCCACCCTCCATTGTTTGGTGCTGCCTTCTCTCAGCGTGAGCTGAGGAGGTACTTCAGTCTCCACCCTCCATTGTTTGTTTTGTTTTTTTTTTTAAATTAAACTTTCAATTTTCTAAAACATAAAAGTTTTCTCTCATAAGAAACAACACATTAGCAAATGGAAGGGTGTTTTTAAGACTTTTTTTCCTCAGCAAACTGGCTTTCACTGAGCATTACGCATGCCCCTGGTAAATAAATTCGGAGATAAAGAGCATTAAACTCATCAAACAATTGCTGTATTTTGCTGACAGTTGGCATCCCTGCAATACAGCTGCTTCTGCTGGCCTCCTGGGAGCAGAGAAAGGGACAATAGGGAGCTGTGCAGTGTGACTGACATCTCTCTGCCCCGCCAACCGAAAGGCACACACACACGTTTACCCAGACTCACCATCGCATCCGAGTCATAAAGTCATAGAATGGTTAGAGTTTGAAGGGACCTTCAAGATCATCCAGTTCCAACCCCTCTGTCCTGGGCAGGGACACCTCCCACCAGCCCAGGTTGCTCCAAGCCCCATCCAGCCTGGTCTTGAACACCCCCAGGGTTGTCCCACACCTTCTCTTGGCAACCTGTTCCAGTGTCTCACCACCCTCACAAGTCATTTCAATAGGTGTGGGACCATCTTAAAAGACTTTCTATCACCCAACCAGGAGTCAAGGGAGGGTCAATGTAGGAGATCACACGGGATGGCCTTAACAAACTCTTTTGGTCACGCAGTCCATCACTGGTGAGACAATCTCCCTTGGGTGTGTCAGAACATTTCTTTTTTTTTTCTTAGCATCCAGTCTAGCAGGTGCAGCTCTGCCTGTAAACAGCCCAAAACAGCCAGCTGTGCTCGCACCGAGACAGCGCCGTCCATCATCGTCAGGGGAGAGAAGTCCTTGCCGAAGGCTTACATAAATGGAGAAGAATGTAGTGGCTTTGGGCCTCCTGCCCAAGTAGATAAACCTTGACTGCTGTTGCGCCTTTGCTTTCTTAAGAAGCCCCAAGTGCTGTTTCTGATCAGAGAAGAATCACAGAATTGTAGAATGGTTAGAGTTGGAAGGGAACTTAAGGATCATCCAGTTCCAACCCCCTGCCCTGGGCAGGGACACCTCCCACCAGACCAGGTTGCTCCAAGCCCCATCCAGCCTGGCCTTGAACCCTTCCAGGGATGGGGCAGCCAGAGCTTCTCTGGGCAACCTGTTCCAGTGCCTCACCACCCTCACAGCAAAGAATTTCTTCCTGATATTTCATCTAAATCTCTCCTCTTTCAGTTTAAAACCATGAGTCACTCCACTGCCTGATCAAGAGTCCCTCCCCATCTCTCCTGTAGCCCCTTCAGGTACTGGAAGGCCAATATAAGGTCTCCCTGGAGCCTTCTCTTCTCCAGGCTGAACAACCCCAACTCTCTCAGCCTGTCCTCACAGCAGAGGTGCTCCAGCCCTCTGAGCATCTTCGTGGCCCTCTGTTGGACCCATTCCAACAGTCCTCTGCTGTGATCCTCATCGTTGGCTGTGGCCAATCTTCATGGCCCTCTGTTGGACCCGTTCCAGCAGTCCTCTGCTGTGATCCTCATCGTAGGCTGTGGCTGTTCCAAGCTGGATCTGGCACGGAATGCCAGCAGAGCTAAGGACTGAACCCGCAGCGTTGCTCCCTTTCACCTGCAGCCCCACCACACTGTCCTCCACATGCAGCCCCTGATTGCTCTTGCCTTTTCCTACACGTTTCCTCCTCCACTGCTGATTTATGGAGGGCTTTTCATTAGTCACACCCAGCTTCCAAGTGCCCGTGTCCTGTGAGGAGCCCTCTGCCTTAAAGTAGGTGTTGAAAAGGCGAGAGGGAACAGGAAGGTAATAAGTAACTGGGTGATGGTGAATTCAGTTGGCCTTCCGAGAGCTAAGAGACAAGAAATCTCACTCTAAGGAGAAGTCACTCCCTCAGGAAATCCTTATGGATCATTGTTCCTATGGAGCAGGAAAACAGGCCTCTCACAATAGAAAATATCTTCCCATCAGCAGCAGTAAAAAATGATAAAGCAACCCAAACTGTGGTCGGGTGAGTCATCTGTCGACAATTTCTCTTCAGTGCTTTCCCAGTGATTGCCAGCAAAGGTCACGGGTTGCTCCGCCGGAGTTTGGAGGCTCTAAGATGGGAAGGGCCATCAGGAAGCCCTGATGCTGACAAAGATGCTTACTTCTAAATTGCAGTCAAGCTCAGAAGTACAACATCGGGGGGCGGGGGGGAGAGGGAGATCCATATTCCTTGTTCTAAATTAAAGACTTGCGTTTTAGCAAATCTGAGGGAAGTGTTGTGGTTGCTATGGATAAAACATGTGTAGGGTCCAAAGCTCTTTTAGTAGATGAAGAGCAAAGAAGACAGGAGAAATTAAGAGGGTCGTGCTGTCACATCCCCTGCTGAGACATCCAGTTTAGGGTTAGCTCCAGATTATGACACAGAAAGTAGCTTTGACTGTCGTGATAATCTGGCCCCAACACCTTTCTAGTCCACCAAAGTGACTTAAACTACGCAAAGTCTTCAAGCCATCGTTCAGCTCCCTCTTCATTCCCTCTTTGAACCGTCCACCTAATTCATTTACCACCTGCAAATCTGTGATAGGAGGAGGAATTATGTTCCAAAAAAAAAAAAGAAAATCGCCGCTTTCTGCTTCATTTCGCTTCAAACTAAAGTCCTACAGAGGTGTCACATTCCCTTCCTTCCTCCAGATGGAGGCTTGTCAAAAATAGCCACCCTCCCTTGCCATTCAGTTCTCTCTGGTGTAGCACCACCCCCTGTAGCAAGACTGAGGACAATTAAGATAAGACACCAGTGTTTTATCACTGTGTGGTCTGACCTTACTTAAAGCAAGTCGAGTTGATCTAGTAATGAAAAAAAAACCCACCACCAATGCCCAACAAAACCTCTCCTGCCCTCAAACTCATATTGCTATGGACACTCCAGCCACACGGGAAGTCCCAACAACGGAAGACGTGAAGGGAAGTCTGGTGGAGACCCAGATTTTGGAGCTGCATTGGGGCAGCAGGAATAAGGAGCGGAAAAAACCCCTGGAATTAGATTTCACCATGAAGATGTTTCATCGCGTTCTTGTCTTTCTGCGATACCCCAGTGAAAAATGCTAGAAAAGTGGGCAGGGAGTGTTCATCGGCCACTGCTGGCCTCCAGTGCTGTAGGGAACTTGAGCCTTTCACAGAGGTCTCTGGCTCTTTTTTTTTTTCAAGATTGCAGGGAGATTGTCTCATTTCCCTGTGTTTCATTCAACAGGCTGTGCTGGGGTAGAGCTTCTATCCTGAGAATCTCCAGACATGCCCCGTGTCCCCAATGAGATTATTTTCACTCTGTCTCAGGGTATTCTAGGTCTTCACAGAACCTAGGGTTTAGCTGCATATATACCTTACGGGCATATTATAAAGACCAGTGGTGGCTGCATGCCTAAAATACGTCAGAAAAGTGTAATGTATGATAAACAGAAAGATGGGTTTGGGGTTTGGGTCACTTTTCTTCTTAGTGGGGTATTTCAGGACCTCAACGAAATGCTTGTCTGACACGGGAGAAGCTCAGCAGGCTCAGAACGTGCGTATCCCCGGTTCCCTGCAGCCCGGGAAGCTGCATCACCACCAAAGCTGGGTCAAGTATCTCGATTGAGCCAGTGTAACCAGCTCCTCCTCAGCTCCCAGCCTTCCAATCACGCCACTGGGTGTTTGTTATAGTTTTTTGTTTTTGTTTTTTTTTCTTTTCCTGCAGCTTTTTGTTATAGTTTTTTGTTTTTTTTTTTTTCTTTTCCTGCAGCTTTTTTCTTTTTCGGAAATAAGAACCTTCTGATGCCTGTTGATTTAATCACTCAGGAATTTAATTCAGCAGTCACCTTAAAAGGCCATTCATTTAGACGTTAGGGAGGAGTGCATTTGCTTCCTTTGCAGAATGTGATGTCAAGGCTTGTATATTTTTTTTCTCCCCCCCCCCTTAAGTAATCTTGAAATAGGAACCGCAGAAGGAGGAGGGTCCTCAGGAGAACACAGCGCGCATTGATATGGTCACCTAAATGAACAGAGCTGGAAGACTCACAAGTGATACATTTCTCCCTGAAGAAGGAGGACACTGGATGCTCTTTCGGAGGGTCACGGGTATGGCAAAAGGCAGAACACATTTTGGCAGGGTGCTGATTCAAGCTTCTTAATTACCCAGCTCAAAAAGATCAAAGCGCAGAGAGAAGTCAGATGAAAGGTAGGTGCTGGTGCGGCTGTAATTCCCCCTCCTAACGAGCTGGTTCCCAGATTACAACCATCTCAGGCTGTGTCTGCCACAATTAACATGGGGAAGAGGAGGATATAAAACAAAAGCCTGTTTAAAATCATAGAATCATAGAATGGTTCGAGTTGGAAGGGACCTTCAAGACCATCCAGTTCCAACCCCCTGCCCTGGGCAGGGACACCTCCCACCAGACCAGGTTGCTCCAAGCCCCATCCAGCCTGGCCTTGAACCCCTCCAGGGATGGGGCAGCCACAACAGGATCATGGAATCACAGAATCCCATGGGGTTGGAAGGGACCTCCGGAGACCATCTCCTCCAACCCCCCCACCAAAGGAGGTCCACCCAGAGCAGGTTGCACAGGAACTTGTCCAGGCGGGGTTTGCTGTAGGCTTCCCCAAAACAGGTTTGGGTATGGGTTTCTCCAAATGAAATGGGTCACTGTAGGTGAGGCTGGTGGCTCCAGGTGTTACCTCCTCACAAAGCCCTCTTTCCAGCCACTTTGTCTGAGTCCAGCTCCTTCCAGCCGAGCTGCTCAGAGCCGTCTGGCTGCCCTGGCCACATGTATCTACCTGTGGCTGTAACTTTTCAGCTCCAGGATAAAAGTGAAAGGTGTTTCTTGCTCGGGTCGGAGGGGTTTGGAGCGAAGGTTTGGCCTTGGCAGTCAGGAGGTGGGGAGGGGAGGAGGGAGGAAATGGTCTTTCTGAAAGGGCTCTCTATTTTACGCTCCTTCGGCAAATTCAGCCACCGTCAGCTCGGGCAGAGAGAGGCCTCTGAAGGTTTGCAGCTCACACGTGTTCAACAGAAACCTTCACAATTTTAGCAGCTGCCCTGCCCCATGATTTTGTCTGCCTTGAGCACGCCCCAGTCCAAATTTAATTTTTGTTTCCCCCCCGGACTGTTGTTACGAGCCCCTGTGGCAGGTCATGCTTCACGAGCAGAGAAGCGGGGGGGGGGGCACAGCCTGGTTTCCAGCCAGGGAAAGGAGGGGAAGGGAAGCTGCTCGGGGCAACTGGAGAAACTGGGGAAACTGGAGCTGGTGGTGGCAGGGGGAAGGGCGAAAGGTTTGGACTGGCTGCAGAGATGGGGGGTTGGAGAACGCTGGTGCCTGGAGCAAACTGCAAGGCAGAAGTCAGATGAGACTCGTGGCTGGACTCGATGACCTCAAAGGTCCCTTCCAACCATGAATATTGTGTGGTTCTGGGGTTCTGTGAGAGCTGGGAAGGGAGAATCCAGAGCTGGGGGACCTGGGAAGGACCCAGGAACAGAGCCTGGGGCTGAGCCTGCTGAAGGTGGCAGGGAAGAAGAGGAGAGAGGCAGCAGGGACAGTGATGCTGAGCCAGGATAACGGCACTGGTCCAGGCAACAAGCTGTGCGTGGGGCTGCTGTCTGCAGCCCGCTGATCTGGGATTTACCAGGGCTTGGGATTTGATGAGGACGAAGATTTAGGACCGGGTGGGAAGTTTACGGAGGGGAGGTGAGGACTGGCTCAGCCAGAGGTACAGGACTTCAAGCTGAGGGCAAGGAGAAGATGTGGTGTGGAGAACCAGCTCCTTTGGACCTGTCCCCCTGCTCCAGAACTCCCTGCACATCAAGAAAACTTCGCATATAGTTACCTGGAAGCTCCTCATTTCTTTGGTGATCAACGTGATGCCTGATGTGAGAAAGTGCTGAGTGGGCAAGGCTGTAACTAAAGTCCGTGGGGGCCGTTTTTAGTACACATGAAAAAATAGAATGTGAAGTGCTTAGAATGGTAAGGTTTTAATATCTCTAACTGGACACCAAAAAGCGATTTATCTTTTCTCCCATTTTTCCTCCCCTCACCTTGGAGTTTTATGAAAAAACGCATTAATACTTTTGGAGTACTCAGATTTTATAGTGCTAAATGTCACTTGAAAAGTACCTCGGGGAACAAACAATACTTCCTCCAGAGCAAAATAAAAGAATACAGCACAGGGAAGTCTGAAAGCCCCATGAAACAACCAGGAGAACACAAATCATTGAGCAGTTGCTCTTTATGTGACCAGTTCTTGTTCAGTGTGCTGGCTGAAGCACAGCTACTCTGAAAAATTAGCTGTGTATGAGGGTACGAGGAGCTGAGTCATCCGTGGAAGTACTAATTGGAAAAATACCATCCCTTTTCTTTCATAATAGTAATAGTAATAGCGTAAAAGCAGTGGTTTTGAGCTTTCTTCACTTGTAGATCCCTATAAACTTTCCAGGAGAGATGCAGACGCTTGGACAGGGACAAGACAACGGCTTGTTCATTACTTACCTCTTCTGCAGCCCTCGGAAGTCATCTGTGGATCCCTAGGAGTCTGTAGCCCACATGTTGTAAACCACTGTCTCTGGCTGTACAGCTCACAAAGGCAAAAAAAAAAAAACAAACCCCTGTTAATTCAAGAACGGTTTTCTCGGTCTTTCCAGTACCATGTTCTGTGTCATAAGGAAGTGGAAGAAACATCCAGTGCCCTTGCTGCCAGCAGCAATCCTGGGAGAAGGAACGAGATTCTTTTGACTTTGCCACATCAGATGTTCTTCCTAGGACTTTGTCTACTTGTTTTTTCTTTATTTGTTTTCTCTTCCTTGATCGCTACTGCCGTACCTTCCATTTCTCTAGTTGACCATCATTATTGTACAGGAGCCAATGTACTCTTGCCATGAGCCAGCAATGGGCCCTGGTGGCCAAGAAGGCCAATGGCATCCTGGGGGACATCAGGAAGAGGGTGACCAGCAGGTGGAGGGAGGTCATCCTGCCCCTCTGCTCTGCCCTGGGGAGGCCCCAGCTGCAGCACTGGGACCAGTTCTGGGCTCCCCAGTTCCAGAAGGACAGGGAACTGCTGGAGAGGGGACAGCAGAGGGCTACAAAGATGAGGAGGGGCCTGGAGCATCTCTCTGATGAGGAAAGGCTGAGGGACTTGGGGCTTTCTAGTCTGGAGAAGAGAAGGCTGAGGGGGGATCTGATCAACGCCTGTAAATACTTCAAGGGTGGGTGTCAGGAGGATGGGGCCAGTCTTTTTTCAGTGGTGCCCAGGGACAGGACAAGAGGGAACAGGCACAAACTTGACCATAAGAAGTTCCATCTCAACATGAGGAGGAACTTCTTCACTTTGAGGGTGGCAGAGCCCTGGCAGAGGCTGCCCAGAGAGGTGGTGGAGTCTCCTTCTCTGGAGACATTCAAACCCACCTGGACATGTTCCTGTGGGACCTGCTCTGGGTGGACCTGCTTTGGCAGGGGCTTGGACTAGATGATCTCCAGAGGCCCCTTCCAACCCCATAGCATTCTGTGATTCTGTACCCCGAGTCTGAGCTAGGATCCCAGTACACTAGCTCATCTCCACCAGTTTAGTCCACCTCCTGTTGTGCACCAGGTGGGGTTCCAGTCTGGTGTAAAGTCTCACATACTTGTATGTTTCCACACCAGTGCAAATTGAACGTGTTATTTGATTCCACACAAAAAACAAACATTAAGAAGGTGTTTTCCCTCAGAGTTTGGCAACTTCTGTCACCGACCTGTAAGGATCTGTAATTACAGCCATGTTCCCTTCCACCCACCACAGCTGTCTCCAGCAGTGTTCCCCCTCATTAGTAAACCAGCCTATAATTTAAGATTAGAGCTGGAACATAAGGCAATAATCGCGCCTTTCTGTTTGAGTCTTTGCAGAATTTACGTTGTCAGGCCGGGGCGGTTGTTGTGCTTAAACCTTTCCACCCCTCGGCAATAGGTCTTTGCTTGAACTTCATTTGGCTTTGCCTCGTTTGCGTCAGCGGCTCCCCTGGTTCAAACGCTGGGAGAGCTGGTTGTAGATGGCATTCGCTGCAGGGAAGCACACGCCTCTGATTCATTTGATAATTTTACAGCCACTGATGAGTTTTCTTTTTTCTCCTCACCATCTGACATCCAGCTTTTTGCCGCCTTGGCGACCTGTGTTGCTTTCCCACTAAGTTATTCCGGCTGTGAAAATTATGGAAGGAGAACTGGAAGTGATGTAGAGTGAGAGGGTTATTCAGTTTACGTTCTTGGGCATCTGCTTGTTTCTTGGCCTCTTCTCCCAAGGGAATAATGGCAGGAGCAGAGGAAATGGTCTGAAGTTGGGGCAGGGGAGGTTTAGATGAGATCTTGGGAAGAATGACTTTCCTGAGAGGGTGGTCAGGCCCTGGAACAGCCTGCCCAGGGAGGTGGTGGAGTCACCATCCCTGGAGGGATTTAAGACACGTGTAGACGTGGCCCTTCAGGGCATGCTCTAGTGCCCGAGAGTGTTGGGTTGTGTCTGTGTCTGTTTGTTTGGTGTGTGGTTTGTTTTGATTTTTTGTAGGTTTTTCTTTTTTTTTTGTGGTTGGACTCGATGACCTCAAAGGTCCCTTCCAACCATGAAGATTCTGTGATAATGTAGGTGCAGAGGAATCTGCGACTCCCAGTTGTGTGATGTGGCACAAGGCACAGAGGTCTTTATTCATTATCCTTTAAAGCAACACGTCTTTTGCAATTTTCTTAGTCCCATCTCTGTGTTATATGAGAGAACCTCCTGAGCTCAGAGCACGTCTCTGCTGCCTCTGTATGACGACTTCAGTGATAGGTGCTGGGCTGGTGGCAGAGGATCATAGAATCACAGAATGGTTAGAGTTGGAAGGGACCTTCAAGATCATCCAGTTCCAACCCCCTGCCCTGGGCAGGGACACCTCCCACCAGACCAGGTTGCTCCAAGCCCCATCCAGCCTGGGATGGAGCTCCTTGCTCTCCTATTTCTGCTGCTTGGTTCTTCTACATCCTGAGCCCTGGCTACTCTCCTCTGAAAAACCCCGTGTTCGCTGGCAGAATAATAAAAAACCTATACATAATATAAATTTGCCAGCAGGCTCCTTCCAACTATCCATTTATTTCAATTTCTGTTTGCAAAACACCCCAAAGTAGGCACTCCAGGCTGGGAGCACATTTAACAAAGGATTTAAGAAAAGCAGACCAACTCCTAAAGAGCTTGAGCCAACCACCAACTTCTTCCCACATGCCAGGGCTCTTCCTTGAATTTTTCAAGACCAGGAACGTGGACACAAAAGGGCTCCACTTGGGTGGGCTGGGGACAGAGGTCTGACACGTGTGAAGAAGGGCTCGGAGCACTTAAGCTGGTCTCTCCTCCAGTTTTCATGAAGCGTCCGGGTGGCAGATGCGGGCACGTATGTATGTACACGTGTGCACACGTGTGCACGTCCTGCTCCAGGCACATGTGTAACAACCACGTCTTGGGAATGACGCTCTGGGTCGTTACTCCCTGCACGAGCTGCTCCTGGTGTTTCCTGCCCCAGCTTTCCTCCCCAGGAACCACCAGCATTCAGCTGATTGCACTTCATTGCCAGCACCTGACACAACGCAGAGGATAAATGTTGACGTTCCACAGATTATTTCTAATGATTTCTTTCCAGTTACCCCCAGTTAGTGCGGAGAAACATTTCCCCAGAAGACAAAACCGCTAAACCACATTCTGGTGTTCACCTCAACTTTTTGGAGAGATTGATCAACGCTTATAAATACTTCAAGGGTGGGTGTCAGGAGGATGGGGCCAGTCTTTTTTCAGTGGTGCCCAGCGACAGGACAAGAGGAAATGGGCACAAGCTTGAACACAAGAAGTTCCATCTAAACACGAGGAGGAACTTCTTCCCTGTGAGGGTGGCAGAGCCCTGGCAGAGGCTGCCCAGAGAGGTGGTGGAGTCTCCTTCTCTGGAGACATTCAAACCCTCCTGGACGCGTTCCTGTGGGACCTGCTCTGGGTAGACCTGCTCTGGCAGGGGGTTGGACTGGATGATCTCCAGAGGTCCCTTCCAACCCCATGGCATTCTGTGGTTCTGTGATTGAGTTTGACAAAGCCATCATCAGCTGCTGCTGCTGCTGCTTCACGGGACGAAGAACATCCCGCTTCTGAAAATGAAGCCTTTCTTTTTGGAGAAGCCCGTGCCGTTTGCATTTGCTGATGCTCTTCATGTGTTGCCAAGGAGTGGGGATGGCCTGGGCCTGACTTTTCCTTTCTCATTATATTTGGCGTGTGTTTGCTTCCCTCGTGGGCTGCGATGTGTTTGTTTAGCTTCTTGGTTCACCATCCTGACTCCTTTATTCTTTCCCTTCTGAGTTTGCTGCGTGTTTTATTGCTGTCTTGCATCTGCTTTGCTTTCCTCAGCTGGGTTTAGCATCCTGATCGTATGAGAATGTGCTTTTTTTTTTGTCATTTTAACCTCTGGAGGGTTAGTGTTCTGTCAAAGAGAGAGACTGCAGAGGAGAAATCCGAAAAAGTAAAACTCTGAAGTCAAAACCGACTGCAGAAAGAAAATTAAAAGGCAAAAAAAAAAGTCTACCCAAACTAAAATTAATAAAGCAGGGACAGGATTAAAAAAAGCTGCATGATTTCTGCCCACGGACATAAACCAGATGTTACTCAATAGAAGAATAATGTTTAAATATATAAAAAAATCATAGCTATTGCATTGCATAATCACAGCATTTTCATATTCTTCTTGAGGAAGAATATGAAAAATCTCGGTTCAGTCATGCCCACCTTCCACAGGAACACAGACCATTGAGCAACAGGATCCTCTTATCTCTGGCAAAAGTCTGCAAGTTTATCAGCAGCTTTTGGCATTAATGAACTTAAGACCTGGCTGCTTTTACTACTGAAACTTTCTGGGACCAAGGGGGTCATTCCAGAGATGGAAACTATCTGCAGCCCCTGCAGAAATGTCGGAGATATTTGGTTCTCTTCCTTGCTCCACATCCCCTTGTGGGAAGCCAGTTGTCAATATTTGCATCAAAGGGGTGTCACTTGATGAGACACCTCAGATTTTTAAAATGAACAGTTATGTGTCTCTCATAATCTGTCCTGAACATCAAAATCATCCAACTACAGCCAAGCCTGGAAATAGTGAATGTCAGGAAGAGAAAAGAAGCAAACTCAAAATAAGTTTGAAGAAAAGATGAGTAGAGCTGACAGATGGTGCAGCACTTAAAGGAAATCACGACTTTCCCCTCTTTCCTTCAGTTGCTAAGGAGAGATTATATTTGAGAGAGTATTAAGAATATCATCATTAAGGTAATACTTAATTCTGGCTGGTGTGTGAACACCCATGAAGTCACCTTACACTCCTTCCATCTTAATCCAACCTGCTTCTTGGGACTGATCCCTGTGACTCTGTCTCTAAGACAGAAGATGGGAATGCTCTACCTTCTAAAATGACCAGAAAGCTGCCTAGAAGCGTTAGCCAGCCCACCAGGCAGTGATGCATCTCTCGAGCTGCAAAGGCGCATGGGAACATGTCAGAACACATTTCCCTGTTGCTTAGTGGCTCCAAATTCAGTAGCTGCTTCCAACCAGAACAATGATCTTAGAATCATCGAACCACAGAAGGGTTAGCATTAGAAGGGACCTTCAAGATCATCCAGTTCCAACCCCCTGCCCTGGGCAGGGACACCTCCCACCAGACCAGGTTGCTCCAAGCCCCATCCAGCCTGGCCTTGAACCCCTCCAGGGATGGGGCAGCCACAGCTTCTCTGGGCAACCTGGGCCAGGCTCTCACCACCCTCACAGCAAAGAATTTCTTTCTGGTATCTCATCTAAATCTCCCCTCTTCCAATTTCAAACCATGTCCCCTTGTCCTATGGCTCCACTCCCTGATGAAGAGTCCCTCCCCATCTCTCCTGTAGCCCCTTCAGGTACTGGAAGGCCAATATAAGGTCTCCCTGGAGCCTTCTCTTCTCCAGGCTGAACAACCCCAGCTCTCTCAGCCTGTCCTCACAGCAGAGGTGCTCCAACCCTCTTTTTCTTTTTGGCTCTCCCTGGGATAGGGTTCAACCCCATTAAGACTGTATTTCCCTCCCTACCACTCCAGGGATACTTGCTGAGAGGGGATGATATAATTCTCATGATGGAAATGAAGCTCAGATCAGTTGAGGAGAACCGAGTATGAAGAACACGTATTTGCTACAGAAATTCCCCAGGCAAAGAAAAGAAAATGCAGAAGATCATTGCTTGCTTCTTTAAAAAAAGATTTCAAGATGCATATAGTTTGCTTAGGGTTTAACTGGCTGAAGGGCAGAGCTCAAAGGGTTGTCCCGAATGGAGCTACATCTGCCTGGTGGCCAGTCACCAGCACTGCTCCTCGGGGCTCAATTCTAGGGCCAGTCCTGTCCAATATATTTATCCATCATCTGGATGCAGGAGTTGGACACACAGTTAGTGAGTCTGCTGATGATACTAAACTGGGAGTTGCTGCTGACTCTCTTGAGGGATAAGATAGATAGATTGGAGCACTGGGCAACCACCAGAGGCGTGAAAATGAACCAGAACAAATGCTGGATTCTGTACCTGGGGTGGTGCCTCTCCACCACACCAGTGTAACCTGCACTCACTGGTTTTTCAAAGCCTGTGGTGTTTCCATGGCGGTGCAATTGGCACCGTCCATCCCAGTTGCCTTCTCTGTCACCAACGTCTTTGTCGTCGTCTCCTTCATCTTCTTTTTCTTCTTGTTTGTTGTCGTCTTCTTCATCTTGTCTTCCTCTTCTGTGTGTGGTCTCTCGGTTGTGATCCTCGACCTTCATGTTCTCACTCTTCAGGCCACGGGGGCTGCTTGGCCTGTCCTCCTGCTGCTACTCTCTGTAGCCCCGCTTTGCCAGACTCCAAGGGGAGTTTTTTTCAAGCTAAGCTGAAGAAACATCAGCCTTCTCCTGGCTACACACACGCATTGTGTTGGTGCTTCTGAGCACTGGCTCGGAAATGGATCCAGAAAAATAGCATAAAATAACATTCAATGGCATAAAATAAAATCCTGTTTCCACTTGTAGCCTTTGTATTATCATAGAATCATAGAATTGTCCAGTTTGGAAGGGACCTTTAAGATCATCTAGTCCAACCATCAACCTAACTCTGATAAAGAACCATCACTAAACCAAATGCTCTTCATTGATGAAAAGCTGAAGACCATGCCCAAATCCTTTGCTGTAAATTATCTATGTTCATGCTAGTTTGGGCACAAATATAGAGGATTTACCTGCTGATATGGTCAACGAGACTCTTGTGTCCTTGAAACTGTTTTTGGAGCTGAAAAACCCTTGGGGTTTCAGACAAATAGTCTCCTTGTTCTTCAAGTCACTGTGAGCGCAGGGAACAGGCCAGAGCAGTGATGCTGTGCTGTGCCTGGAGTGTGCCCATCAAGCTCTCACCTAGGTCTGAGGCCTCCATCCAGGAGAGCACCTCTCTTCAGTGCAGGTCCCAGGTCCACCCAGGAGACAGGGGCAGACAGGCACACCTACAGCATCCCTCAGGCCAGGACTGAGCAGAGCCTGGTCCCCTGGCCCTCAGCAGGAGATGGTGTGGGTGGAGGTCCCAGGGGAGGCCAGTCACAGCTGTTGAGGCCTATGAGCACCCCTAGGACCCTGGCAGGAGTAGACTTGCGCTGCTTACATGCTCTCCTGTAGACATTGATGGTTGGCCACTTTGGAGACCAAGTATTGGGCCAGATGGGCCTTCTCTCAAAGGCAGTACTGTTTCACTGAATTTCACTGAACTTTAGAGTTGGAAGGGACCATAAAGATCATCTAGTCCAACTCCCCTGCTGAAGCAGGATTGCCTAGAGCTAGAGCATGTTACTCAGGAGCATCCAGGCGGGTCTTGAAAATCTCCAAGGAAGGGGACTCCACAACCTCCCTGTTGTTCTCAGGCTACATCTGGCTGGTGACCAGTCAACCAGTCACCAGTGGGTGTTCCTCAGGGCTCAATTCTAGGGCCAGTCATATTTATCAATGATTTGGAGGCAGGAGCTAAATGCACCATTAGCAAATTTGCTGATGATCCCAAACTGGGAGCTGCTGTCGACTCTCTCAAGGGACAAGAGGTCTTGCAGAGGGATCTAGATATATTGGAGCATTGAGAAATCATCAATGGCATTAAATTGAACAAGAAGAAATGGTGTGTTCTGCACCTGGGACGGAGTAATGCTGGGCAAAATATGAACTGGGAGAGGAGTGTCTGGAGAGCAGCCCTGTGGAAAGGGGTCAGGGGGTGCTGGTGGACAGGAGGCTCCACAGGAGTCAGCAGTGTGTCCTGGCAGCCAAGAGGGCAAACCACGTCCTGGGGTGCACCAACATAACCAGCATCAGAAGAGGTGATTATCCTGCTGTATTCAGCACTGCTGTGGCCTCACCTTGAATATTGTGTGCACTTGTGGGCTCCACCACTTAAAAAACACATGAAGGCCCTTGAGTGCTTCCAGAAGAGAGCACCAAAGGTGGGGAAGGGGCTGGAAGGTATGTCCTCTGAGGAGCGGCTGAGGAGCCAGGGTTTGTGTAGTTTTGGAGAGAAGGAGGCTGAGGGGTGACCTCTTTGCTGTCTCCAGCTTCCTGAGGAGGAGGAGTGGAGAAGGAGGTGCTGATGTCTTCTCCCTTGTACCCAGTGCCAGGACACCTGGGAATGGCTCAAAGCTGCGTCTGCCAGGGAAGGATCAGATTTGACATGAGGAAGCATTTCTTTACCAAGAGGGTGGTGGAACCCTGGAACTGGCTTCCTGGAGAGGTGGTCAATGCCCCACACCCGTCAGTGTTTAAGAGGCATTTGGACAATGCCCTTAATGCCACGCTTTAACTTTTGGTCAGCCCTAAATTGGTCAGGGAGTTGGACCAGATGATCACTGTAGGTCCCTTCCAACTGAAACAGTCTATTCCATATTCTATTCTAAGCCTTCTTTCACCAGAAGCAGTAATATATTGCCTGCTAATTTACTTCCTTCATCTCCTGCTTTAATTATCTTATATTCACTAATTCCTCCAAAGACAAGAGCTATAGGAGACATTTCCCAGCTGAGGACGGACCAACAAAATCCTCAGCCCTAGATGAAGCCACGTTTACAACATCTACCTCTGAAGTGACATGTAGCATGTCACTAAGAAGTGGCCACGTCCCTTCTTCTCGCCCATATGATATAAAAAAGGCCCTTCTTTTAGTAAAGTGATGAAGAAAACTGTGTCTTTTAGTTGGTGGCTGTACACAATAACAACAATTATTGGAATCCATACGAGAACCCACCTGCAGGTGTCTAGGATGGAGTCCTTCACCATTGCAGAGAAGGATGCAGTTGCATGCTGTGAACTAGTATTTCATGAAGACCCTCCAGGGAAGGGAAAAAGACCAGGCTTGTCCATTTTTGCATTGAAAAGCACCAAAGAGAGCCCAAAGCTCCCCTAAGCATCACTGAGAGAATCCCTCGGGCTGTAGTGTAGGTGAGGTTTAGGTGACCAGCAGCAAAACGTGCTGCAGAATGACTGCCCAGGATTATGATGGTACCCAAAATGGAAGGCATAGAAAAAACAAGAGGCTGGGGGAAGCGAGTGAGGAAGACAGGGCCAGTGGTGGTACCTGGGGGATATTCCTAAATTTTATGACTAGACAGGAAGGTAACAAGAAGCCGAGGCTGTAAAAATGACTGATGTGATTTAAGGCCAGCAGGGAGAGTGAGCAGAGGTGAATGGATGAAGCACTCACTGGAGACAAGTTGTTGGGTCGGAGTGCTAGAGTGAGGGTGAGGACAGACAAACCTCACTCTGGCTGGTTTCCCAGACCTTCCTCAGGATGCACTGCCTCCTTTATTCCACATAACAAAGACTTAAGAGCCTCCTACATAACAAAGACTTAAGAACCTCCTTAAGATTCCTCTCTTTTTGCTTGACTTTGAGTTGTCTTTAATGAACTGACTTCATTGAAGTTATTATCCTACATAATAACATAACAAAGAGCCTCCTACATAACAAAGACTTAAGAACCTCCTTAAGATTCCTCTCTTTTGGCTTGACTTTGAGTTGGCTTTAATAAACTAACTCCCATCCTTGGTCTTTCCCTTGGTTTTTGCCGGGTGGTCTGTAACTTTCTCAGTCTGCGAGCTCCACAGTAAACCATTAGAGCAGAAAAGTCTAAAGAGCACCTAAACAGTATCTAAAGCACGAGCTATTGTGCTTGTCTATGAATAATAGCCTGCCCAGCTGTAAAAATAGGTTGGTGGTTGGACTAGATGATCTTAAAGGTCCCTTCCCACCTAGACGATTCTATGATTCTAAAAATGAATCGCATAAATAGATTACAAAAAGGTAGGATGCAGAACTTGTACTCGGGGAACGACTCCTGCAACAGGGTTGGAATACTCGCCTAGCAGTTTTTTTGGGAAAAAAAAACAAAACAGTGGTACAATGAAGTCAATTTTAGTTTCAAGAGACTCTCTTGTGCAACAAGAACCCTCTGTGTGTCGTGAGCGTGCAGCAGAGACTGGGGCCGTCACAACACCAGAATGAACTAGATCCGCCCAAGCTCTGGTCAAATTAAAATGCAGTCAAGAATTTTAAGCATCACGCTACACATTTTATCTAAAGCATTTTAGTAGCAAACCTCTTCACTTGGTGAGAACCCGTGACACGTTCCTAAGGACAGAAATACCACAGACAGAACCGTCACCACCGAGAAACAAATTGGACTCAAGTGAAAGAAATGGTAACAAAACAAAACAAAAAAAAAAGATGATAGGAAGGCATTATAGGACACTGAGGGAGGATGAGAAAGCAGAACAGGAAATGTTTATGTAGATAAAGGAAGCCTGCAAAACAGCTCCAATAGGGATCATAGGAATCTCCATCGGCCCGTCACTGAGGGGAATTGTAATTAGGAAATATCAAATAAGCGTGAAAAGCTGAAGGCTTTCCATACGTCGTCTGTAGACACTTTATGAATGTGCAGCCACAGATAGAGAAGCAACAGCCTCAGAAAGCTCACTTTTATCTCCAACTCCAAACCAGCGCAGGTCTGAAAAGAATCAGTTTATTGACCTTCTGGCTTCTACTACTATTTTCTCAAGCCTTCTGCAGATGGCTGGGGGGCTGGTATATTCAGAGAGGATGTGGTTTGTTTAACTTTTGGGATTTGAGTCTTGTCATGTTTGTGGAGGGCATGACCTATAAATTGTTGGGAAGATAACTTTGTGAGCTATGAGATAGTAAAGTCTTTATCCTTCTAGAGGGAGAAGTGGCTATATGTTTTTACCACCTGAGTTATTCTTAAATAAATTTGGAATGTATGACGAGCAATAACTAGTCAGTTTTGGAAATTACAATATACAATAACAAAAGTTTAGTTCCATTTGCAGTTTAAAAAAATCAGGTACAAAGTCCATCCTACTGCCAGCTCTATCATCTCGGCTTCTGTGAAGCTTAAATTCTCCACCGCAGAAGTGCAGTAAAGAACGTGAGGTTTTGGCAAAACTTCTCAGTGTGGCAGTTGTAAGAAAGAACATTTAAGTGAAAATTACTGGATGTTACTCGGGTGATGTTAAAGCATCTCCCTGCTGAGGAAAGGCTGAGAGAGCTGGGGCTCTTGAGCCTGGAGAAGAGAAGGCTGAGGGGAGACCTTATTGATGCTTCCAAGGATCTAAAGGGTGGGTGGAAGGAGGATGGAGCCGGACTCTTTTCAGGGGTTCCCAGGGACAGGACGAGGGGCAACGGGCACAAGCTGGACCATGGGAAGTTCCACTCCAATGTGAGGAAGAACTTGTTTGGGGTGAGGGTGGCAGAGCCCTGGCAGAGGCTGCCCAGGGAGGGTGTGGAGTCCCCTTCTCTGGAGATCTTCCAGCCCCACCTGGATGCTCCTGAGTGATGTGCTCTGGGCAGCCCTGCTTTGGCAGGGAGTTGGACTGGATGGGCTCTAGAAGGTCCCTTCCAACTCTGACAATTCCATGATTCTGTGGTCAGGTCTGGCAGCATTGGTCTTCTCCCCATCCCTAGCATTTGCTGGCCTTCTGCTCAGGCTCCGTGTGTCCGCAGCACTGCTGTGCAAGCCTGCCTTTGCTGGGGGCTTCTTCCACCCCATCCTTCCAGTTGCCACTCAAAGGACCTTGATGCTTACCTCATCCAAAACCAGTGTGTTCTCCCTTGGGGCCAGCATAAAACAGGTGGAAGTCCCCTCTGATGCTGGACCAGCATGGTTCCCCATGTCCAGTCCTGGGCTCCCTGTGCCCAGTTCTGGGCTCCCCAGTTCAAGAAGGACAGGGAACTGCTGGAGAGGGGACAGCAGAGGCTACAAAGATGTCATGGAGGCCTGGAGCATCTCTCTTAGGAGGAAAGGCTGAGGGACTTGGGTCTTTTTAGTCTGGAGAAGAGAAGGCTGAGGGGGGATCTGATCAACGCCTATAAATACTTCAAGGGTGGGTGTCAGGAGGATGGGGCCAGTCTTTTTTCAGTGGTGCCCAGGGACAGGACAAGAGGGAATGGGCACAAACTGGAACATAAGAAGTTCCATCTCAACACGAGGAGGAACTTCTTCACTTTAAGGGTGGCAGAGCCCTGGCAGAGGCTGCCCAGGAGGGGGTGGAGTCTCCTTCTCTGGAGACATTCAAACCCACCTGGACACGTTCCTGTGCAACCTGCTCTGGGTGGCCCTGCTCTGGCAGGGGGTTGGACTGGATGATCTCCAGAGGTCCCTTCCAACCCCATAGCATTCTGTGATTCTGTGACTTAAATAAACTCAAGGAACATTATCCCCTACTAAAAGGGACTGCAACTAGGAAATAAGAAGAGTTGCAAGGGTAACCACCCGATATTTTGGGTGGTAGTTCACAGCGTGTTCTTCTGAGAAGCTGTAAAATCTAAAACTATTGCGCTAGACTTCAGTTTTGCAAAGATTCATCTGAACAAGCATCTGGTATGTTCTAATTCATAGCACGTGTGTCTGCTATTGTATCACTCTGCACAACAATCATCACCTGAAGATGAGTCCTGACTTCATTCAGTAATCTATATATTTTATATATATATATAATTCAGTAATCTGTTACACAGATTATCCCTTGACATCTGCTAAGAGGGATAATATACTTCCATAGTCCTTTATCTTTTCTGGTCTTTATTTGCCCTGCTGAAAGATGATCTAGCTTGGTATTTCTCAGGATATAATTGTTGTGTCTGGAGCCATCCTTGTTTGTGTAAGAGAGATTGCGCTTGTGAGATTTGCAGGGGATTAGAACGAGCCCTGGTTTTATAGAGAGACTGTGCTCCACTAAGGTTTGGATGAAACCCTGGGACACAGATAGTTAATTCTTCTTTCCCCTGGTTCCCCGTGTACACTGGTCTCCAAGAGCTGGGCAGAGAGGTTTTCAAGAGCAGACTCTCATCAAACCCTTTCCTAGGAAGCTCCCGTCAGCAGCCTGCAGAAATGCCTGCTTTGTTTTAATGAGCCCTTGCAGCACTATCACACAACTGTCCTCACAATCTCAAAACTCTTATTTAAATAGCTGTGACAATCCAGCCAATTATGCTCCCATGGACCAGTTTTTAGTTATCTTTGGTCGACTTCCAATAAAAACATATTTGCTGTCGGCTGAAATATTTTTTGGAATCCAGTATTATTTATCTCACTAATTACCCTTTAACTGGCTTTTGCTTATTTTTACAAATTTCCCTTTTTCCCCACTCCCTGACTAGATTATTTATTTTTTTAAGGGTTACTACTTATTGTTTCTACTGACCTTTGGGTCCCTGAGCCTATGAGGCTCCGGGATATTTTTCCTATTTAAAATCCAAAAGGAGAACATTTCTGTTTCTTTCTTCTCCGCCCCCCCCCCCCCCCCCCCCCCACCTTTCGCCCCCCACCCCTCGCCTGCATGATCCTCTCTCAGGCTTAACCACATGGCAACCACATCACATAATGCAACTTCTGTTCTGAGATTATTCATATTTTTTTCTCCCCCCCCCCCCCCCCCCCCCCAAATATTTTCTGCCAGCAACTCACTTTGATATGACTGCTTAATTTTGTTTCCCCAACTCATAGAAATTCACGTTAAAATAAGAGTAGAAGAGATTCTTTTGGCAGCCTGCCTGCTGAGCTCTAGAAATGCCACTTCACATAGTCCGTGCTTTGGATGGTTGAGTGCGTTCCAGAGGATAGAGCGGAGAAGACAAACCTGCTGACCGAAGGCTCTTCATCTGATAAGAAGGAGAGGGGAAGCCGTCCTCTAAATTGCTTCATCCCGACCATCACATGTCATTTTTACTCCGAGTGCTTCATCTTTGGCAAAGTAATTCATCCTCTTCACTGCTTGGTTTGTTGGTCACTGTGATAACAGTAAGCAGGCGTGAACGGTGCCGCTGGGTTTGGTGATGCTCACACCCATCTACTAATAAGCATATTAAGATATGGCATAGAGACAACTACACACTTATCACAGAATCACAAGGGGTTGGAAGGGACCTCTGGAGAACATCCAGTCCAACCCCCTGCCAGAGCAGGTCCACCCAGAGCAGGTCCCACAGGAACATGTCCAGGTGGGTTTGAATGTCTCCAGAGAAGGAGACTCCACCACCTCCCTGGGCAGCCTCTGCCAGGGCTCTGCCACCCTCACAGTGAAGAAGTTCCTCCTCATGTTTAGATGGAACTTCTTATGTTCCAGTTTGTGCCCATTCCCTCTTGTCCTGTCACTGGGCACCACTGAAAAATAGATATATTAGATATATTAGATAGCAATGACTTTAGACCTGTGCTTACCTGAGCATCCTTTAAGACTGAAAAATAGATATATTAGATATATTAGATGATATATTAGATAGCAATGACTTTAGACCCGTGCTTACCTGAGCATCCTTTAAGGCAGGAATCGGATGGCTGTGTTGTCACTTCATGGTCATCTCCCAAACAAGACAATCCTAAGTCCTAAAAGCATTTTGGTCTCTCCTAAGTGAAATTAAACTGCGAATTTACACTCGATCTTTGTACAGAAAATGTTAAAATTCGTGGCAGGTTTCCAGACGTCTGCTTCCCAACCATTTTTAAAATCTAGGTCATTATATATAGGTGGCATAAGAGGCTCCGTGGAAGTCCCAGAATATTTTAAACAGCAAAATGGGTCAGCTTTCTTTAAAGCTTATAACCATCTAATACAAGTTTTTCATATGTGTACAGTCCAAGAGAGGTTAAATATCTCTCTTGACCCCTCATGGAGTGTGAATTTTTAACGTTCCATGCTCTCACAGCTCTGTAAGGCAGCATTTCCAAGGTAAATTCCCCTGCTATTTCAGTCTCTCTGCAGTTTTTTTGCCATTCAGTATGAAACCTACGACAATATAAATCCTATCCTGTTCCAGACCTTGGTTGTTCATTCCCACACGCTGTGCAGTCATTCCTTGACTGTAGGCATTTTCCATGAGCTGAAATGTTCGATGTGCCTCAGCTACTATCATTTCTTTGATTTTTTTTTAATTATTATTTTTCTCCTCATAATATTGGCCCAGACTGGGAGGGAAACAACGGTTTCAGACGGTGTCCTGCTCCCTTGGTGTGATTTCACACATAGGAGCCTGCAAACAATTTTCAGACTGGGAGCAACACGCATCACTCCAAGCCATGGGCAGAGCAGAGGTGCTGGAGAGGGCTACTGGATGGATGCTGGTGGCTAGTAGCAAGGGGATTGATGGGGAGAGATGGTTGCCAGTACCATCAGTACGGAGGCAGAGAGACACCAGCCCCAGATGATTTCAGTGGCAGAAGGTTGCTGGACGGATGAGACATTGCTGGGTGGGAAAGCAGTGGATGCTCTGGCTCTTGGACTTCCTACAGGTGGAAGCTACTTCCCCTGTGGGGCAAAATGTTGGAGTGGATCCTGCCACAACCGGCTACAGACGTGTCAGCTTGGGAACCTTTATCCTGGTTCCCCCGGCCTGGATCATGGAATTGTCAGAGCTGGAAGGGACCTTCTAGAGACCATCCAGTCCAACTCCCCTGCCAAAGCAGGGCTGCCCAGAGCACATCACTCAGGAGCATCCAGGTGGGGCTTGAAGGTCTCCAGAGAAGGGGACTCCACACCCTCCCTGGGCAGCCTCTGCCAGGGCTCTGCCACCCTCACCCCAAACAAGTTCTTCCTCACATTGGAGTGGAACTTCCCATGGTCCAGCTTGTGCCCGTTGCCCCTCGTCCTGTCCCTGGGAACCCCTGAAAAGAGTCCGGCTCCATCCTCCTTCCACCCACCCTTTAGATCCTTGGAAGCATCAATAAGGTCTCCCCTCAGCCTTCTCTTCTCCAGGCTCAAGAGCCCCAGCTCTCTCAGCCTTTCCTCAGCAGGGAGATGCTCCAATCCCTCAATTCAAGCCCACTGCTCAGAAGCCTAGTCCAGTTACAGACAGGTCATGGTTATGTGCCTCAGGAATGCAGCCACGGGGCCCTGAAGCAGCCCCAGGACACAACTAGGAGCCAAAAGCCTGCCACATTTTGTCACCGCCAGCCGAAGCGCCTGAGAGCCAGTCCCACGTGAGAAGGTCCCCTCTGGCCCGAGCGAAACACAGGACATTTGGCAGCTCCATCACTCTGTGGGCTATTGAAACCCGAAAAAACATTCCCGGTGCTTTCAGAGGGCTGCAGATCCTGCCGACAGGATGCTTTCCTTGTGCTGTGACAAGAACTCCAAGAACTCAGATTAACACCACCACCTTCTGAACATAAATCCACCTGTGTCTGAAAGTATTTAGTATTTTTTTTTTCCTGACCTTTTTGCGTCTGCTGCTTATTTTCACGTACTTGCCCACAACGGCCAAAGAATAAACTTTTCTCTTTTTTTTCATTCCTTGCCATGGCAGCCAATACAATCTCCTTTTGCCTGTTGCAAACCCTTCCACCACCGAGCTCCTCTGGCATCACGCTGGTTTGTGTTTTTAGGGCAGAGGGGAAGAGGGTTTTGTGTGGTCATTTAATGCATGAGAAAACTCATTAATAGATTTTCTGGGTAACTGAAATGTTGTTTTTATCTGCAGAATAGAGCGAGCCCAACACTGCAAGCTTCCTCCTGATGCCCTGGCAGCCTCCTGCAGTTCCAATTTGGTGTGACTGGATTTTTGGAAGGAAGGAGTAGGTTGTACCCTGGGCTTATTCATTCTCATTGCCAGGGCTAATCAATGAGGCGATTGTATTATTATTTTTTTTTTTTTTCTTTTTGGTGATGTGGTTGTCGGCGTGTTTTCAACTGCCAGGAAGCTCCTCACACGTGGGATTGCCAGGCCACCAGGTGGGGACGAGGAGGAATCAGGACTGAGAACAAACAGGGAGCAGATCTGAGCACAGGAGGCGGCCGAAGAAAACTCACAGCTTTTCAACAGCTGAAACACCCGGTTCCTCCGTGGGGGCTTCTTTGTGATTTCCCAACCTGTTGCTGCGAAGCTCAGGCCATGCCAAGGGCGGACGAAAACCACTTCTGCTGGGCTGGATAAAACAAGGACAGACAGAGCCTTTCACTGAATTTCACTGAATTTCACTGAATTTCTAGAGTTGGAAGGGACCATAGAGATCATCTAGTCCAACTCCCCTGCTGAAGCAGGATTGCCTAGAGCTAGAGCATGTTACTCAGGACGGCATCTTGACTGCAGGTCTTTAAAATCTCCAAGGAAGGGGACTCCACACCCTCCCTGGGCAGCCTGTTCCAGGGCTCTGTCACCCTCACCATGAAGAAGTTTCTCCTCATATTTGAGTGGAACCTCTTCTGTTCCAACTTGTGCCCGTTGCCCCTCGTCCTCTCAGTGGGAACCACTGAAAAGAGTCTGGCTCCCTCCTCCTTCAACCTTAAAGAGAGATTTTGCGCACCTAACAAAATCATTACATAAAAATAAAGAGAGGAACAACGCTCTGTGCAAATTGAATCGTTTTAAAATTAAAAAAAAAAAACAAAAAAACAACCACGCAAAGGTCTGCATGCCCTGTCGGTGGCTCCCCATATCCCTGGGGAAAAGCACTCTTTTCCCTGCCCGTGGAAGCGCAGCGTCCCTCCCTGAAGATGGCTAGAAGCAATACAGCCATCTACTGACGGACGAGGTTAACCTCACCATGTTTATCTGCTTGCCATTTGCTTCCCTCTCTATTCCCATTCTAAAACTGTGGCCCATGGAAAACCGGTTTTCAGCGGAAGCCAATTACTGAGGCGCACCATTAACAGCTGATTAGTAACTTGCTGACTCTCCTTATTACTCACTGCTTCGACATCTGGTTAGGTAGCTGTGTGTATGAGCACTCCTAAGCGTGTGCCACCTATTTTCCCAAGTGTGAGATGGCATCACGTCTTGCAGTGACGTTGCAAGAGCTCCGTTCCCACCTCCCTGCTGCTGTGTAGGGCTAGGAGAACATCACAGGGCATTGCCACTGAAGAATGAGACAAAGCTCCTTGATGTCTGTGGCCGTCCTGTTCCCTTTTTTGACACCTCAGGTTGGTGTTTGCTGAACGACAATTACAGAATGAATGCTATGGGGTTGGAAGGGACCTCTGGTGAAATCATCTAGTCCAACCCCCTGCCAAAGCAGGTCCACCCAGAGCAGGTCCCACAGGAACGTGTCCAGGTGGGGTTTGGAATGTCTCCAGAGAAGGAGACTCCACCACCTCTCTGGGCAGCCTCTTCCAGGGCTCTGCCACCCTCAAAGTGAGGAAGGTCCTCCTCATGTTGAGACGGAACTTCTTACAGTCAAGTTTGTGCCTGTTGCATTGTGTCCTGTCCCTGGGCACCGCTGAAAAAAGACTGGCCCCATCCTCCTGACACCCACCCTTGAAGTATTTATAGGTGTTGATCAGATTCCCCCTCAGCCTTCTCTTCTCCAGATTAAAAAGACCCAAGTCCCTCAGCGTTTCCTTGTGTGAGAGATGCTCCAGACCATGGAGTCTTGCAGGAAGTCCATGTCTTGCCACAGACTCTCATTGAAACAAATGAATGAAGAACATTTCAGGTTCATACAAACACAATGAAAGATACAAAAATGGACAGGAAAGGGATAAAATAATGCTTTCATAGATAGCTTTTTATTACATCCTGGATGGATGGATGGATGGATGGATGGATGGATGGATGGATGGATGGATGTCAAGAGGTTCCCTTTCACCAAACAGCTTTTGTAATCCTTAAAGGAAAATGCAGCGTTGGTTAACAATTAGGTAAAGCTCAGCAGGAACAGTGTCTGTATCAGCAAACTGAATCATAGAATCACAGAATTGTCCAGGTGGGAAGGGACCTTTCAGATCATCTCGTCCAACCATCAACCTCACTCTGATCAAAACCATCACTAAACCATGTCTCTAAGCACTAGGTCAACCCAGCTTTTCAATCCCTCCAGGGGTGGTGCCTCAAACCTTTCACTGGGCAGCCCAGTCCGATGTGCAATAACCCTTTCCATGGAAACATTTCTCCTACTATCCAACCTGAACCTCCCCTGGCACAACTTAAGGCCACTTCCTCTTGTCCTATGGGACAAGTCCCTTGTGACTTGGGAGCAGAGACCGACCCCCCCTGGCTACACCCTCCTTTCAGGGAGTTGGAGAGAGCCAGAAGGTCTCCCCTCAGCCTCCTTTTTTCCTGGTTGAACACTCCCAGCTCCCTCAGCCTCTCCTCTTCCTCCTGAAAAAAATACCTGGCATACTCAGTGACCAGAGCAACCAACTCTGCACGATAAGCCTCACAACAGCGTATGGAACATGGTTTTTTTGACAGATGGTGAAGGAAGTCCCAGGATCCTCCTTAGATGGAGGAGGAGCCATGTAACCTGGAGGGCTGCTGCGGACACGCCGAATGCTCCTGGGCAGGAGGCTGATTGCAGCTGCAGGAGCAACTCGACCTACGTACGCTGGGATGGTTCCTACTCTTGCTAGAACCGGAGCATCCAGATCTAAACGACTGAGACTTCCCTTTGAAGTGTCACTGTGAAGAAACCAGGCCTTTCTTCCTCCTGCAACCACTTCAGCACAGCTTGAATCAAACTGTAACTACGTTTCATCCCTATTGCTTCCGGAACATGCAGGCTGAAACCACCCTTTGTAATTTTTAGACCAACCAAAAACCAAGGCGTCAAGAACTACAGGCAAAATACAACTCCTAGTTTGTCTCATTGGATCTTGCTATTGTAAATGTGATGGGACTACAGAATTCTCAGAATCACAGTGTAAAGCTCCACAGAGATGAGCCACAAGCATTTGGGACTTTAAACTGAGACTCAAGGCTCTCCTTATGTATTCAAGAATTCATAAGTGTGTGGTATTTAATGGACAGAGATAAATATGCTATTATAAATTCTTATTGCTAAAAGAACAGCATTTTAACCTGAGAGGGTTATATTTTCCAAAGTACAGATGTCAGGATGACACCTAAAAAGACAAACAAATATAGAGAAGCATTTGGAAACAAAATATTTGGAAGCGTTTGGAAGCAAAACATAAACCATCTTGTTTCCACTCAAAAATAAATGAAAATGTCATCACAACAGACATGAGACAATGGCTCAGACAAAACAGATTATTAATATAAAAAATATATGGATTTCCAGAACAATTGGATCTTGTTTCTGTAAATACTTATGAACGTGAGTTGAAGGCATTGAGTTTCCTGGGACTGTTCACGTGTAAAGTTATTACTTCGAGTCTCTAAGTCTCCAGTGATGGGCAGTGACATTTGCAAACCTGTAGAACTGGAACTTCAAAAATGAAAAATTCTTCTGAAAAGCGATGGTTTCTTTTCTATGGTCTGGATAACACTCAGCAAGCATTTTGTCATTTCTGTTATAAATAATAATAAGCCTTATACGTAAAGCTATGAAGCAGAGGCTGAGAAAAAAAGATGAGACATTTCATAATCATTAGATTGGCAATTCCTAAAAGTTTTTCCTCTTCCCCCTCAAGCCGGCACGTTCTTGACCTTGCATGTTCTCCCAACAATTTGTGAATTATTTATGTGGCTACTTTCACCCTGTGCAGCGTCGATACACGTGGTAGAAACACTGTGGGCTGTGCTGCAGGCCAGGAGGCCAGACCAGAGCTGCAAGCAAGGAGGAGCTGCCTTGTTAATTCCCAGCATCTTCATCCCTGTGCTTCCCCCTACCCAATTCCTACCCGGACAATTCATAACCCAACTCCTAACTCCATCCTTCGCGCCTCAGGTGCTGCTGGAAGTTGGCAGAGGTGCTGGGTCATGCCATGCTGTCCTGGGTTGAGACACAGGACTAACTTCTCTTCTAATGCTGGGGAAAACTGCACTTTTAGAAGACTCTAGTGTCTGAATTCCTGAAAATATTGGCTTTATAGCCAGGCAGGCTCTGTAGGATTCAAGGTCTCAGTGTTTTCAAGCCTTGCCAGGTGCAGGGACAAGGAGGAGCAAGGCCTGGGCATTTGACCCAGGCTGGCCAACAGGATTATTTCATACCATGAACGTCACATTCAATATAAATTAGAAAAGTTTCCTGCGTAGTTCCTTGATGGCTGCCAGCCTGAGAACTCCTTGCCCCGGTGCCGGACCCCTGAGCCCTGAAAATTCAGTGAAAAAAAATTCCTCCTGAAGCCATTGAGCTGGCAGTGTCCAACATTGGCTGTCCCTGCTGGGAGTCCAGAGCTTCCTACTGATATTAACTGGCTGAGTATAATTCTTGTCTCTTATATCAGTATCGGGATTAATACTGGTCCTTTAGTATTATTGTCAATTATTTAGTCTTATTCTATTAAATCTAGTCATATTTCAACCCTTGTGTCTCTTTGTGCAGTCATATTTCAACCCTTGTGTTTCTTTGTGCTCCCCGATTCCCCTTTCCAGGTGGGGAGAGGTCATGGGGTGGCAGAATAATTGTCTGAATGACAATACATTGTTATGAGTTTTCTCAAACCATAACAGATGCCCAGAGCGTGGCAAAGAAGGATTGGCTCTACCAGTGCTGTTCTGCTCTGCCCTTGCCATGTCCTCTGGGCCAAGATAAGATAAAACTTTTAAAATATCCAATAGGGCCCCTGTAATGTAAATCAGCAACCTCTCCGGTTCCAGAAGGATTTTTCCTTTGAGCATGAGAAATTCTGGCTACCATCAAGTTGCTTGCTTTCTTTCCTCAGTTTTTAATCCTGAGCGGAGCCAGATAAAAAAAAAAAAAAAAATAGATTATAGGAAAGAGCAATCTTTCTAAAGACAGTTAATTTTACATTCCCATTGATCCAGATGAGCCCATCACTGCTCCCTGGAGGTGGAAGGAAGGATACCCTTACAGGCAATGCCTCAACTTAGCTTGGATGTTGATAAAGAATGAAACAAGCATCTTTTCTGACTGCACTTGGGCAGTTCTTAGATGGGGGAGAAGCTACTGCATTCCCCCTCTAAGCTGTGCCCTTCCTGATCAAATCCTTCCCGACACTGCCCCCAGCAATGGGGCTTGGTGAAGGTAGTAAGTTCCACGAAACTAATTATATGCTATTGTAAAAAGAGCTAAGAAAAAGGGTCGCATTGCTTTTAACTTTGTTTCCTCTTAGTTAAATTCAACATCGCTTCGTTCTCAAATTATGAGAGATCCCTTAGGGCTTTATTTCTATGGCTGTGGGACCCAGACCTTTGGGGCACTGCGCGCCATGCCGGAATGTAATGCACAAATAAGCCCTTGATTCTGCAGAGGGTTATGAACCTACCTCCCTCCACAGCTGTCTGTAAAGCACAAGGAGGTGTCACTCAGCAAACAGCCAGGCTCTGCGGAGAACTCTCCCTGCCCCAAAGGGCAACCAACCTCAGGAGAAAGTCAAGCAAGTAACAGAAAACAAGGAAGCATTTAGAGGAAGGAATAATACCTCAGGTCTCAGCGTCACTGTATCCTCTGTTTTTCACTCCCTCGGTGTCTGTGTAGGAACTGACTGCCATCCCTTTCATGTGGGCAGGCTGATAGGGCCCTTGATGTTAACGAGGCGTCACAGGGATGAGGAACCCCGGATGAAAGCACAAGCTGGAGCACAGCACTCATCTCCTCAGTAGCCTCTTGTGCGCAACAAGGTCAAAGGCTTTTTGAAAGTCAAAAATCAATTATATCGGTAGGTTTTCTTTTATTCGCTGCCCCACAAAAAAAAAAAACAAACAACCCAACAAATTCCTTTGTAGCATTTGTCTCCAATTTTGCTCGGTCGCGAATTAGAATTATTACATCAAATTTAAAAAGGCAAGGAGTTTGCTAAATGGAAATACTATTTTTTTACACAAACAAATGCTCCTCTGGAAAAAAAATCATGATGGTACCTGGTTTTGCTAGATTTCCCATGGCCATTTTAGCAATTTGTTTTAAATGAAATATTCGGAATTGTGCTTCTTTAGCATTCCACAACAAAACAATTTCTAGACATTTTAACAATGGTTTTGATTATTCCCATAACGTTTAAAATGGATGAGAAATTATTGAAAAAAATTGGTCTAATTTTAATCCATGCTTAAAAATAATAGCGTGCACACACACAAAAAATTCTAAATAAATCCATGCTAAATATGTAAGCAAAAAGCCATTCTGTGCAACCATAGTCCCTTGTCTGAGATGAAATCAGAGATCTGCTCTGAGCCGGCGTAACACAGTGGTCTAGTTCTTTCATACTGCAGTATTACAGGACAAAAAAATGGTCCATTTAAGTCCTGTCTCAGAAAGCTGCTGCTCACCTAAAACTTTCCTACCTCTGCAGTTGTTTAACCAGCAGATTTACTGTTTGATTTTCCTTGAAACAATCAGATACCACGACATCTTACCTGTATGTCTCTTCTGAAGCACCTCACGGGCAAGAGGGAAAATTTGTGGATAACTGCTACTCCTCTTCAGTCTTGGAGCTGTCATCAGGGCAAAATTATTTGCAGAGGAACCACATTTTCATTTAACCATTTCAAGAAGTTATTCTGTATATGTTTGTCCCCAGCTGGACTGCCACTGCTAGCAACAATGCACCCAGTAACACGTATTTTCAGCATTTGTCAATAAAACCATCTTCATGCCCCCGTTAGAAACCAGTTATTTGGTCCTGCAGGATTTTTATTCCAGAAGGTAAATGTTGATACTGCATAGCCCAGGTGAAGTCGTCGCAAGTCCAATACCATGTTGCAGTCTGTCCACCAGTCACATATTGCAGACTAGTGGGACCTTAACCTGTCACCTTCTTTACAGGTGATTTGCAAGTGAAAACGAGTAGTTCTGTATTTCCCCCTCAGCCTGCTCCACTTGAATTCTCTGGTGGCTACAAAGGAGAAAGCTGATTAGCTTTCTAATCACAGAATCACAGAATACTATGGGGTTGGAAGGGACCTCTGGAGATCATCTAGTCCAACCCCCTGCCAAAGCAGGTCCACCCAGAGCAGGTTGCACAGGAACGTGTCCAGGTGGGTTTGAATGTCTCCAGAGAAGGAGACTCCACCACCTCCCTGGGCAGCCTCTTCCAGGGCTCTGCCACCCTCACAGGGAAGAAGTTCCTCCTCGTGTTTAGGTGGAACTTCTTATGGTAACGTTTGTGCCCGTTCCCTCTTGTCCTGTCCCTGGGCACCACTGAAAAAAGACCAGCCCCATCCTCCTGACACCCACCCTTGAAGTATTTATAGGTGTTGATCAGATCTCCCCTCAGCCTTCTCTTCTCCTGACTAAAAAGACCCAAGTCCCTCAGCCTTTCCTCCTAAGAGAGATGCTCCAGGCCCCTCACCATCTTTGTGATCCTCTGCTGTCCCCTCTCCAGCAGTTCTCTGTCCTTCTGGAACTGGGGAGCCCAGAACTGGTCCCAGTGCTCCAGATGGGGCCTCCCCAGGGCAGAGCAGAGGGGCAGGATGACCTCCCTCCACCTGCTGCTCACACTCTTCCTGATGTCCCCCAGGATGCCATTGGCCTTCTTATTGGTGGATACGTTTCTAAGGGCTCTCTCTCCCTCTTAACTGCCCTTTAGTTCTTGAAACCTTCAGTACTGTAATATCCAAGACTGCTGCACCTTGTGAAATCTGATGGAAATTGGCCACTGGGCTGAAAGGTTAGGGGGAAGATCAACCAGTACGTATGAAAAACAGCAGCGTCTAAGTCCTGACAAACAACTGAGAAGTCCATTATTATATTCAAATGTATATGCTAGGTGTTGATCAGATCTCCCGAAATATCAGGTGTGCAAATTGCACACCTCTTGTCGAAAGACGTGTAGTCAAACCTGTTTGTCGGTGCTGCTGATACAGCCACCAAAAGACTTCCAGGGCCATTTTTGCTCACGGAAATCCATTACAGAAATTCCTATAGTACTGTTAGGAATGAGGAAAATTTCTACTAGAGAGATTTCACACTTCCAGAGTGAAAAAAAAAAACCCTATGTGAACATGACCTTTCCCTTAGTTCCCAGTAGACATGAAACCTCTCTGCTTCATGTATACAAAGGAAAGGAGCACAAACAGCACAAACCCACTCTTTCCTCCTTGGACATGGAGTTTTTCAGCATTTCAGCTTGTTTGCTTGCAGAAATATCAGGTGTGCAAATTGCACACCTCTTGTCGAAAGACGTGTAGTCAAACCTGTTTGTCGGTGCTGCTGATACAGCCACCAAAAGACTTCCAGGGCCATTTTTGCTCACGGAAATCCATTACAGAAATTCCTATAGTACTGTTAGGAATGAGGAAAATTTCTACTAGAGAGATTTCACACTTCCAGAGTGAAAAAAAAAAACCCTATGTGAACATGACCTTTCCCTTAGTTCCCAGTAGACATGAAACCTCTCTGCTTCATGTATACAAAGGAAAGGAGCACAAACAGCACAAACCCACTCTTTCCTCCTTGGACATGGAGTTTTTCAGATCATTAAATGCAACGTAAATTCCACAATTGAGAGCGGAAAACCAACCCTGGCAGGGGTCGAAATACTGATTTTCTCTAAGTCATTTCTTCTGGAGAAGGAATGTGGGAGTCCTCCTCATCTCACGGCAAGGCAGGGTTTTTAAACAGTCTTGGAGAAAACTGATGTTTCTGAGCCTACGGATTCTCAAGTTCTTTCTGGTTGTCATCCCACATACAGGTCAGGATTTTCACATGACCCCAGCTATTAGTAGAAATAGCAGAAAACTGGCTGAATTTGGGAATTACAACCCAGCCTGTAACCGCTATGGTTTTACTGAGTGTCCCGGCGCCTCGGCTGAGCCCTGCCGCTTTGTGCAGAGGAATGGCAGCAAAAAGGTGACGCAGAGTTTTCGACTCGCGATCCTATCGGGAAATGAAGACATGAAATAAATGACTAAAAACCATCAAAAAACAGAGGAGATATTTTAGTGGCAGCGACTCGAGATTTTGATCCATTCCAGCTCGATAAATGGATGCTGGCATAGATTTAATCGTACATCTGTATGTATAGGACACATTGTGTACCTTCTGTGCCCAACTTATTTAAGAAACTAGAGATGCAGGATCTTACTGCTCTGAATTTTCCCTGGGATAACCTCATGGCTGTATAAGAAGCCTGAACTCTCAAATCAGGTACCCGTTTTAGCTACCTCAAGAGCCAGAAGATGACATCTTAGTCTTTCATCATGTTTTAATGCAAGAATTCCTTTAGTTTAAAAAGTTAACAAAGTTTTTGGCATTCTTAAAAGAGATTTGCTGTAAGCTTTCCTCTGAACTACAGAGATGCCACAGACAACACAAGTATGTGAAAAGATTACTGTGGCTTTCTAAAGCATGAAACTTCCCATTTGCCTCAATTTCTGTTTATTAATCCTTGCCAGCGCTTGTCTAGCTGACCCATTTGGGTGCATCACCCTATGTAGAAATATCTGACTACTGCTCAGAAATTCTGTTCTATTCTTGGAAATTCTTGGGAATTCCAAGTTATGTGCCCTGACAGTGAGAGCATGCTCAGAATTTCAAGTGCAAATAATTGCTCCTATATCACAAGAGAGGGAGCTGGGAAACCGATATGAGTTACGTCAAATATTACATTTGAAGGTGTTGTCAAGTACCAGTTGGGACGTTGACAGTTTGATAAGCCACCTCAAGGACACCAGGTTCCTACAGGAACACAGAGGTCCCATGCTCCACCTCCAAAGCGAGGTATGGGTGTAAAGGAAAACAATCAGAAGCTAATAAACATAAAAATTAAGACTATTTTCTCTTTGCAAAGTCTGGCATTAGCTCTTGTCTGTATTCAGGTTTGATATAAAAGGAACAATTAGGTCCTGGGTGCTAACGATATTCCTTCAGGCACTTCTTTTTATCTTTTCCTTCAGATGCTGGAGTTCCTTGGAGTTTTCTTTTTATCAGCAAACTCTTTTGTGCCTTGTTCATACTGCAGAGCTTAAAGAAAGGTACCATTCTTTGGCATTAAAGGGACACTATTTACTTGAAAAATCTAACCTGAAACTCTTGCGCCTTCTGCAGTTACATACGGCATTTGAAAACTAAAGGAAATAGCAGGAAAGCATTGTTTGTTGATTTGAGAGATACAAGTGTTTTTTCTAAGTGCTTTACTGTTTTTATTGAGTCAAGGAGGCTGATTTTTACTACAGAGTTCTTTAGCAGCAGTGTCATGGACTGAACTTTGCCCTTATTCACTGTCATTTCATCCATCAAACTTGAAGGGTATGCTTTAAAGGATTTTCTTTTCAGCAGCTGAAAATTGGCTAAGACGATCAGGAGCTTATGACTTCAGAAACCTGTTTTATCCCGTGTGTGACTTAGGGCAAACCTCTTCTCCTGCCTCCTCCGTTCCAGTTACAAAATACCATCTCCTGACCTCACAAGGATGTTGGGGACAAACACCCTGAGGCGTTCACCCGCAACAGCGAGGGAGGCGAGATACTGCGTGACGTGTGATGAAGTTTTAATTCCGCTGCTAAGCAGTATTTAACCTTTTCAGTCTCGAGCCTCTTCCTCCGAACCAGCCTCTTGACGCAGGAGGCTGGCGGCCCACCCCACATCCTGTACCACAGCCCACACAACCGGAGACCGACGACCTGCCCTTCTGCCAGCCGCCTTCTCCCTCCCTATTCCCTTTCTTTACCGCCCCCCTCGGCAAAACGTCGGAGGAGCCCTGCGCTTCCCTGAGGAAAAACCACCTCCCTGAGAGAAAGCCGCCTCCCTGAGAGAAAGC
>NW_015090914.1:2470404-2501059 GCF_001431845.1 Calidris pugnax | reverse complement strand
CCTCCCCCGCCCGCGCCCCGCCCGTCCCGCCAGCGCCCCCCAGCGGGCGGAGGAGGGGAGCAGGAGGCCGCCGCGCTTCCGGTCTCCATTTTACGCAAAGGGCCGAGCGGGCCGGAGGTCTGAGGCGGTGCCGCGGGCCCGGGCGGGCGCGTTACCGGATACCGGGCTCTTCCCGTCTCCTTTCCTTCTCCGGCGGGCGCAGCGGGACGGTGTCGGGGCGGGAGGTGTGTGTATGCGCGTTGGGGGGGTGTGTGTGGTGTGTGTGAGGGTGGTTCCGTTGGCCCCTGCGGAGCCCCCGTCGCTGTGGTGACGGGGGGGGCTGAGGGCCTGTGTGTGACGTGCTCAGCTGCCCCTCTCTCCGCTCCTTCTCGGCGGGCAGAGCTCGGGCCGGTGTCGCCGCCGGTGTGAGGGCCAGCGCACGGGGATGGGCTCCCTCAGCTTCCCCGGGAAGTTCGCCCCCGGCCGCTGAGCCTGTGGAGTGGCTTCGTGTCTTTCCCCCCCACCCCGGCGGAGAAGAGGCGGCGGGGGGACAGGGTCGGGCCGCCCCCGCCGGGCAGGATGGACCAAAGCGTCGTGGATCACCCGGTGACCCTCATCATCAAGGCCCCCAACCAGAAGTACACCGACCAGACCATTAACTGCTTTCTGGACTGGACCGTGGGCAAGCTAAAATCTCACCTCTCTAATGTCTACCCCAGTAAGCCGGTGAGTTGTCGGCCAGCCCTTTACTTTTTTTTTTTAATTTTTTATTTCTTCGTTTTTTGGGTAAACTGCTTTCTGGACTGGACCGTGGGCAAGCTAAAATCTCACCTCTCTAATGTCTACCCCAGTAAGCCGGTGAGTTGTCGGCCAGCCCTTTACTTTTTTTTTTTTTTTATTTATTTCTTCGTTTTTTGGGGTAAGGGGCTGAGGGCCTGTGTGTGACGTGCTCAGCTGCCCCTCTCTCCGCTCCTTCTCGGCGGGCAGAGCTCGGGCCGGTGTCGCCGCCGGTGTGAGGGCCAGCGCACGGGGATGGGCTCCCTCAGCTTCCCCGGGAAGTTCGCCCCCGGCCGCTGAGCCTGTGGAGTGGCTTCGTGTCTTTCCCCCCCACCCCGGCGGAGAAGAGGCGGCGGGGGGACAGGGTCGGGCCGCCCCCGCCGGGCAGGATGGACCAAAGCGTCGTGGATCACCCGGTGACCCTCATCATCAAGGCCCCCAACCAGAAGTACACCGACCAGACCATTAACTGCTTTCTGGACTGGACTGTGGGCAAGCTAAAATCTCACCTCTCTAATGTCTACCCCAGTAAGCCGGTGAGTTGTCGGCCAGCCCTTTACTTTTTTTTTTTAATTTTTTATTTCTTCGTTTTTTGGGTAAAGCTGGCGTTGCAGGAACTTCTGGACGGGCCGTCGCGACTTCGCCTGGGTACTCTGTGAAAATAAACAAGGAAGAGCCCTGGTGCCAACCAGCTGTCTGTGCAAAGGCAGTGCCCGGGTCCCTGCTGCCAGGGAAGTTGGCAATATAAATAGCCACTCTTGGTTTAAGAAGATCGCAGTGTAGTGTCCCAAGAGGTGGTATCACTTAAAATGCCTATTAATGCTCCACATAACTTTTTTGGGGGAGCTGGAATTTAGATAGCTCTATTTAAAACTAATTTCTGTAAATATAAGAGTTCTGTCTAAAGTGATTAAAGTACTTAAGCAATAAACTTCCCACAGTGTAGCAGATTCACTGAGGTGTGGAGCAGGTAGATGTTTGTTCATAATATTATTTGAAAACTGCAGTTAACAACCTCCAGAATAATTTTCTTTTTTTTTTTCCCCCCCCTCTTTGAAAAGCTGTTTTTGGGGGTTGTGCTGAAAACTCTGCTCTCGGATGTTCTGCAAACTTTTATGACAGTTGTGACTGTATTTTGAAACTTAATATAAAAGTTTATATTTTTTTTTTTTTTAGTTCACTGAGGAAAAATATGATTTATTTTTAGATTCTTTTAAGTTCTAAGTTTGGCAATTAAAAAGAGGCTATGAAAAAGGCATACAGGTAATAATAGAAAGATAAGGCTGTACCTGTTTAGGATGGCAGTCATACAGATCAGTATATTTGAATATTTGTTCTGGAAAACCATATAAAGGGAGTGACTTTGCCTCCACATTGCAACAGCATGTGCGGCCTAGACCTTGCTGTGGAAAACATCAGACAAAGGTTGCCTTTACACGTAAGTGATGAGGATTCATCTGGTTCAATAGAATTATTATTATATGCTGATTTCTTCTTTATTTTTTGGGGGAAAGGGGAGAGGGGGGAAGGGGAGAGGAAGAGAAAATAGTGGCTTTGTGTCTCAAAGGGGTTTTCCACCTTTTGGAGAAAGCAGAAGAGAAGCAGTCCGCTACTTAGGCGGTGTCACTGGCACACTGAGATCTGTCAAGCTGTATTGGAGAGTTTGTGGGTTTAGTTATTGCTTTGAGTAATTCTCTGCTGAGAGAGACTGTCTCCTGCGAAGGAAACCAATACGTGATTTCAGCTGGTTGCTGCTTCTTCCTCCTCGCTAGAATCCCCTCCTGTGACGTATTTCTGTTTAAACACTACTTTTCTCATTCATCCTGTGGTCTTGCTAAATTGGGCTTCTAGGAGGAATCCTTAATGAACAAGAAGTTTTGGGTTTTTTTATGTTGCGCTGTAGGTTTTAACCAGGAGTATAAATATATATTAAATTTCAGCTTCCTGCAACATCTGTCTTCTGTCGAAAGTTGATTCCTCAACATGCCTCTCATTATGGATTGACTAGTTCAGAATCCCCAAAATTGTTCTGGGGAGTTTCTTTAGTGAAATTATCTCAGTCATTCCAATTGAAGTTGGATTTCCTCTTTTTGCAGTCAAACTAGTAACTGAAAAAAAACCAGTATTTTTATCTCATAGACCCTTTCAAATTAAAGTAGTAACGTGGGAAGGGAGAAGGGCCTTTAGCAGGATGTCTACTGTGTGTAGTAAAATTGAAAAGTGTATTTTTGACTTGATATGGTTTTGATGTTGAGTGTTACTGCTTTTTTTTTTTTTCAAATTTGTTTAAAGCTTTGTACTTTTAGGAGGGATTTTTTTTCCTCTTTTTTTTTTTTTTTTTCTTTTTAAACCAAATCAGTGTCAAAAGCTTGTCGATTAGAATTTTTACATTCCTTGAATGTGATAGGTCCTGGAAATAACTTTGATTATGATGTTATTTTAGGAGTGGAAGGATATATCAGAACACAGGTGCTCTGTAAGGGTATTGCAGTGTTCTTGGAAGTGAGGACTGTAAAACACAAATCAGTTGCTATCACTGTGATGCAGAAGTGTTCATGTGTGACCTGTGCTTCATTCTCCTGTACCCACCTCTGAATTAGTCAGT
Organism: Calidris pugnax; assembly: GCF_001431845.1. Taxonomy (NCBI): domain Eukaryota; kingdom Metazoa; phylum Chordata; class Aves; order Charadriiformes; family Scolopacidae; genus Calidris; species Calidris pugnax. The sequence continues at coordinate 2,497,698 of NW_015090914.1, read as the reverse complement.
AAACTAATGGTAACTGTAAATGTTGTCCTTAAATGTACAATTTATTAAAGAGTATGTCTTCAGAAAATGTATATTAAAGAGAATATCTTCAGCATAAAATCATAGAATCATTCAGGTTGGAAGAAACCCTTGGGATCATATAGCCTATGTACAGGCAGTTTCAAATTGATTTAGTTGTTATTAAAGTTGGTATGTCACTGAATAAACTAAATGGGGTTTAAAACAGTGTTAGATTAGCTTGTGGGTCTATACTATGGTTTGCATTTGTCAGTATTTTTATTTTACTCCTGTCACTGGACCAGTTTTTCATAGCTTGAGTACTGCGGTTAGTGTCCCTGAATGAAATACTTATTTAAGACAAGAAAACTTGGAAAATCAACCCGTGTGTCTCAATCTGGCACATTTTACATTCAGTGCATTAGCTGCTGCATCATTTGCACCCACAAACATTAATTTAAAATTGCTGCTTCTCATTTCCTTTGGTACCTGTCATCTGGCATGTCCTTTGCCCACAGTTCTAACCTCACGTGGTGGGTTGGATTTTTATTTCCTATGGAAGAGAAGCTGAGGGACTGAGATAATGAATGTCTTCTAGCTGAAACAGGATAGCTCAGATTATCTATGCTTCTAGAGGAGGTTGCTGCTTTTGCTGAGGTTTGGTGGGTTTTGGTGTTGTGCTGGGCGTAGCTAACTTAGACTAAGCATTGCAAAAGGACTTTGGCTTGAAAAATAGAGGGGAAAAAATACAGGCTCATGAATTCTTGATTTTTCAATACATACCTTTTGGTTTATGATCTGAAAACTGTCTTCCACTTCACTTCTAAACTTTGGGTTCGAGAATCTTTTTATCTGATCTGTGCTTACTTCAGAAAATGGGGCCATTCTAATTATATATATATTTTATATATATATATATATATATATTTGTAAGGGGTTTTTGCATTGCAGTTTGGGCTAGCAGTGAGTTCCTTGAAGCAGGAAGTGTGTTAGTGAACCTCCTCAAGCTGAGGATGAGTTGAATTCCTTTTCCATTGACTTTGGCATTTATGTGAATGACTGTGTTCTCACATTTATCACCTCTTCTTCCACCTGCCTTGAAAAGAGGATTCCACATCTCAGAATTTTGGGATGACTTTCACCTTGATAATCTCAAGTGGTAATCCTATAGTGCACACTTAGGTGTTTAAGTTACTCAGGGAGGAGTGTGGGGTATAAGACCTCATCTTCTACCATTAATGTCTCTAGCTTAATATAATTAACAGTACTCAGTGGATGTGCAACCTCTTCTTTTGTGGTTTGGTAGGGAGCTGAAATATATTGCTGAAGGCTACACAGGAGTCAGCTGTGAGGGGTCATTTTAATCTAGCAGTCTCTTCCCTGTAAAGTATTAATATTAAAAAAATAACTTTTTTAACACACTCGCATCGTGTTTGAGAAGGTACTTAATTAGATGGGGTTGAGGAGCGGTTCATGTGTAAGGCAGGGAAGAGAAGAATCTGAATTTGACCATGTAGAAAGCTGTGTTGTGAAGTGGGACCAGCAGAACAGCACTCCATTGCCATATTGAGTTTGGGGTTTGGGTTTTTTTCTTGCTGTTGTGGTGTTTTGTTTGCTTTAACAGCTTATGTGTTCTAATTAATCTCCAGATAATCTGTCTCGGGCCCCAGAAACAAGGTTTCTGAGACTTTTCTGCTGGCTCCCTTAGTCGTTCTAAAGCAACAAGTTTTTAATTTACAGGAAATTAAAGTTTTCTGTAATCTTAGTGCGTGCTGGAAATTCTGGTATTTCTAAGGTGGCCTTTCCCAAATACAAAATGCAAGTAGGCTTACTGTCCTGACACTGTCCAAAACCATGACAGTCACTAATTAAAAATACAGGAAAATGCAGAAAAATAAAGAAAATGATTCCACCGAAGAAGTGATAAACAGTCCTATACTGTATGTGGCAGGTTATGCACTCATTTTTTTTTTTTTAAGACATGTACTTAATCGTGAATAGCTAATATGAATTTGGGAAAACAGTTAAAACAAAAGCTTCTCAGATTTAATATGTGCTTTTTATAATTATTTGCTAAGAGTATCTGTAATTTTTTCTAGTGATAAGACCAGACTTTTTTAGGGAATAAAAAAGTTCTGCAACTTTTCTATGTTCTGCTGTTATGGTGAATCTGCAAAAGGCTATTGTAAGAAAAAAAAAAAAAGAAGTGAAAACTTCTGTGAAAGCTTTTTCTAATTGCAGAGATGTGGATTTTTGGTATTTGTGTCTTAGTATAAGACTGCAGAGTGGGCAACAGGAGGCTGGGAGAGAAAGAGGAGAGATATAAGACTAGCTGTTTGCATGGTGAGGAAGTTCTTCAAATATTTTATGCTGATGATGCACGTCTGCTCTCCTGCTGTTAGGGTAGATTTCTTCATTTAGCATTTTCTGAAGTTAGTGCTCTCTTTCAAGTGACAAATGCTATTGTCTTAATTTTAGTTGCAAGGAGTTAACTGGAAAAAAAAAAAAGGCTGCTTAGTCACAGCATGTTAACAACCCGCTACTTTTAAGACTATTTAAAACTTTCTCACAGCATAAACTGAATTGGGTGGGATTGGGGTTTTTTGTTGGTTTGTTTTCTTTACCAATAAGGTAGTTATTGCTTTAATGTGCTGGACATCTTAGATCCCTCAAATAGATTCCTTTTAAAAAGAATGGCATCATTATCTCTTCCCTGTAGAATAGTTTAAAGTTATTATGTTATGAATAGTGTATTATTTGTGGTTTTGTTTGTGGGTTTTTTTTTTTATTTTAAATCTTTATTTGCATTACTAAAGTATTTTGAACCCTTTTTTTTTTTTTTTATTTTATTTTTATTTATTTAGTATTTGCATTACTAAAGTATTTTGAACTGTGGAAGTACAAGACAAGAAAAAAGCTTACCAAAGTTAGAAGCTACCTTAAAAAAAAAAAGTAAATAATTTTGCTGCTTCATGCTTTTTAATGCTTTCCTCCTCGTTTCCTTTTGTGACTTTTTTAAAATCTTTTTTGGGGGGGTGGCTATGTTGGCAGGGACTAATAACAAATTCTGTGTTGGAAAAGGTTGAAATTTGTGCCTTCCTTCTGCATATTTTAATTGTCATTCCATCAGTCTACTAACTATTTTGTTTCTCTTGCTCCAGCTACATTTCCATCTACTTTTTCAGCAAGTGCCTGGGAATGGGAGCAGAGCAAAGAGCAAATCTTCTTTAAAAGAAAGCACTTTTTGAATATACTTGCTAGTTTTCTTGAGCAGCATTTGCCAGTTAAGTGTTATTAATTGTTATGGCGCTCTTGCTGAGTGCATAATAGCAGAATTCTTTTCCAGAATCAATTTGTGAGTTGGACTTGGGAAGCCTCTGAAATGTTTTTAAGGCTATCTGTTGGTGGTTGGCGTGATAAGGGGTTTTTTCATCTGCAAATGTTATCTCCAGCTGCGTATCTGTACAGCAGGAAAAAGCTAAATTCCTTTCTTTGTCCCATCTCCTAGTCTACAAAGGATCAGAGACTGGTGTATTCTGGCAGACTGCTTCCTGATCATCTGCAGCTGAAAGATGTTCTCAGAAAAGTAAGCTTTATATCAACACCATATGATATTTGATCGACCCCCCTAAATTTGGGAATTTAGATTAATGTCATTTAGCTTCAAATTTTCATTGTTGTATCGGGAGATGTAACCATATAATGTTGATATGTTCAGGAAAATGTGTTTTTGAGTATCCCTTCTATGTAGGATCAAGATGCTGGTGGATTGAGGCATGTTAGCAGTTGGTGGGAGAGCAAGCAGGCTGTGTAAGTTCCAAACAAGTGGTATGTGGTGTAGAGAGACTTCTTTGGGCAGTTCCCACTGTGACCTAAACAGAATCATTTAACAGATTTGTGTTGGTTTGGCACATCATTTCATTTCTTGTCCTTACTTAAATTCAAGAACTTACATGAAAAATGTCACTTCTATAAGCACATTAAAGGTAATGTATTTATATGCAAACCCAGAATTCTAAATTCCTGAATGGTTTTACTGGGAAAGCTATTTGTTGCTCTGGTTTCATCAGCAGTTCCTGATGCTCTTTGAATATTTTTGCGTTTTTTATTTCTTTTTTTTACATCAGCAGTTCCTGATGCTCTTTGAATATTCTTGCGGTTTTTATTTCTTTTTTTTTTTATTTATTCTGCTGATTCATCTTGGAAAAAAAATAATTCTAATATTAATCTAACTTTGGATTTTCCAGTCAACATTTAAATTAAATCCTGAATTAAATTGAATCCTGAATATGCATCACATGTGATGTAGGAAATCTTGAAATACGTGCAGTTGATTCTCAAATTGGTTCAAGTAGTTTGGATTGATACTACCAAGTAATAGGGACTTCATTAAGTTAGTTAAGTTCTTAAAAATTTATAGAATGAGGTGATGCTTACGGCAGATTATCAAGAACTTGGTTTCAATTTTGATGGTAACAGAAATCATAATGCATTATGTTGAGTAGCCTTTAAACTCCTGGTAAACAGATCAGGATGCCTCAATAGCTATAATTGGAAAATACTTCAGGTTATTAAACAATTGCATGGTTTTAATCCAATGAAATAGGTAAGCTTTGTAATACAGTACCTTGCTAATACCTTTTTTGTCATGTTTTCCAGTAAAAAATCAATGTACAGACTGCAGGAGTGAGTTACATGTTAATATTTAGTATGGAGGAAAGTCTCTAAAGGAGTACAATGCTTTAGTCCAAGTCAGCAGCTGAACTTCCTTATTAAGTACGGAGAAAGAGATGCAGAGGAATCCTGAATATTGCTTGAGTAGACTAACACCATTGTTACTTTATAATCTTCGTTCTGAAATAGATTTTATTACATTGGATTTAACTGCTTATCAAAAATGATTGAAATTTACTATGTATAGGTTTACTAGAAAACTGGAGCTGGAGCCAGCCGGTAAATATATATTGTACTACTTAAAACTTCATGAAAATGCTTATATAACTTACCTCAAAGCTTAGTTTTGCTCATTAAGGACAAAATGAAGTCTGAATCCCTTAAATTCCCTTGGCCTGCTTACAGCAGGCAAGTTTTAGCAAAGAGAATTTCAAATCTTACATTAGTACTAGAGGAGAAACTTTGGCTAACTACTGTCTTCTTTCAATATACAGGGGCTATATTTGACTTTAAAGACATTTTAGTAAGTATAGGTGTTGGATTTAGTTAAAGAAATTCAGTGAATTTAAAAACACACTCATCAGTCTTAACCACAAAGGTAAAAATTGGTAAAAAAAGGTAAAAATAGGAGGTTTTTTGTGTTCAAACTTTCAAGAGCTCTTGGGAAAAAGGTATGCTTGCTCTTAAGTTCAATCTTATTTTCTGCCATATCTTTTCTACATTATCACAAATTTCTAGCTAATGTTATTTGAGGATTTACCAAATCTCTCAAATTAGCTTTGAGATACTTGCTCTTTGATACTGAACAGTGTCATTTTGCTGATACAGAATATCTTGAGGCTGTGAGCTGTGGCAGTCTTCAACTCCTTATCGCAGAATGCTATGGGCTTGGAAGGGACCTCTGGAGATCATCTCCTCCAACCCCCTGCCAAAGCAGGTCCACCCAGAGCAGGTTGCACAGGAACGTGTCCATAGAATCATAGAGTTGTCGAGATTAGAAGGGACCTCTAAGATCATCTAGTCCAACCATCAACCTAACTCTGACAAAAGCAAAAAACCACATCTCTAACCCATGTCTCTAAGCACTATGTCAACCCGTCTTTTGAATACTTCCACGGATAGTGCCTCAACAGCTTCCCTGGGCAGCCCATTCCAAGGCTTAAAGAACCCTTTCAGTGGAAAAATTGTTCCTAATATCCGGTCTGAACCGGAGGCCCAGTTCAGGCAGGTTTTAAATGTCTCTGAAGACAGAGACTCCGCAACCTCTGTGGGCAGCCTCTTCCAGGGCTCTGCCACTCTCAAAGTGAAGAAGTTCCTCCTCAGGTTTAGATGGAACTTATGTTCAAGATTGTTCCCGTTTCCTCTTGTCCTGTCCCTGGGCACCACTGAAAAAAGACCGGCCCCATCATCCTCACTCCCTCCCTTGAAGTATTTACAGGCGTTGGTCAGATCCCCCCTCAGCCTTCTCTTCTCCAGACTAAAAAGCCCCAAGTCCCTCAGCCTCTCCTCATAATAGAGATGCTCCAGGCCCCTCCTCATCTCTGTAGCCTCTGCTGTCCCCTCTCCAGCAGTTCCCTGTCCTTCTGGAACTGGGGAGCCCAGAACTGGTCCCAGTGCTCCAGATGGGGCCTCCCCAGGGCAGAGCAGAGGGGCAGGATGACCTCCCTCTTGATGTGGTCAGAATGTTGATCACCTGCATTCAGTGCTCTATGGTCACTGCTTACTGTCACCCACCAGTAAGAAACTACACTTCATGTAATAATGATGCTGCGCTTGGGGCTAGAAACTGATACATGAGGTGTAGTTTCCGTGGACATGGACAGGCTGTGCTAGCAGTAATGCCCAATGCTGTATAAAAGCAGTTATCCACTTTTCTTTATTCCTAAAGATTAGAACTGAAAAATGAGTAAGCATGTGTGTTAACATTTGTTTTTTTAAATAGTTTTAAAAAAACAAACCCTCCAAGCCTGGTATTTCTAAATGTCATCTCATTAAAAACTGCAGCTTGACTGCACCGCATTGATTTCAAAAGAGGAGAGAATTTTTGTTGCTTTTCTTGTTTAACATTTGGGTTACTGAGGAAGCTGCAGTGGGCAATTTAAATACAGTCATAGCTGTTCTTGTTGCCGTGGCCATACTGCTTCAGGCACACTGATACAATGGCCTGTTTTCATTTGATACAGTGAAATAGCTACATATTGAAGTTTTTAGAGCCTCCATGTTCTGGGGGGAGTATCACAGAATTGTCGGAGTTGGAAGGGACCTTCTAGAGCCCATCCAGCCCAACTCCCCTGCCAAAGCAGGGCTGCCCAGAGCACATCACTCAGGAGCATCCAGGCGGGGCTTGAAGATCTCCAGAGAAGGGGACTCCACCCCCTCCCTGGGCAGCCTCTGCCAGGGCTCTGCCACCCTCACCCCAAACAAGTTCTTCCTCCCATTGGAGTGGAACTTCCCATGGTCCAGCTTGTGCCCGTTGCCCCTCGTCCTGTCCCTGGGAACCCCTGAAAAGAGTCTGGCTCCATCCTCCTTCCCCCCCCCCTTTAGATCCTTGGAAGCATGAAGAAGGTCTCCCCTCAGCCTTCTCTTCTCCAGGCTCAAGAGCCCCAGCTCTCTCAGCCTTTCCTCAGCAGGGAGATGCTCCAATCCCTCCATCATCTCTGTTGCCCTACGCTGGACTCTCTCCAGCAGTCCCCTGTCTCTCTTGATCTGGGGAGCCCAGAACTGGACACAGGATTCCATGTAGTATATTCATGAAGAAGGGGAGCCCAGAACTGGACGCAGGATTCCATGTAGTATATTCATGAAGCAGTATATTTATGAAGAATTGGCATGGGCTGATTATTTGCATGCTGACATGGCTTTGAGTGGTGCCACTCCTTCAATTCCTCATTTTCAAATATTTAGGAATACTCAAGTCCTATCTAGCACTTGGAATAGCATCCCCTGAGTGTCGAGTATCTTGCAGGGGCTCTTCAGTTGGGCATCTGAAGGTTAGGCTTGAGCCAAGCTTAGATGGGAGTGAGGTGGAGGCAATGGCTGGTACATTTTTCTTACCTTGGTCTGCTTGTGTCTTCAGCACCTACATTTTTCATTTACCCTGATGTCTTTATTGATTAACACTCTTCATTAGATCTCAATGCAAGTGTAAGCATCCTTAAGTTAGGGAAACCAAGTTCTGTAAAGGGTTTGAGATTTTTTTTTCCAAAATAAAAGTTAAAGTCTATGTTATACTTCCTCATGCTTCTCTGTGTGGTCTTCCATTGGTTCTGCTATCTTGGAGTTCTAGGGAAAACTGGGGATAAGTGAATGTTCAATGTGCTATTGTGGGCAGCTGCTAAGAAAATGTTACTTTTGAAACAGTAGACTTCTCATGTGCTAGGCTCAAGTTTTGCTTTATGGTTTCTCCATTTCGTATAATGTTCCTTTACTGATTGCAAATGCAGCTTTGAAAGTGGATTTTTGAAGACATTGTTAAATGTTGTTGTTTTAGCTCTTCAATTTCTTTAATTTTTTAGCAAGATGAATATCATATGGTTCACCTGGTATGTACTTCCCGGACACCCCCAAGTTCTCCAAAACCCAGCACCAGTAGAGAAGGTCATGGAGCTTCACCCTCCAGCAGTAGCTCAGTGAGTTTATTTTTTTTCATACACAGAACATGAATTTCTTCTATGCTGAGGAAGCTTTCCAGAATTTCGCTTTTAATTTTTAAAATTTGACTGTAAAATAGTATGTTGAAAGCAGAGCATGCCATATGAATTTGTACAATTAGACTGGATTATTTAAGGGTGTCATTTTATTTAAACAAAGATGACTTTTTTTTCAAATTGTAACACAGTTATGTTTACTAATGATAAACTAATGATTTTTCCAATCTATTCTTTATTTGTAACACTTTTTTTCTTTATCAAAAAGTATGCTTTCCTTTCTCTCCATACTCCCTTTGGCAGAAATTGAACAGTGTATTCAGGTATTCTTTAAGAAGTAAAAAACAAGACAAGTTCTGATTTATTTAGTGAAAATTTGTACCGCTGAAGGGACACCAGTCAAATGAGTGCCCTTGTGGTGAGACAGAGAGATGGAGCTTGGCTAGTGTTTGTTCTGCTTGATAGGAACTGGCCAGTACTTACGTAGGAGCTTTGAGGTCATCATAGTGTCTGTAAAACACAAGTAGACAGTGTTCTTAACATAGTGTCTCTTCAAAGGCTGTATTTCTATCTCTGTTTGCAAGCACGACACAGGGGGCCTCCTTTGTGATTGTTTTATTGCCACGTAGACCAATTCTAAATGTTGTATTTAAGTGACTGTATTAATGACTACTTAAAGCAGTCAGTGTGCACAGTGTTAAGTTCATGATACTTTGAAGGAAACAACCTAAACCCAAAACTTGAATGGCCTCTGTTCTTCCATTTGTTTATTTTTATTTTCCCTCCACTGTCTAGTGGTAAATTTTTCTTGGTTCCCTTTGTAGGGTAAATGTGATATGGATGTCTTTAAGTAATTGCAGCTCCTCACTTCCTGAGTTGTCAAAGTTGAAGAGGATTTTTCTACTGAGTAAACATCCTGTAATGCTTAGCGACAGGATCTGGAGATTTATTAAAATGAAAATAATGCATCTCAGTGGCCAAATTGCAGTCTTGTTATGTGACAAATAATCTAGGAGTGCCAGCTGTTGTCCTGCTTCCAGGGTTAAGTGTTGATCTTGGAAAGCCTTGAAGGTGTGACGTTAGTTTTAGGTGTGTTTCTTGGTACTTCCCTGTTCTCACCCCTTGCCCCCTCCCAGTAGTGAGCGCAGCAGTTCAGATCAGGCAGCTGACACTGTGAAGAAGGTGAGGAGTAGAAAGGGAAACAGAAGAGAAGAAAAGAGGAATGGTATTTTAAGCCACTGCAGGCACTATTGTCTCTGACTATAAAGTCGTATCCTGAGGTGGTAGTTACTTTGGTTAATGGCAGCCACTAGAATTTTTGTTGCTGCGAAATATTCTTTGGATTAAGCTTTAGTTTGGTTCAGCTTTTTGAAACTTTGATTCCCAATGACTTGTGATTTTTCTCTGGGACCTGTCAAGCATTGAGTCTTTCTGAAAACTTCACTTTTAGATGTGCACCTGAGTGCAATTTTCGATTTCTGTTTTTACTAAAGGCTTGCCAGAACCAATAAAAGCCCAGAAGACCTGAGTGGTGCTGATTTTCTCAATAAAACTTCTGACAAAACTTAAAACTTTAAGGCAAATAGTTTTTTCAGACACAGTAGTAAATCTTGTAACAAACAAAAAGATCCCCAACCTCAATTTTATTTATTTTTAAGAATTTGGACTGTTCTGGATCAACTGCTGCCTCACCCACAAGCCAGGAAGCTTCGTCTACGTTGTCGAACACTAGTGCGGATGGAGTGAGGCATCGTAATCTTCCACAAGCACAAAGCAATCCCACACCAAGCCACCAGTTCCCTTATTTAATGCAAGGGTAAGTGACACTGAAGTAGTCCTCAGCTCTTTGATACTCTTTTAAAGTGCTTTAAATGTTCAGTTACAATAATGTTTCTTTCATAGTCCGCGGAATGATTTGGCTAGTTATCTTGACATGTAACTCACATGTAGAAACGTATTTAGTATCAACATTAAAGTTTTTAGCCAGGAGTCAATCAAAGAGTAAGTGTTCTTGGTGCCTCCCCTTCAAGCTGTTTGGTTTTTGTTTTTTTTTTTTTCATGCTTTCTGCCCTCAAATTTGTTATGCAACTGTAAAATTTATCTAGGGGATGTAGTTCGTAAGGCATCTGATAAATTACTGCTTCTGGTTGCTTTTTCTAGTCCTTTATTGTAATCATCAACACTAAATACTTATCAGAATGCGATGGGTTTTAATTTTTGACCCATAAGAGATGAATCCAATATGGAGAAGTAAGAGTTACAACTGTAGAAATGATATGCAGGTATGTTGAGTACATTTAAACACTTGTGTATCTACAACAGAATTTCTAAGTACCTTCAGACATACCAATGAAATGTAACCAGAGTACGCCTCTAGATCAGGTCTGTTATTACATAACTTTCAAGATTCCATAATTTTTTTTGCACTTAGAAAGCAGCTTTAGAAATTTTTAACCCGTGTGACCTTTGCAGCTTCTTAAATTTTTGATTTTGTTTTGTTTTGATTTTCTTCCAAGAGGGAAAACGGGAGGATAGTGCATTCTGAGATGATAGCTGTCATTCTGAGATGATAGCTGTCATTTCCTCAGGGAACATTTTCACCATTTCTTTCTGGCAGGGCGTTCTCCCAGTGCTGTATAAATTGCAGAGATTTTCTTTGTAGAATGTTGAAAAAAATACGAACCTGCCAACAGTAGCAATTGTTTCTGTCAGTGGAAAAAAAACAGATGTCAAGTACTGTTGCAAATTTATTTTGTTTCAGTTCAATTGACTTGCTTTCTTGTTAGAGTTAACCTAGACTTTACTAGTCTCAATAGTTTTCAGCCTGAATTCCTTCAAGACTTTTTTATTATTTATTTGAAATATACTGTTTACTGGGAAGAAATTGCCTTTGCAATGGGTGGAGCACTTCTATTATTCCGACCATGTGCATTTCAGCAGAAGTGGTTATACTTGCCTTTATGACAAGGCTAGGTTGATTGTCAAGACTGCTGTATGGTGTAATGTAATTTAATACTGAAAGCATTTTATTGTCTGTTGTGTAAATGACTAATCTTTAAGAAGTTTTAATGCTTTTCTAATTAGCTTTTCACGTAAGCATACCCTGAGAGTGAGTTTTTCATCAGTATGCATGTTGAGCTGAATAGCCTATAGACTTCAAAAAGGACTATGGACTTCAGCTAAAACACTGAGCTGAAATAATTCAATTAAAATACAGCAGGAAGCATCAGTTTGGAAGACATTACTGAGTTTGGAAAAAAGAATAAGTGAAATAAAAATACTAGGTCTGTGTATTTGGCAATTAATATGGATTGAGAGGAGTGGATCTGTAGACTGAAAGAGGTGCTGAGAACCTGACATCAACACTGCACTTATTTCAGGCTTTTCTGTCTTATTTGGGCAATCTCTAGTCTGGTCACCTGGACTAGGTGTCTAATTGTGGCTCAAAAGCATTAGCAGTGCACAAATTAATCACATATTTCAGTGTAGTGTAATCAGAAAGGAATCCAGATGGTGATTCAAGAGCATTCTGTGGTGCGAGCAAAACTGTAGTAAGAGGAAGTTACTGGAGACTTCCTTTAAAAGTGCAGCCCTGACCTGAAAAGAAATGCCAAAATAAATGAATGCTAAATAATAATAGGTCTTTTTTTTGTAAAAATAATAATTTAATGGAAGGCTGTCAGAACTTAGGGTAGATTTTTGCTGCAGACTACTGGGCACTGGCTGTGTTCCACTTGAAATAGTCTGTGCAAGTGCCTGCTGTAGTTGCTGGTGTCTTAAAAAAAACTTTCTTTCAATAATCTTTCTTTAAGATTTCAATAATCTTCTCAGATGCATCTGCTACTTGTATTCCAGCAATAAGAATTGCCTTCTGGTTTTTAGCTGCTCTCTTAAACATGTTTTGGGGCAATGAAATGTAGCTTTAATGTAATTTATACACAGATTGAGACTTGTTAGGAACACTGAAGATCTGTAGCTGAAATTTGTGTTGCCTTGTGGATTATTTTTTTTTTTCATGACCAAACACTTTTGTTCTAGCTGAGCAATGGATTATAGGCTCTGCTGATGGGTAAAGCTCTCCAGATGTTTGAAAATGTATGTGAGGGGCAGTTTTCTTGAGCATTTTGCAACACTTTTGTTAGTGAAGTAGCTTGTACAAGTAAGTAACATGAATGTCAGATGATTAAATGATGGCTTTGATGGCCTTTCAGTTCCTGGCACAAAGCTTTAATGCGCGTGTTGAAAACACTTTGGGAAAATAGCTAACTCTGATGGTTATGGAGAAGGCAATTTAAAACTTCTTGTTGCTTTTGAATTTTTGAAAATGCTGTTTTCTAAAAATCTAGACTTGAGGTGGGACTGGGCAAGTAATTTGTGTATCTACCAAGTCAGTCTTTGCTCTGGAGAGCGAGCACAGCGTTGTCTGCTCCTGTGGACATAGTTGTGGGTCAGGGCCCCCCTGTGCTACGCAGGTACAGTCTGAACAGATGGGCTTACATCCTCAAGTGGCTTGTATTTCAGATTGGAGAGTGCTTGGAAGCAGTGAACAGCGAAGAAAGATCAAGGCAGGGAGATTATTTGTCAAGTGTGGGCAGCCCATCTAATGAAATGGTTTTGTATTGCGTACATGGTGATGTTTGAAAGTGAACAGCAAAATGGCGTGCTGACAGCATGCAGCGTGCTCTAGCACGTAAATACTTTACTTCATCAGAAGCCTTTGCTTGTTGATTTTTTTTTTTTTTTAAAGAACATAGTGGAGGATATTGAAATACCACTTCAAGTTGATATCTCAGGCTCACATGAGACTAACACTGAACGAGATGTCTTTGTGGGTCAAGGTCATTAAATAAATGCAGTTCTTGTCAGTCATGCAGATGACACATTGAGCTAAGTCTGAATAAAAAAATCTTATTTTTCTATTAGTAGTGAATAGTATCTTCGTGATGACAGGAGCTAACTAGTCTGACCTTACCCTCAAATTCAATCCCAGTTAGCTCGTTTTAGGTATCTTTCATAGACCAAAAGGAGTAATTCTGAGCTTCCTAGCCATTTAAGGAGTACCATGCCTTTCTTTTCAGAGTATTCTCAATCTACGTCTACCACTTGAACCTTAAAAACAGTTTTCTTACTTATCACAGAATGCTATGGGATTGGAAGGGACCTCTGGAGATCATCTAGCCCAAGCCCCTGCCAAAGCAGGTTCACCCAGAGCAAGTTGCACAGGAACTTGTCCAGGAGGGTTTGAATGTCTCCAGAGAAGGAGACTCCACCACCTCCCTGGGCAGCCTCTTCCAGGGCTCTGCCACCCTCACAGTGAAGAAGTTCCTCCTCATGTTTAGGTGGAACTTCTTACGTTCCAGTTTGTGCCCGTTCCCTCTTGTCCTGTCCCTGGGCACCACTGAAAAAAGACTGGCCCCATCCTCCTGACACCCACCCTTGAAGTATTTACAGGCGTTGATCAGATCCCCCCTCAGCCTTCTGTTCTCCAGACTAAAAAGACCCAAGTCCCTCAGCCTTTCCTCGTAAGAGAGATGCTCCAGGCCCCTCACCATCTTTGTGATCCTCTGTTGTCCCCTCTCCAGCAGTTCCCTGTCCTAACTATTCTACTGTCTGCTGTGCTGTGTTCTCCAATCTTGGAATGCCTGTGCCTATCCAATTTGTTTCTCTGCTCTCATGCTGTTGCTGCCATCCATTCTTTTGAAATACTTCCTGTCTCTTTTTCCTCCTTTTAGAAAAATTACGAGAAGAAAGCACGTGCTATTTTCCTTTTTCTAACAGCAAGCTGGCTGGCTTCGCCAAGAAGAGTGTCTTCCTTTGGAGAGGTTCTTCTCACAGAAATATTTTAGGCTGTGTTTAGAGCTGTTCCTGAGTTTCAGAAGCTGACTTGATACTCTGGCAGCAGTGATAGCCGTGTAATTGATAAAATCTGCCTCATTTGAGGAGCAAAGAAAATACTGCTGAGCTGGTTGGCATTCCAAGGCAGAAGCCAATTCTTGGATATTGATGTCTACTTTTTCTCATTAGCGGAGTCAGATCTTGAAAAGCTAAGTCTTGCTTATCAGAAAGTTCTATCTCCTAGAAAAGCCATTGGGCAAAAAGGGAAAAAAAAGAAATACTTGAACGGGGAAGCAGAGAACATGACCTAAACTGAAACCTTCTGTGGTTTGTCTTGGTTGACTTGTTTCTTAATCTGCTGTTAAGCTTTCAGACATCAAGAAAGCGGCTTTTGAAAGAGTTTGGAAGAGAGCAGAGGCTCAAATCCTGTAGTATTTCTAATGATGTATCTGTGAGGGAGAGCTATTAGCCCGAGGCCTCTCAACTGTTGTTGAGCTCAACTTGGCAGTTTTAAAGACCCGCCCTAAAATCTGTAACCCATGAGGAGGAGAATTGGTTCATCCCTGCAGAACTCACTCGGGCAACCTGGGGTAGCCCTGCTCCTTGGTGACTGAGGTGGAGGAGTAGGTGTGGTTGAACAGTGACTGGTCCTGCTTGTTTGCATCCCCATGTGATGTTCTACCTGCTTGAAATGGAGACATTGCTCATGGATTTGTCACAACATAGTATTTAGCAGCACCTAGGTGAATTATCTGAATCATCTTTACATTTTGAGGCTCAAATGTTTAATGAGGGTCAGTGTTTTATGAATTTTGGAAGAGTTCAGAGGATAGAAAAATACATTCTTTAAGCTTGCAGCCATAAAGATAAAACCACAGTTTATGTTTTTGAGTAACAGCTTCATAGCTTTGCAGTTGCAGCCTGTTAATTATGCATAAATAATTAGCATCAGCAGGGCTGCCAGTTCACCCTTCCAATTTTTGAAAGAAACCTAGAGTATTGCTTATGATTATCTCAGTTTGTATGCGGTATTAGGAAAGTACCTTTTGCTTTTATTTTCTTTCTTTTCCCCCAAACTGTCATCAAAACCAGATTACGACTAAACACATTTCGCAGAGGTCATGGAGTTGCATGGCAGGCTCTTCTCCAGAATCAAAGTGAAATACATATTCATGTGTAAGATTGGGAGGAAAAAGTTAAAAAAAAAAAATATTTAAATGTCTTCCTCCCATCTTTCATTCTGGGCATGTCTTGTACATCTGAAAGCCTGGTAGACTAATGAAATCTCTTGGTGTGATATCTTTGCAGGGAGTGCCTTACTTAGGGGACAGGTGTAGTCTGCAGTGCAATTACAGCAGTCTCAGCTTTTGCTACCTGCAGTCTGAATAAACTTTTCTTCATGCTTTATACTCTCATGCTGTCCTGAAAGATGTCCTGGTTTACTACAGTTCCCTTCATCAAAATCTTTGGGGAAAGAGTTGGAAATCTTGCCAAAAACATGCTATATGCTCTAGGAGGTAAGAGAGGCTAAGAAGTTTCAAAGCAGATGAAAGCAAACCTAAAAAACCTATGTATAGGGGCTTTGTATCTCTTGCATGTGAACTGGAGTTAAAAACCCAGAGGGACGAGAATCACTTATGCCCAAAATATTGGGGGGGGTGGAAAGGGAAGTAAATAATTTACAGTGGTTTTAATCGCATTCTTGAGAAGCTGTATTTGAAAGATTGGTTTGTTGCCTTTGCTCGTGTTCATTTCTTCGTATCTTTTATCAAGGTAGTTTTTCAGGTATTGCTTGTAAAAGAAAGTTATAGAAGCTAGTAAGTTTTACAGTGCTTCTGAGGGTGACGAGAAGCTGTATTTGAAAGATTGGTTTGTTGCCTTTGCTCGTGTTCATTTCTTCGTATCTTTTATCAAGGTAGTTTTTCAGGTATTGCTTCTAAAAGAAAGTTATAGAAGCTTCTGAGGGTGAGCTTTGAACTTAAAAGGAATTGTGTGGAAGAATTCCTGCAGTTAGATACAGAATTTTGAAAAATTCTCCATTTGGTTTTGTCCTGGAGCTGCTGCTAGTGACCGAGACCACGCAAAGTACAAAACCACAAATCCTCTTTCTCTACAAATAGCTTTGCTTATTAATTTCCAGTATGAAAATATAGTAGTCTTTTGGAATGGGTGGGATGATGATCCTACTACATGTTGTTTCAGTGTTATTTCAGTGTATTATTGTAGGAGGACAAATAAAAGAAAGAATGCTACTTTAATTGTTTTTTTAATATTGGTTTATTTTATAAATGGGCAATTTAGAACTGAATATTTTTCTTTAAATCCTTTTATAGCAATATAGGCAACCAGTTTCCAGGCCAAGGTGTTCCTGCTGGATTTTCTATGTACCCTGCATTCAGTCCCTTACAGATGATCTGGTGGCAACAAATGTATGCACGTCAGTACTACATGCAATAGTAAGTCTGCATTATCTTGGGTAGTACTAAGTTACACTAACGAAAGGAAGGTATTAAAAGCTTAAATGTCACCTGCAGGATGAAAACGTCTGTTTATTTTGTCTGATGGTGCTGTTTTACAGTAAATTTTGTCCAGCAAATTTTAAAATCCAGTTTTGGATTGGCATTAATGAGTAAAGATTTAAGGGAAAACGCAGATTTTTTTGGAGATGTATTACATCTAAAACTTTGGTTTTTATTACTGTAGAAAAGAAGACAAGAACAGACTTAAATTCTGATGCGTGTTTTTTTTTTTTTTTTGACAAACTAGTTTTTATGTTTAAATTTTTAGCCAAGCTGCTGTTTCAGCCCAAGTGACTTCCAGCACTGAGCCAGTGAGATCTGCGGTTGCCCAGGCTGTCAACTCAGAACATGCTCCTGCAAACGAGCCTGCAGCAGCCCCAAATGTAGCCGTCCAGGAGAACAGGCCCCTAAACCCCAACGTTCAGATGAACGCGCAGGGTGGCCCAGTAGTGAATGAGGAGGACTTCAACCGGGACTGGTTGGACTGGATGTACACCTTCTCTAGAGCAGCCATTCTCCTCAGCATCGTATACTTCTATTCTTCTTTCAGTCGCTTCGTCATGGTGATGGGAGCCATGCTGCTGGTTTATTTGTGAGTACAACAGTACAGAGTACAGCCACGGAGCTGATCTGTGGGGTGTGTTGCTAGTGTATATTCCATTTAAACTGTGAAAAATCATCTAAATGCAGAATCACAGAATCACAGAATTGTGGTGGTTGGAAGGGACCTCAGAGATCATCGAGTCCAACCACAAAAAAAAACCAAACCAAACCAAAAAAAAAACCAAACCACACCACCCACCACCTAAACACACAACAACAACCAAACCAAAAAACCATCACCCACCCACTCAGCAGCCCACGACAAACCAATAATCAGTGACCTGGACGAGGGGACAGAGTGTATCCTCAGCAAGTTTGCTGATGATACCAAACTGGGAGGAGTGGCTGACACCCCGGAGGGCTGTGCTGCCATCCAGCGAGACTTGGACAGGCTGGAGGGCTGGGCAAAGAAGAACCTCATGAGGTTCAACAGGGAAAAGTGTAGGGTCCTGCACATGGGGAAGAAAAATGTCAGGTACCAGTATAGGTTAGGGGTGGACCCGCTAGAGGCAACTACTGAAGAGAAAGATCTAGGGGTCCTGGTGGACAGTAAAATGACAATGAGTAAACAGTGTGCTCTTGCGGCCAGGAAGGCCAATGGTATCTTGGGTTGTATAGGGAAGAGTGTAGCCAGCAGGTCAAGGGAAGTCATTCTCCCCCTCTACTCTGCACTGGTGAGGCCACAACTGGAGTACTGCGTCCAGTTCTGGGCTCCCCAGTTCAAGAGGGACAGGGAACTACTAGAAAGAGTCCAGCATAGGGCTACAAAGATGATTCAAGGATTGGAGCATCTCCCTTATGAGGAGAGACTGAGAGAGCTGGGACTCTTTAGTCTGGAGAAGAGAAGGCTGAGGGGAGACCTTATCAACGCCTACAAGTATCTCAAGGGAGGGTTGAAGGAGGAGGGAGCCAGACTCTTTTCAGTGGTTCCCACCGAGAGGACGAGGGGCAACGGGCACAAGTTGGAACAGAAGAGGTTCCACTCAAATATGAGGAGAAACTTCTTCACGGTGAGGGTGACAGAGCCCTGGAACAGGCTGCCCAGGGAGGGTGTGGAGTCCCCTTCCTTGGAGATTTTCAAAACCCGCCTGGATGCTCCTGAGTAACATGCTCTAGCTCTAGGCAATCCTGCTTCAGCAGGGGAGTTGGACTAGATGATCTCTATGGTCCCTTCCAACTCTAGAAATTCAGTGAAATTCAGTGAAATAATCTTGGGCACTAGAGCATGCCCTGAAGAAACATGTCTACACGTTTCTTAAATCCCTCCAGGGATGGTGACTCCACCACCTCCCTGGGCAGCCCATTCCAAATATTCAGGTGTTGGTCCTTTAACAGCATGTGTTTAAAAAAAATAAATTACTTGAATTTCAAACAAGCAGAGAAGCTGATAGGAAAAAAAGCAGTAATTCTCAAAACATATTTACACTAAGTTACTGGATCAGTAGTGTAGAAACACAGAGTTTTGGGATGGAAATTTAGAAAGTGGGGGTGAGGGGAAAGAAGTTCATATAGCTCAAGCATATGCTTGCATGAACTGAAAACATTTACTACTTGGATATAGAAGTAAAATTGCCGAGCTAACTTCACTTATGTTTCAAAAATAACATTTGGGATTTGTGCAGTAAATTCTGTTAGGTGGAGTTGAGGTACTGCTACTGGAACGGTGGGTGCTAGGTCTGGTAGAATTACAGGGACTTAAATTTTTTTAACCTCTCTTGTTTTATGAAGAAAGATCAGTACTATTGTCATCACTTGATGATCATTCCCATCCAGGGAACTGCTGGAGAGGGGACAAGAGGAAATGGGCACAAACTTGAACATAAGTTCTACCTGAACATGAGGAGGAACTTCTTTCCTGTGAGGGTGGCAGAGCCCTGGCAGAGGCTGCCCAGGGAGGGGGTGGAGTCTCCTTCTCTGGAGACATTCAAACCCTCCTGGACATGTTCCTGTGGGACCTGCTCTGGGTAGACCTGCTTTGGCAGGGGGGTGGAGGGAATGATCTCCAGAGGTCCCTTCCAACCCCATAGCAGTCTGTAATTCTGTGAAATCAGAATAGAGACACTTGAAAATGTAGGAGAGGCTTATTTAATTTGCAACAATAATGTCGTTCAAGCCTTAGCTGAAGCTTTAAATTCTTTTTATCCACAAAAAATAAACTAAACTATGAAAATTGAGGCTGCCTTTGAAAATGAATAAAACTTAAAAATCAGGAGGAGACACTTAAGAAGTGTTCTACTGTTTAATCACCTAATCATGGTAAATTATTCATCTTCTGGAGCAGAGGGCTGTAAACAGCACTTCTGAAACTTAAAAGAACAGCCCTTAGCAAGACCCTTCCCAATCCAGACATCCAAGAATAGCCATTCCATCTAGAAGTAAGACTTGCAGAAACATACATGCAATTTCATTTGTTTGAAAGTATTTGAAGAATTGACTGCAGTAGCTTGCTGTATCAGAAAAATCTTTTTATTCCTTTTAAAAAGAGAGGTCTTCATCTGTTCCATTTTCTTACGTAGACACCAAGCAGGATGGTTCCCCTTTAGGCAAGAGGGAGGCCAGCAACAGGCAGCCAATAACGTGGAAGTGAACCGTGATGGGCAACATGCAAATAATCCTGATCTTGAAGAGATGGTGAGTAAGAGCAGACACGTCTTTTGAGACTCCTGTGTATTTTGTTGCCAAGTAAAGCTGCAGTGCCTGGACAGAAAGGCAACTTCCATGAAACATAGTGAAAGCTTTCAGCGTTGTACTCAGTGTTGTGCCTGCTGCTTAAATTCTGTGTTTTTCCAGTCTGACAGTTATTGATTGTCTCTCCTTCAGTCACAGACTTTCTTCATGCTAGTTATTCTTCAGGAAGGTGTTCTGAGAAGGTTCTTAATGTAGGAAGATACTGCTGGTTACCTTGTGTCAGAGCTCTGAAAAGAAGCAGTTGAATTGCTTCAATTTCTGTTTTTTTTTTAAAGGAACGACTTATGGATGATGGGATTGATGAAGAGAGTGGAGAAGACGCAGGTGAAGATGCCAATACAGAGCAGCAGCCTGGATTCATGGCTTCTGCTTGGTCCTTTATCACAACCTTCTTCACGTCGCTCATCCCTGAAGGCCCTCCACAGGTTGGCAATTAAAGTGGAAAAGGAACTGTGTTGGGCAACCTCGGTACCGATTCGTCTAAGTGGAGCAGATCCTAGAGAGTGTTTTAAATACAGTGCAATTTCTGAAAATTTATAACGTTATCTTTTTGATCATGGTGTACAAAAATGTGTATTTCTCTTTTTTTCTTTTTTTTTTTGGCTTTCTCACGCATTGAATATTTTAAGCACAAGTGGACTACTAAATGCTTTCTTTAAGATTCTTCTTTTTCTGAAGAATAAAATGTAAAGATAATGGTCTTCCATGTTTTACTTTAATTTCAAATGTGTATCATACTGAGGCAAAAAGCTTGTACTTTATCTGCACCATTACCTCTTTAAAGAGCTGTTAAAAAATATGAATGTTGACAGACCTTTCCAAATGCTGTCTATTCATCTGAAGAACTTTAATGTATCTTGTGGTAGTTTTATGCAGGGTAGGAATTATCACTTGGGATTTGGAGTTTATATAATTCCTGCAAGAATGCTGTAAACACAAGGATCACTTGTTAATGGCATGTTGTCTTCATGCCACTAAAGCCTCTTCTTCATACCTCTAGAGAGCTAAAAGCTTTTTCTTGAGGCTATACTGAAGTTCATTCAAGTTGGAGATGTTTGACAGCTCTTCAAAGACAGTTGACAGTGATGGGATAGACCTTAAATGTTTGATACATACAGTGCTTTTTAAGAAAAATATAACTGTACTGGAGTAAAACATGTACATTGGGTTTTTTTAAATAAAACCTGTTACGGTAACTCTTTTGGATGTTTATATGCATATTTGAATGCAAACAACTAAATAGTGCATCATTGAGGATGAGGATATGATTGGTTTGAGAGTGGAATAAAGTTACCATGGTGGCATTACCAATATTGATTGAAGTGGTGTGTTTGTAGCAGCGCATACACCGTTACGGGTACGATCTCAGTGGCAGGATATCTGTATTCTTTAACTTAATTAAAACTGAGAAAAGGAAAAATGTATATGAGATAATAGTAGAGTCTGCTTTCAGTTGTTTTCTTTAGATTTTAATCATAGGCAAGAAGATTAATTTATTTTTGTTCCTAATTCAGAAGTTAACCATGTGTTATCTAACTTAAAAGAATCTTTGCAACCATTTTTATATTCCAACCAAAAGAAAGCTTATCCAGTTTTCTAATTTCCAAGTACAGGGCAAAGCTCTTAAATAGGTCTGAACAAGTGAGAATTAAGGGTTTATTTTTTGCTTGCTCATGTCAAACAGCTGGAACTATGTAGTGAAGTTTTAAAGGTTAAAAAAATTTTCTTTGGGTCCAAAACATTTGTCAGGATTTCTAGGCCTTACTGAGAGCTGACTCTCAATTGGAAAAAAAAAATAAAATAGTGTTTTTAAGTTAAACAGCTTAAATTGAAGGTTTTTTTGAGTTACACTTACTGAGAGCTGACTCTCAATTGGAAAAACAAAAAAAACCAAAAAGTTAAACAGCTTAAATGGAAGGGTTTTTTGAGTTACGAAATGATTCTCATTTACAAATCTTTCAAGAGGAGAAATAGATATGTAAGTCTTACAAGCATCAATTATCTTATTTTCTGTATAGGCAGCAATGATGAATAAATCATGTTTAATTATGCCAGTTTACTCCTGTGTTACTATGGAGAGATGCTTTCAATTTAGGCTCTTTACTACATAAATATAGAATGTGTAGACCTTGACCAAGAAATTTTACCCTTTTAATTTGGTGAATCTAATTTGACTAACGTTTAAGAACTATTACAAAAATTTCTATTTTAAAGGAATGACACAGAGCGGCTGTCTTGGATGTTAGAAGACTTCTTTCTGGAATGCACTGAAGAGATTTCATGTATTTGACCTGTGTGTTCTCCCTCCTCCTTTTCCCAAAATTTCGTTTTTCTTTTTGTCTTAGGATTAGTGGATCTGTAACCTGTGCAGTTATGACCTACTGGTATCCAGCTCCTAACGGCTCTTGGTTGCTTCTTGCTGTCCTCCTCATTTTTTAGGTTTCTTTTGTTTTCCAGGCTAGAGGAGGCAATTGGTGGTAGCTCTCTGCTATTAGCAGACAATATTAAGAAAGTTTCTCTTATGCTGTTAGCCCTGATTTGGTTAAAAAGCATAGAATTGTTGCTGCTTGTTTGTATTCAGACAAGGAGGAACTTGTTACACGAAGTTGAGAGAGTGAAATGGGAGATCCTGGCAGTTTAGATAAAGGGGGATCTCCTGAGAGTTTTAATCAGGTTGTAGAGCTGGAGCAACGAGTTGAAGAAGCCAGACTTCCATGAGAAGATTTTAAGGTCATTGAAGCTCCCAGCTTCCAGAACCTTACCAAAAGTCCAAGAAAGCAAAGCAAAAAGGTGATTACTGACGAAAATGAGTGAGAAATAAGAATGAGATACGAAATATTACCAAAAGTAGTGAAAAAGCTGGAGGCAGAGAAAAGCCAATGAGAGGAGCAGAGATAAGAGGACGTGATCATGAATAAATACGAAGCAAGCATCAGAGCAGACTGAGGTAAGAGAGGTGCATTTTTTTTTTTTCTTTTCAGAAAGGGAAAGAGCTTGATGAAAATTAGATCAGGTCATTGTTTTATGGGTTTCTGAGCAATTCAGGTATAGAATTGAACAGTGCGAAATATGTAGCAGGTGATGATGGGATAGAAATGAGACCCCTAGGAAAGCAGTTGCTTTGTCTTAGTTCCTACAACAAGGATACACTTATATAGCATAAAACAAAACGTAGTTGTGTTGTGCGTGGCTGTAGGCAAAGCTAAGATGCTGAATTGTAGCAAGTCTGCAAGGTGAGATGTAATAATAGGCCTGAGGGTGAAGGCAGCACAGGATGTGCCCCAGTATTAGTGGTTCTGTAACATACCTGTGCATCACTCACTTTTGCACCTTTGAATATAGAAAAAGTGATTAAAGTTCATTCTTTCGTTTACCTTACAGGAAGACCTGAAATGACAGATACCCTACATTTAGAGGAAGTCCGTGTGTCTAATGGCAAGTCTATTCCAGCACGTGCAGCAGCTTCACTGTGTGTTCAGGCAGAGACAGTCACTTTAGAAACACACACAAGGTAGAAGCATATTCCATGTATAGCATTACTTGCTGTGAAGAAAACAGCACCCTATTACAGATGGGATGGGTGGTATTGATGGAGGAGGTGTATGGAAAGAGTAATGTACAGCTCCTCGTTTGTGTGATCTCTGTGTTGTGCTTCCTTTAAAAAAATACTTTGCCCTATGTCCCTACATGCATCTGCATTGGGGTTGGAGCTTGAAGGTCTTTAAGGTCTTCTGGAGAACAAATCTTGTGAGGAGAGGCTGAGGGAGCTGGGGGTGTTGAGCCTGGAGAAAAGGAGGCTGAGGGGAGACCTTCTGGCTCTCTCCAACTCCCTGAAAGGAGGGTGTAGCCAGGGGGGGTCGGTCTCTTCTCCCAAGGAACAGGCCATGGGACAAGAAAGAAGTGGTCTCAAGTTGCGCCAGGGGAGGTTCAGATTGGAGATTTGGGAAAATGTTTCCATGGAAAGGGTTCTTAAGCCTTGGCCTGGGCTGCCCAGGGCAGTGGTTGAGGCCCCATCCCTGGAAGTATTGAAAAGCCGGGTTGACCTAGTGCTTAGAGACATGGTTTGGTGATGGTTTGGATCAGAGTTGGGTTGATGGTTGGGCTCGATGATCTGAAAGGTCCCTTCCAACCTGGATAGTTCTATGACTCTAAGGTCCCTTCCAACTCGAGCCATTCTATGACTGATCTCTTGACAAAAAATTCCAGTTTGGACTGTTGGTGTAACAAACTGGAGAACTCTTGGGTGCAAAAGTCATCAAAGTGGTCGTTTTTCTTCTGTTAATTGTGAGCATGCAAGCTCTTCCTCATGCCACGGTTTGGTTTGGAGACCTCGACAGGCAGCGTTGGCTTCCCAGTTGCTCCCTTTTGCCCTTAAATTCAGGTAACTCATAGAAAAATCATCACATGGTGCTTCAGAAAAAGGCTCCTTCTGTCTCGGGCAGACTCCGCTACCATCTTGCTATTGCTGTAGCAGGAGGGAAAAATGCTGTTGTGTGTGAGGTTTGTAATGGTAACAGGTGATGAGAAATCACTTTGTTCCATCCTGGGGTGTGACTAATCCATGTTTCTGCTGCTTGTTTCCTGCACAACCTAAACGTTTTCTAGTTTAAGCTTTTTTTTTTTCTTTAGCCTTTGCTATTGCAAGGAAGCAGTTCAGAGTATACCCCAGCGTAGTGATTGGGAACTCTGAGCTGGTTTTTTTCTGGATATCTGGAGGTGGGACTGCAGACCAGCTGGATGTGCCCTTGTTGTTTGTGTTGCAGGCCTGCCATGACTCTGGGGAAGCTACACAGGTGTTGAGGTTAACAACATTACTGCTGGTGTGACTTCACGTGTGGGTGAGGTCCTCTTCTCTCAGACGACAGTGTTAGTACAGGTGGGATGATGCCAACTGGGATGAGTTACTTTATCACTTGCAGTGCTTGTTTGCTTCAAAGCTGCTGCTCCTCTGAGTAACAAGATAACACGAGGCAACGAATGTGTTTCATCGTGATTCCCACCCCAAACAAAGGGGGATTCAGCCATTCTGGGTGGCAGTGGCTCTACACGAGTGCTGGGTCTAGAGTGTCTCTTCAGCTACTGCCATGTAGAAGGCAGCTCCTTGCTCTCAGCTGAATTTCTTCACTATGCAAGGGCTTGGTTTTCCTTAGCAGTCTAGACTTACTCACAAGACAGTCTACCCTGTAGAACCGGTTGGAAAGGAGGGAATTGCATACTGGACCTGGAAGAAGAACTCTCCATAAAGGGGCTAGGGCTGGTTAACTTATTTTCTTCTCTTGGAATTTACAGAGGCAAGCTCAGTGTCCAGGGGGAGAATGCCCAAGCTACATTGGATGGGAGGACTCTCTCCTGGGGTAAAAACTGGCCGGAGGCCGGGCCCAGAGAGTGGTGGTGAATGGAGATCAATCCAGTTGGTGACCAGTCATGAGTGATGTCCCCCAGGGGTTGATATTGGGGCCAGTTCTCTTTAACATCTTTATCATGATATGGATGAGGGGATTGAATGCACCCTCAGTCAGTTCACAGACTACACCAAGTTGGGTGGGAGCATTGATCTGCTGGAGGGTAGAAAGGCTTTGCAGAGGGATCTGGACAGGCTGGCTGGCTGGGCCAAGGCCAATGCGATGAGGTTCACCAAGGGCAAGTGCCGGGTCCTGCCCTTGGGTCCCACCAACCCCCTGCAGCGCGGCTGGAGCTGCCTGGTAGAAAAGGACCTGGGGGTGTTGGTCGCCTGTGGGCTGAAGATGAGCCAGCAGTGTGCCCAGGTGGCCAAGAAGGCCACCAGCATCCTGGCCTGTGTCAGGAACAGTGTGGGGAGGAGGACTCAGGAGGTGCTGGTCCCCCTGGACTGGGCACTGGTGAGGCCCCACCTCGAGGGCTGTGTCCAGTTTTGGGCCCCTTCCCACAAAAAAAGATGCTATGGGATTGGAAGGGATCTCTGGAGATCATCTAGTCCAACCCCCTGCCAGAGCAGGTCCACCCAGAGCAGGTCCCACAGGAACGTGTCCAGGCGGGTTTTAAATGTCTCCAGAGACAGAGACTCCACCACCTCTCTGGGCAGACTCTGCCAGGGCTCTGCCACCCTCACAGTGAAGAAGTTCCTCCTCATGTTCAGGTGGAACTTCTTATATTCAAGTTTGTGCCCTTTTCCTCTTGTCCTGTCCCTGGGCACCACCGAAAAAAGACTGGCCCCATCCTCCTGACACCCACCCTTGAAGTATTTATAGGTGTTGATCAGATCCTCCCTCAGCCTTCTCCAGACTCAAAAGCCCCAAGTCCCTCAGCCTTTCCTCATCAGAGAGATTCTCCAGGCCCCTCATCATCTTGTAGCCCTCTGCTGTCCCCTCTCCAGCAGTTCCCTGTCCTTCTTGAAATGGGGAGCCCAGAACTGGTCCCAGTGCTCCAGATGGGGCCTCCCCAGTGCAGAGCAGAGGGGCAGGATGATGCCCCCCAGGATGCCACTGGCCTTCTTGGCCACCAGGGCCCATTGCTGGCTCATGGGCATCCTGTTGTCCACCAGGACTCCCAGGTCTTTCTCCTCAGAGCTGCTCTCCAGCAGGTCAGCCCCAACCTGTCCTGGTGCAGGGGGTTATTCCTCCCCAGGTGCAGCACCCTGCACTTGCCCTTGTTGACGTTCATCAGGTTCCTCTCTGCCCAGCTCTCTGTTGGCCTGTCCAGGTCTCTCTGGATGGTGGCACATCCTTCTGGTGTATCAGCCACCCCTCCCAGCCTTGTATCATCGGCAAACCTGCTGAGGGTACTTTCCATCCCTTCATCCAGGTCATTGATGAATATATTCATCATATATATGATGAATATGTTCATTTATATCGCGTGAGTGTTAATATATTCTTCATCCTCACATAGTTTTAGCCGTTTTAGGAATAAACTGCCAAATTAATGGTTGTTTTTTGGAGTAGGGAGTTTATTCCAGGGAAGCTGCAAAAACTGTAGTTGAAATCTCACAGTGGAGAGGTGTGTGAGTGGCAAAATCTTACAGAAAGACTGTTGATGTATTTTTCCTGGCTTTGCAAAAATCTGGGGAGGGGGGGAAAGTAGGTGCGAGGAGTTGATGGGGAGGAAGTAAATGGAGTGGAGGTGATGCTAATTTTTTAAAAAATTGGGATTTTTTTGACCGTGTGCACAGATTTTTCTTTCGCACCTTCAGAAAGACTTGTGCTGACCTTAACTGCTGGTTGGAAGGGGAGGGCGGTGTTTGTGTTAAAGTTAGCGTGTTTAGTTCCTTAACCCGAGGTAATTAAGGATAATAGTTAGCAAATAGTAATAGCCTAATTAAGATCGGGCGGGGGGGGAGGCTGGGGAGGAGGCGG
>NW_015090914.1:2451315-2470394 GCF_001431845.1 Calidris pugnax | reverse complement strand
GGGGGCGGGGGCCACCCCCGCTGTCACCGGCCCTCAGCCCTCTCTCCTTTTGGGTAGCGCTGGTCTGTCCCCCCCCCTTCTCTTCCAGCTGGGTGCTTGCTCTCCTGCGGCAATATGCCACGGAAGCTGGTAAACGTGTGGAGTTGGATGTTACGTGCTTAAAAAAAGAGGTTTCTTTTCGCTTCTGTCAAGTATCTCTGCAGGCGTGAGGTTCAGCTTCTTGATGAGCCTTCCCTGAGAGCGTCGGCCGTCTTCCCCTTCCAAAAAAGCATCACTCACGCAAACCCTTCTGCGGTACCCTCAGCAGAAGTGAGTTGCTGCAACTGGTGGGAAGGCTGTGACCGCTCCTCCACCGCTAAAAGATATGAGTCTCTTCACGGGCACAAGCTGGACCATGGGAAGTTCCACTCCAATCTGAGGAAGAACTTGTTTGGGGTGAGGGTGGCAGAGCCCTGGCAGAGGCTGCCCAGGGAGGGTGTGGAGTCCCCTTCTCTGGAGATCTTCAAGCCCCGCCTGGATGCTCCTGAGTGATGTGCTCTGGGCAGCCCTGCTTTGGCAGGAGAGTTACAGAATCACAGAATCTTCTAGGTTGGAAGGGACCTTAAAGATCATCTTGTCCAACCATCAACCTAACTTTGACAAAAATAGACACCCACACAACAAACAAAAAGCAACACCATCACTAAACCATATCTCCCAGCACCACATCAACCCGTCTTTTGAACACCTCCAGGGATGGGGCCTCAACCACCTCCCTGGGCAGCCCATTCCAACGTCTGAGAACCCTTTCGGTGAAAAAATTTTTCCTAATATCCATCCTGAACCTCCCCTGGCGTAACTTGAGGCCATTTCCTCTCGTCCTGTCGCCTGGGACTTGGGAGAAGAGACTGACCCCCACCTCTCTACAACCTCCTTTCAGGGAGTTGGAGAGAGCAATAAGGCCTCTCCTCAGCCACCTCTTCTTCCTTCTCCTCAACTAGCCTCCTCTAGTTGGACTAGATGGTCTCTAGAGGTCCCTTCCAACTCTGACAATTTCATGATTCCGAGTCCTACTTGAGATAAGTGGATGAAGTGTTGCCGTGGGAGCAATTTCACAGCTCCCTCACTGATATCTCTTTTTTTTTTTGTTTGTTTGTTTGAGGGCTTCATATTCAAGGCTGTCTCCAAACAGTCCTGTCTGTAGCTTGCCCGGTTCCCTCCTCACATTCTGATGGATGTGGTAACGCTGCTGCTTGGTGAAGGCACTGCTGTAACAAATCAGGCACCCTGCTGTCTTCATCTGCCTAAATGAAACCAGCCTCCGGATTATGTGACACAGAGCTGGCTCTGGGAAATGTGGAATCATCAGTTTATTGGGTTGTGTGCTAGTTTTCCAACACTGCTGATTTTTAATTTTTTTTTTTCCCCCTGTGGCCGCAAAGATAGGGTGTAACATGTAAGTTACAGCACGAACGTCGTTAATTAAGATGATTATGCCTGACTTGGTCTTGGTATGTCTTAAACTAATTTTCCAACCTTCCTAATTACAATGCAAAAGGCAGCCTGGGTTTTCCTAGCAAGTAGGTATGATGTATCAGTCTTCAGAGCAAGTAGTTTGTTGTTTTTTTTAATTGAGTATGATGTATCAGTCTTCAGAGCAAGTAGTTTGTTGTTTTTTTTTTTAATTGCTGAAGCAAACATTTATTTTAAGGCATCCAAATAAGTTTTCCCAGCTGCTGGTGGTGGAGGACAACTGATACCTTCTTAATGCTCTTTTGCCAATTGTGTTTCTTTGGTGAGGGCTGGAATTCCTATGGCCTCTGACAGAGGCTTTTTGAGGTCAAAGTGAGGTAACAATCTTCAGAGATGCGATACCATAATAAGTGACTTTGGGGCATCATCCGGTTTTACAGCGTGGCACCAGGCAGGGGCTGGGTCACGTCGAGGTTCTCATTTTTATGGAGTTTGCAAAGGCTGAACCAGTTCTCTGGTCTGATTCCCAGTATGGGCTGGTGAGCAGATCACCCAGCACAGTGGAGTGGAGGGAGCACGGTGTGATGCGAGGGCACCGCTCGGCAGCACCAATATCTCAAGTGGATGTTGCTTGTCAAAGACTCTACGTCATGAGACTATAGCTGTTGTCCAAAGTCTGGTTCAGGAACTAGGAATGCACATTTTTAAGGCTCTGAACTGGTCTGGACAGCATCTTGGGTTTGAATTTCAAGGGAAATGTGTATAACACAGGCAGAACCCTAGGACTGTTGGCCGCCTTCTTCTGGTGCGTGTGCATCATATGAGGTGGGTTAATGAGCACTGCACCTGCTTACACTCGACAAAGATCTGGCCCCAAGGCTGTCTGAGCTATTACAGGCAGACATAGTTTTACATGTATATGCAATATATGATATCATGTATTCTTCACTTTGCCTGTCTGTCTAGAGCAGGTCTTTTTTCTGTCCTCCTACAGCTGACCGTAAGCACCAAAGAGAATTCTGATGGGAAATATATCCCAGTTTCCTCCCATTCTTGTCAGCAGTGGCTTCATCTCCCTTTTTGTGACTGCAATTTAAGAACCTTCCATGTGTAAAATGTGAGGCATAAATGATATTACTAATTGTGCAGTTAAAGTTTATTTTTCTTGTTCTGGTGCTGCTTTGTTTCTGTGAGGCTGGTGTAGCATGAAGATGGGCTGTAGTGAAAAACAGATGGTGAAGCTCAGGGAGTATGTTGTGAGGAGGAACAGTTTGTTGGGAAGGTCTCTTGCTCTTTGCTGTGTGTTTGCAAACGTTTTGAGATGTCTGATGTCTGTTAAAAAAGCAGGTAGAACTTCAATGTTTGTTGAAGGGAAACAGCAAAACTGATCTCCTTCTATGACGGTGACCCATCTGGTGGATGAGGGAAAGGCTGTGGATGTTGTTTACCTGGACTTTAGTAAGGCTTTGGTACAGTCTCCCACAGTATCCTCCTGGAGAAACTGACTGCCCATGGCTTGAGTGGGAGGACTCTTTGCTGGGTTAAAAACTGGCTGGAGACTGAGCCCAGAGAGTGGTGAGGAATGGAGTCAAATCCAGTTGGTGACCGGTCACGACTAGTGACCCCCAGGACTCGGTGTTGGGCCCTGTTCTCTTTAACATCTTCACCAATGATCTGGATGAGGGGATCGAGTGCACCCTCAGTCAGTTCACAGTAAGTCACCCAAGTTGGGTGGCAGTGTCGACCTGCTGGAGGGTAGAGAGGCTTTGCAGAGGGATCTGGAGAGGCTGGATGGATGGGCTGAGGCCAATGGGATGAGTTTCAACAAGGGCAAGTGCTGGGTCCTGCCCTTGGGTCCCACCAACCCCCTGCAGTGCTCCAGGCTGGGGGCAGAGTGGCTGGAGCTGCCTGGCAGAAAAGGACCTGGGGGTGTTGGTGGCCTGTGGGCTGAAGATGAGCCAGCAGTGTGCCCAGGTGGCCAAGAAGGCCACCAGCATCCTGGCCTGTGTCAGGAACAGCGTGGGGAGTAGGAGTCGGGAGGTGATGGTCCCCCTGGACTGGGCACTGGGGAGGCCCTACCTTGAGGGCTGGGTCCAGTTTTGGGCCCCTTCCCACAAAAAAGACCTTGAGGGGCTGGAGCGTGTCCAGAGAAGGGCAAGGGAGCTGGTGAGGGGTCTGGAGCACAAGTCTTGTGAGGAGAGGCTGAGGGAGCTGGGGGTGTTGAGCCTGGAGAAAAGGAGGCTGAGGGGAGACCTTCTGGCTCTCTCCAACTCCCTGAAAGGAGGGTGTAGCCAGGGGGGGTCGGTCTCTTCTCCCAAGGAACAGGCCATGGGACAAGAGGAAATGGCCTCAGGTTGCCCCAGGGGAGGTTCAGATTGGAGATTAGGAAAAATGTTTCCAGGGAAATGGTTATTGCACATTGGCCTGGGCTGCCCAGGGCAGTGGTTGAGGCCCCATCCCTGGAGGGATTGAAAAGCCGGGTTGACCTAGTGCTTAGAGACATGGTTTGGTGATGGTTTTGATCAGAGTGAGGTGGATGGTTGGGCTCGATGATCTGAAAGGTCCCTTCCAACCTGGACAAATCCCGTGATTCTAATAGGGATTGAAAAGCTGGGTTGACCTAGTGCTTAGAGACATGGTTTGGTGATGGTTTTGATCAGAGTGAGGTTGATGGTTGGATGAGATGATTTGAAAGGTCCCTTCCAACCTGGACAATTCTAACGTCAGATTTTATTTGTCAACCAAGTTGAAGAATTTAGAAGAAATTGTAGATTATTATACAATAGGGATTGTTTTGGCAAATAAGAAATAATCAATTGCTCTTTTTCGATTTCCATTCCGTTGCACGTACCCACAGCGAATTCTCTGTGGCTGGTGGGGTGCTTCAACCTGCTTTAGAAGCCTTTCTGTTGATGTGGACAAAGCTCCCAGCTTCTTTTGTGCATTCTGAACTGCTCCTGAAAATCTCTGCTTGGGAGTTGACTTCTGCCAAAAGCGCAAAAACTTGGCTTGCCAACGATTTTAAATTGTATCAGGGCTGTTGTGAAGAATTTGGCAATGTGAAATGCCACCCATTGAGATGGAGGTTGTGGAAGCACTTCCCACAAGGTATTGGGTTAAACTCCATTTCTTGGAGAGGGCGTCTCATTTCACGCGGTATAATTGCCCATCACTGAGGGTCTGCGGTCTCCCAACAGTACAAAGAATAACAAGATCACAAATACAAGTAAATTTTTAAATCAGGTGTTTGAGAGCACAAGTAGGATCATCGAAGCAGGTTTCAGAGAGCTTTGTTGTCTCCACAGAAGTACCGTGATCCTTAAGATGAGAGCTCGTTGCCTTGGTACCCACCTCGCAGGTGATACCACTTAATATTCTCTAGCCCTTGTGATGTTAAAAGACAAAGAAATTAGGTCAAGAAACATTAAGGGTGAATTATCTTGATTTTTCTAAGTTCAGCAGAAAACTGGAGTTTATCGCACTGTCTGCCTGTGCGCAATTTTCCATTTTTAAGAGGAAAAATTGGACTTGCAAACGTGGATAACGATCATCTTGAAAATCAATTTGGTTTTGATTTTAATGGCTACGCTAATGTTTTTGCCCACTGTAATTTAATAGCTGTAGCGACCGTCCTTGTAGGGGTAGCAGACTGACTCACCTTCAATTCCTCATGTAGCCAAAGAGCTACTGCTTAGTTCCTTGTCTCGTAGCCTACTTGGAATCTGCTGCGAAATATTTGGGAGTTTTTGTGTAGAAGGGGAACTGGGGAGAGATTTTCTGCCTCTAACTGTCAGTTGCTGGGTTTCTACATCAGCAGAGAGCAGGGGAGCTCAGCTGCCAGAGCCATCCAGTTGGTGTGAGGATGCTGCATTTCACTTATTTCTTTTTTTTTTTTAGAAGCAGAGCAGCAGAACAAAAGATGGCTCCTGAGATAACAGTGGAGGTGGTCTGAAGAGGGAAGGTGGCTAGATGCCAAATGTCCTGACTGCAGAGATGGATGAGCCAAGCAAGCTAGTGCTGGCCTGCTGGTGGCCCGAGGGTGTGGATATACACCGGGGAAGCTGGTTGCAAGAGTTACCAGTAGCAGAACTGGACCTGGGAGTGCAGGACCCAAGAGGCTTGGTGGTGTCTGCGTGCAAGGAGAAGAAAATGAGGTATGGGGGGTACAGTGGTAGATAAGGGAGTGGCGGAGTTGACAGAGGTAAGGCCCTTAAGTACTGATTTCGGAGAGAGCAGAGTCAGGGAAGTGACCCAGATTATTAAATAATGTCTATCAGCTATGGAGCAGGGCATGTGTGTATGAGAGTAATGTGTAATTATACAAACATTTCATTTCTTTAAAAATACAATTGCAGTCTCAAAGACCAACAGGGTATTAACACAAACACATAATTAATGTTGCAATAGAGTCATATGAATTCCTGGTGAAGGATTGCAGTGGGATTGCAAATAGAATTTTGGAACAAAGATTAAAAAAAAAAGTAATCAGGTGTTCAGGCTGGATATTAGGGATGAAAGGGTTATCAGCCATTGGACTGGGCTGCCCAGGGAGGTGGTTGAGGCCCCATCCCTGGAGGTGTTCAAAAGATGGGTTGATGTGGTGCTGGGAGATATGGTTTAGTGATGGTGTTGCTTGTTTGTTGTGTGGGTGTTTATTTTTGTCAGTCAGGTTGACGGTTGGACAAGATGATCTTTAAGGTCCCTTCCAACCTAGAAGATTCTGTGATTCTGTGATTCAAAGAGATGCACTATTCAGGAAAGATTAATAAAGCTGAAGGTATTGATATGATAATTCTGTGTTCACGGTATGATAAAGAAGCCAAAAGAGATAACCTTGGTCAAATAGAACCATTTTGGATTATGTATTTATGGGAAAGATGGAAAAAAAAAATAATCCACTAGTCTAGTGTTGGGAGTCTTGTTTGCAGATACCCAGGCTTAAATTTATAACTGGGTGGGTTTCTATGATTAAAGTTGATCCGAAAAATCTATGTGGGGAAAAGAGTAGCCAGGATTGGTAGGATCCAGGTTGTCTTGTGTTCAGGAACTGGCAGATTCCTTCAGCAGTCATAGGAGTGACCAGTACTGCAGACTCACTCATGAGCAGCAGCAAAGATGTTACCAAAGAATAGAATCATAGAAAGGTCTAGGTTGGAAGGGATGTTTCAGATTGAGTCCAACCATCAACCTCACTCTGATCAAAACCATCACCAAACCATGACTCTAAGCACTAGGTCAACCCGGCTTTTCAATCCCTCCAGGGATGGGGCCTCAACCACTGCCCTGGGCAGCCCAGGCCAAGGCTTAAGAACCCTTTCCATGGGAACATTTTCCCTAATCTCCAATCTGAACCTCCCCTGGGGCAACTTGAGGCCATTTCCTCTTGTCCCATGGCCTGTTCCTTGGGAGAAGAGACCGAACCCCCCTGGCTACACCCTCCTTTCAGGGAGTTGGAGAGAGCCAGAAGGTCTCCCCTCAGCCTCCTCTTCTCCAGGCTCAACACCCCCAGCTCCCTCAGCCTCTCCTCACAAGACTTGTGCTCCAGACCCCTCACCAGCTCCCTTGCCCTTCTCTGGACCCGCTCCAGCCCCTCAAGGTCTTTTTTTGTGGTGAGGGGCCCAAAACTGGACCTAGCACTCGAGGTGGGTACCGAATTGATTATCGAAACCAAACCAAACTGCTTGGATTGACTGATTGCCAGTAGAGTTCCTCTCAATCGAAAGGCAGTTAAAGAAAACTAAGGGACTTTATTTCATGAAAGCAAACTTTGAGAGCAGTAACAAGTGGAGCAAGGGGGACTAATGAGCTCAAGGGCTTGGCTTTAGGAGCGAAGCTTTCTTGGAGCTGCTGACATCAGAAGAGCAGAACGGAATTGTCAGAGCTGGAAGGGACCTCTAGAGCCCATCCAGTCCAACTCCCCTGCCAAAGCAGGGTTGCCCAGAGCACATCACTTGGGGATCCCATCCAGGTGGGGCTTGAAGATCTCCAGAGAAGGGGACTCCACACCCTCCCTGGGCAGCCTCTTCCAGTGCTCCATCACGCTCACCCCAAAGAAGTTTTTTTTTATATTTGAATGGAACTTTCTATGTTCCAGCTTGTGCCCGTTGCCCCTTGTCCTATCGCTGGAAACCACTGAAAAACCTTGCTCAACTTTGAGTGAAGACAAAAGCTCTATAGGGAGGTGCTGCAGAGGCAGCTGGAACATGAAACGTCGTGTCTGGCAGAGCAGATTTTATGGTCTTTGGAGAGAATTTATTGCTTCAGATGGATAAGATAGGGTTAAATACAAAAGCTAGATAAAGAAGAGATAACAGGAAGCTTTGCTGACAGGGGGATTACAGGGCTGGAGACATGTTTTTAAACATATCCTTGAGGGGGGAAAAAAAAAAAATCACATTGAATAGTTCAATTCACGATCTTGCATAAAAACTAGCAGTGCTTTTAAGGACGGATTAATGTGGGCAGTCAGACAATAATGGGGTAACATCTCTTTCCCTTGGGCTCCTCCGGTGCTAGGTTGTATGTTGTGGTTACAGTCCTCCTGGCCAGAGCATGTCTGTGGCCAGGCCCCAGAGTGCCAATGGCATTTCATACTGACATGAAGTTAGGAGGCATCAACAACACCAAGAGGATGGTGATGTGCTCCAGCGAGGGCCAGGCTTATGGAAACAGGATGAAGTGCAGCAAGGCAAAGAGCTAGGTGAAAAAATGAGTGACTGGTAACAAGAATTACTCTGACAAGCCAAGCACAGCACTTGGAATCTGCAAAGGAGGTATGGTGGGCACCTCGGATCATCAGAGCTTCACAAGGAGTCATAGCTGAAAAGGAACCAGGGAAGAACCTGTTTAGAAAGGCCTGTAGTGACAGGACGAGGGGAAATGGCTTCAAGCTGGAGGGGAACAGATTTAGACTGGGGATTAGAAGGGGGTTCTTTACTGTGAGGGTAGTGGAGCACTGGAACAGGTTGCCCAGGGAGGTGGTTGAGGCCCCATCCCTGGAGATATTCAAGGAGAGGCTCGACGAGGCCCTGGGCAACCTGGTCTAGTTGGGGGTGTCCCTGCTGACTGCGGGGGGGTCGGACTAGATGGCCTTTGGAGGTCCCTTCCGGCCTGGGCAATTCTATGATTCTATGAAAAAAATGTCCACGATCCTGATGTCTTAAGGTGCCTCACATGAGGTGTTAGTAGAAGGGAAGGACTCATGAACTCCACTGTTCAAGGTGTTACTATGCAATGCTGTGTCTTCCATTTTCACCACAGATAATCTCCAAAGCGGAGTGGCACAGAGGGACGGGGCAGTTGGATAATCAGGAGAATTGAAATCATCTAAGAAGGTGAAAGCTGAGAAAGGATGAACATTGCCTGTGAATACACTAAGGGGATAAACTCTGGCAGGAAGAATAGCTCTTCAGTATAAAGGACAAAATTGGCCTAAAGGGGAATGGATATAAGCTCCAAGAAAAAAAATCAGGGCCAGAAGATGGTTCCTAACCATGGAAATGGTATCTTCTTGAGAAGAGTGATGGGGATGAAGACTGCAGGTAGGTGTAAGACGGTACTTGAGGAATCCCACAACAGGGCAGAGGTCCCTTTCAGTTCTCTGTTCCAGTGCTATTACTGGTGGGTGCTGGCAGGCTTGGCCATTCAGGAGGAAGCATCCAGAATGTCACAGCAGTGCCACATCCCACAGAAGTCACAGGGCACATGTAAGAGCTGAAGCGTAATTATGTGTCCTCAGCACTGAAAGTAATGCTCACCTCTGTGAAAAATCAAATTAGATTCATGAAGACACTCTGGATTTTGTTTTTATGCATCTTCCAAAAGACTAATCATCGTTGCTTTGGGGACTTGAGGGAGCTTTCATTCCATACTCTATTGTCACTGTCAAAAGAAGAAAATCCAGTGGATGAGCCTCAACTGTCAGAGTCTTAAGAAAAAAAATTTGTTAGGTGCCAGCAGTTTAAATTGAGTCGTGTCTGGACAGAAGTTTTATTTCTTGTGGCGAAGCCTATTATTAAGGATATGGTGAATGATCCCTGTTTAGTTTCTTTGGTTTCTGGATAAATGCAGCTCTGAGTATCGTGGAGGTTTTGCCTGCAAAAATGGTAGTAGGCAAACCAGTTGCTACGTGCAGAAGATTTCACCCTCTATCTTTAATTCATTTGTTATCCTTATTAATCTGAACACAAAGCTGGGTAAAAAAAACCCAACAAACTGATGCCTGGTTATTAGTGTCAGTATGGTAATGCATTTTAACCTCCTATAACTTCAAACACAGAAAATAGCTTTAAACAAGATTGTGCACAAAACCTGAACCAGGCTCCCAAGACTGTTTGAGGTTAGAGCTTTTAGCATAGAGTCATAGAATTGTCCAGGTTGGAAGGGACCTTTCAGATCATCTAGTCCAACCATCAACCCAACTCTGATCAAAACCATCACTAAACCATGTCTCTAAACACTAGGTCAACCCGGCTTTTCAATCCCTCCAGGGATAGGGCCTCAACCACTGCCCTGGGCAGCCCAGGCCAAGGCTGTTATTAACCCTTTCAGCGTAAAAATTTTTCTTGATATCCAATCTGAACCTCCCCTGGGGCAACTTGAGGCCATTTCCTCTTGTCCCATGGCCTGTTCCTTGGGAGCAGAGACCGACCCCCCCTGGCTACACCCTCCTTTCAGGGAGTTGGAGAGAGCCAGAAGGTCTCCCCTCAGCCTCCTTTTCACCAGGCCCCAGCTCCCTCAGCCTCTCCTCACAAGACTTGTGCTCCAGACCCTTCACCAGCTCCCTTGCCCTTCTCTGGACCCGCTCCAGCCCCTCAAGGTCTTTTTTGTGGGAAGGGGCCCAGAACTGGACACAGCCCTCGAGGTGGGGCCTCCCCAGTGCCCAGTCCAGGGGGACCAGCACCTCCCGACTCCTACTCCCCACGCTGTTCCTGACGCAGGCCAGGATGCTGGTGGCCTTCTTGGCCACCTGGGCACACTGCTGGCTCAAAGGATGAACCTTTCAAAATGAGTTCTTGGACTCTGGAAACAGGAGAGGCCAGTGGACTTCCCACCCTGCTGGGTTGCCCATAGCTGTAGACAGGGCTCTTGTGCTTCTGCCACCTTGTGCCTGGTTGTACAGGAGCTCTCTTCCCCAGGCGTTGACGTGTTGTTTTGGAAGCTGCAGAGGTGATGGAGTCCTGGGTCTCAGACACAAATGAAAAAAGACATAGATAAGGAAAGACAAAGAAACGTAAGAGACAAGAAGGATGTAAAAATGCCATAATGAACTCATGTGTCTTGAGAAAACCTCTAATCTAATGAGAATGGATTTTGCTTGAGAGATTGTACTGGTACAATTAATTATTCATGGCAGCGACATTGTTAGGATTTCATTTTATTTAAAGGCCTCTAAGTGACTTGGAAAATTGGGTTAAGCTGAAAAGGAGCTTCAGGAGAGAGACAGGGGAAAGCTTTTCCTTTTATTGGCTTTGTCTAATATTTTCTAGATAGCTATTAGAAGTACGAACGCAAATTACACTCAAGCTCCAACATTCCTATGTTAAACGCGGGCATAAATTTGAACCACATAAATAGGAGATCTGGGCCAAATGGGAATCTAGATGGCTTTTTGCGGGACGAGTTAGATGCCATTTAAGCGACCTGCTGTCACTCGTTGGGGACCTGCACTGTACATTAACACCAGGCTGTGATCAGTAGCTTCTCATCTGCATTTCCAGACTTGGGCTCCTAATGTCTCGCATAGCAGAGTGAGGGGTGACATGGCCTTTCTTCTGGTCCTGGAGTGGCATGAGGGGAGACCTCATCACTCTACAACTACTTGAAAGGACACTGTAGAGAGGTTGGTGCTGGTCTCTTCTCACAGGTAATTAATGACAGAACAAGAGGGAATGGCTTCAAGCTCCAACAGGGGAGGTTTAGACTGAACATTAGGAAAGAATTTTTCACAGAGAGGGTGGTTGTGCATTGGAACAGGCTGCCCAGGGAGGGGGTGGAGTCACCATCCCTGGATGTGTTTAAGAGCCGTTTAGATGTGGTGTTGGGGGATACGGTGTAGGGGAGAACTTTGTAGAGTAGGGGAGATGGTTGGACTCGATGATCCCAAGGGTCTCTTCCAACCTCAATGATTCTATGATTCTATGTGTGGGCACGCATGGAGAATTGCCATAAAACCAGAAAGGCTTTGGCTGAGATGCATCCAAACCAAAGTTTATTAAGTCTTTCCCTTGCTGCAGGAGAAATCAAAGGCGTAAATGGTCCTCAAACCCAGTAGCAGTCACACCTCTCCTTCACGTATGGTGCCTAAAGCTCTTTGCACTTAACCACACCATCAGTTGATGCCCATACTGACAGGCAAAAGAGCTTTCCTGGATGTCTACCCCCTTTCCTGGAGAGGACAACCTCTACAAAAGCCTGCGTGGGGCAGGTTGTGTGCCCTGCAAGGCACAGCTCATGGGAACAAGGCAGGGATTACCCTTCTCTGCCCCCCCAGAAAATCTATACTTAATTCACAGAGGGGTTACGCAGCCTCAGAGCTGCTAACACTTGTACACTGTTGAGAGGGTTATTATTTTATTTTATTTTTTTTTCCCTTTAACACATGGATGCTTAGCCTGGGAACTATCCAGGCATCCGAGTGTTTAAAAAAAGTCTGGTTTTCTTTTTCGAATGTTTATTTGTTCCTTCCCCTGTAATTCTCCCTGTTAACTCATGGACATCATTCAGGGGCAGATTTAAATCGAAGCAGACAGGCTCCAGTTCTGTTCTGTCCCTTGAACAGTGGAGATTTGTTTAAAAGCACTGTCGGGAGCGCACTTGGTATGACTGGAATGCTCAGGGCTTTATTTTTTCATTTGGCATCACGTGCGGAGTAACCCGGCTGTAGCTGGAGATGTTCATGTGGCCACGGTGGTACCGGCCCTGCCTCGGTTGGCTGAGGGTTGTGTAAATTATTTACAACAGCGAGGACACTCTCAAACAATGGACTGGCCACCAGGAGGAACGGTGGGGGGATGAAGCTCATATGGACCCAGGCTTGGGGCCTTGGGAAATCACGTTGGGCAATGGCTCTTACAAATGAAAAAGCATGTCTCCAAGAACTGGGCTGGATCCAGTTTCAGGCTCAGCCTGAAACCCAGAAACAATCACTGTCTTGCTTTGATGTCTGGAAGGGTTTGTTTCACAACATTTGTATCTAGCTGACACTGGGAGGGAAAAAAATCCTATTGAAATTTCCTAATTAAGAAGAATTTTCAATAGAAGACAATTGCCATTTGTCCTACAATCCCTAAGCGTTGTCTTACATGAAAATCCCCAGCGGCTCCAAGCTCTGGCTCACCTGGAAACTAAGTTGGGCCACCACAAAGTTTTGGCTGGCAGAAGCTGTGTTACCTTGGTTGGTCCCGAATCAGAAGAAAAACTGGCAGCTGTCGTTGGTTTGCTAAAGCTGTGGCTTGCTGGTGGCACCTCCTGAGTGATGTCTTCAGCATCTTGTTGGATCTGAAGCCCAGCCAGGCTGGGAAGTCACAGCCCTCTGTGGCTCTCCTGCGAAGCCCAGCCAGGCTGGGAAGTCACAGCCCCACAGCCTTCTGTGGCTCTCCTGAACCTCCCTGTTGGTGGTCACTGCACCTATGAAGTTATGTGTGAAAATGCTTCCTAGGAGGGCTAGAGGCATTGCAGGACAATCTGAAGTGTGGAGAGCTTCCCGTTGCCACTGTAATATAAAGACAGGGAGAGTGCTCAAGGCCTCACAGATGGAGGCATTATAGAATGAGGTGGTCTCCTAAAGCATGTGTAGACAGACACGTTGTGCTGGCGGTGTGTTGATTTCTAATCATAGAATCATAGAATTGCCCAGGCTGGAAGGGACCTCCAAAGGCCATCTAGTCCGACGCCTCACCTTGAATATCTCCAGGGATGGGGCCTCAACCACCTCCCTGGGCAGCCTGTTCCAGTGCTCCACCACCCTCACAGTAAAGAACCCCCTTCTAATCTCCAATCTAAATCTGTTCCCCTCCAGCTTGAAGCCATTGCCCCTCGTCCTGTCACTGCAGGCCTTTCTAAACAGGCTCTCCCCAGCCTTCCTGTAGGCTCCCTTCAGGTACTGGAAGGCTGCTATTAGGTCTCCCCGGAGCCTCCTCTTCTCCAGGCTGAACAACCCCAGCTCCCTCAGCCTGTCCTCGTAGCAGAGGTGCTCCATCCCCCTGATCATCCTTGTGGCCCTCCTCTGGACCCTCTCCATCAGGTCCACGTCCTTCTTATATTGAGGGCTCCAGACCTGCACACAATACTCCAGGTGAGGTCTCACCAGAGCAGAGTAAAGTGGCAGAATCACCTCTCTGGACCTGCTGGCAACGCTTGTAAAACGCAGGTAATGAAGAGCTTGAGCTGTGTCAGCTCTAGGACTTCAGGTGGTGTGCCCTTGGCCACTGTTATCCCATATTTTACGGTGTATATCACGTAATGCTGAACATCTCTGTTCCTTCTGGTAGTGCACTGAAGACTGCTTGTTTTCCTCCGGCTGCAGCCAGGGAGGATTGGAAATATCTTCCCACAGCGTCTCGTCTTAATTAGTCTGAATAGGTGATTGTTTCGTGCAGCGAAGCCTCTCCCTCGATTCCCCGGGGTCCTGCTCTTGCTGCTCACCAAGAGGAAAACTTTTGCACTTTAAACACTGGGGCTCGCAACCTCCCCAGACTTTCAGTAGACAAAATGTGGCTGCGGCCCAAGCGTTTATTTAGACTTCAAGAAGAAAGAACCACAGAAGGAAAAAAAAAAAAAAAATCTATCCAAATAATAAGACCTTTTCTCCCGATGACTTTTTAATGACGTTATTTTGGTGGCTAGACACTTGACTTTACAGTGTGTAAAAATTCATTGGTTTTCCCATGTGAAGAGCAAAATTCAAGTCAAATAAATTCAAGTCAGTTTGGTACTCTCATTTCTCTTCTTTTAAAGTTGTGTATTGTTTTTGCAACTGAGTAATATGTGTTTGACTAACTGTTCTTTTTTGCCTGTGGGATACCTTGGATAAGTGCAGAGGAGGGCAACGAAGCTGGTGAAGGGCCTGGAAAACAGGTCATATGAGGAGCGGTTGAAGGAGCTGGGACTGTTTAGTTTGAGGAAGAGGAGGCTGAGGGGAGACCTCATCACTCTCTACAACTACTTGAAAGGACACTGTAGAGAGGTTAGGGCTGGTCTCTTCTCACAGGTAATTAATGACAGAACAAGAGGGAATGGCTTCAAGCTCCAACAGGGGAGGTTTAGATT
Organism: Calidris pugnax; assembly: GCF_001431845.1. NCBI lineage: Eukaryota > Metazoa > Chordata > Aves > Charadriiformes > Scolopacidae > Calidris > Calidris pugnax. The sequence goes on along the minus strand of NW_015090914.1, from coordinate 2,455,673 downwards.
GAACATTAGGAAAGAATTCTTCACAGAGAGAGTGGTCGGGCATTGGAAGAGGCTGCCCAGGGAGGTGGTTGAGTCACCATCCCTGGGTGTGTTTAAGAGTCATTTAGATGTGGTGTTGAGGGATACGGTGTAGGGAGAACTTTGTAGAGTAGGGTAGATGGTTGGACTCGATGATCCCAAGGGTCTCTTTCAACCTAGACGATTCTATCGTTCTATGATTCTATGATAAGCAAGAAAATTTTAAAAATAGAGGTGAAAAGTAACTTCTCAGTACAGTGATCCTAGCACAGAACACTTCTTCAATCATTCATTGTCCACCGTGGCAAATGTAAAGCTTAATCCTGTACGTAAAAGTTGTCTGGTCGATCCTGAACTCATGAAAATGGTTTTTCCTTCGGTATTGGTTTGCACAAACTGGAATTACTCTTCCTGGGACCGTAGTGGCACTATTCAGGGGGTTGAAGTGCAGCGATGCTTTTCTAATCATCCATTATTAAATCTCAGTCATTCAGATCCTCGCTAAGCAACACTTCTGGCAAAGTCCTTTAGCTCCAGCCCAATTTTTATTCCGAGTGAATTTCCAAACCCCTCTTCGCTTCCTTAGAACGTTGAGTTAGCAGCTGGACAACAGCATCGTGGAATCAGGGCAGTAGGTGTTACTCTACAAACACAGGTCCAAACTCTACCACCAGGTATGCAAAAGTTTGTGTTTCTGGGCTCAGTTGGCCCCTTTGTCTGCCTCAGAGAAACTTGCACACCTTGGTCCTGTTTGACTTCAGTGAGAATGAATACCTCCTCCCATGTAGATTTAACTCTTTTCCTTATTTGCGATGGATTTTGGTATGTCCTCACCTTTGAGTATTTTTTAAATAGAAGTTAACCCATTCTTTTGGGGTTTCCTCTCTGTTCCTTGTAAGGAGAAACAGGAGTTCCTTCCACAGGGCAGTGAGAAGGAACGTCATCTAGTCCTAGGGCAGGAATGGGTTCTTGCTTTTGTTCCTTTAAGGGTCTCAGACCAAGAATCCTGCAGTACAGGATTTTTGGTCTTTTTTTCCCCTTAGCAAACCAGGGAAGAGCCCTTAGAAGGATGACACCGCGTGTTTTTTCTCAGGAGAAGAAACATAGTAATTGGGAAAACTAATGGCATCTCCTAAGCTCTGGTATGTCAGTATGAGATGACTTAAACCAGCATCAGCTGGGAGAAAGCTGGTTCCAAGCTCCAGCTGATATGAATTAGCACGGTCCTGCCAGGAGCCTATAGAAAGGCTGGGAGCCTTGTGCAGCTGACAGGAGAGGGTTTAACACTGCGATGGGTTTTTGGGTCAGCTTGGTCTGAGTTAGTGTCACTAGTGTAAAGCGGCTAGGAAGATCCTTGTTCTTGAGGGCTGTGTTGATAAATATGAATTTTGAGGGTGTTGAAGCTCCCTGAGCCAGCAGTGAAGTGCTGTAGGTCACAGGAGGGCTGTGTGGGAAAGGGCAGGTGGAGAGAACTAGGTGCCATCTTCTCATGGATGCTGTTCCCTTGATTTGGGGAGACTGCTCTGGCTGCAAGGTAAGTCACCTGGGGCTAAAAGGTAATGGGAAAACTGCTTGGCCTTCATGGAGGCTGATAGGAGAGAGGGGTTTAAAGATTCAGTGAAGAGGAGCAGGGTAAATATTATGTATGACTAAACAACTTTGAAGCTGAGCAAGGAAGTGCAAAGCTAAAAGAAAAGTAATATCAGCAATCCTAAGCCTGAAAGTCACTCGCGAAGACTTCTTGAAGGCACCTGGATGTCTGGCTCCTATCCCATCTCTTGCCATGAGTAGCTAGAACATACCTTCAGGCGCTCAAGCTTTGTGCAGAGCCAACGTGGAAAGGGACAGCTGACAAAGCTGTGCTTGAGGCAATTTAGTTTGGTTCAGCAGAGCTTCTGCTAAAAAATGCCTTTAGTGAGCTCTGTTTTGGCTGCCTCCTCTCCTGGGAGTTGTGTTGCCTGTGCTGGACGGGTTGTGTGCTTCCATCCCTCCTTCCCCTCAGCTTTTGCAGGTTTGGACCTTCCCCCAGAGCTGGCTGGTGATGGTTTGACATCACACCCCAGTGGTGATAAGCATGTGTCTGTTTTCTTTTTTTGTTTGAACTGGGGGTTGTTTAAATATATCAGTAAAACACTGTGTGCTGGGGAACAGGAATAATAAACTCCTGGAAACTCCAGGCTCCCGGCTGGTGCCAGGAGAATGAGTGATGAAGACTTTTTGCCTGTAAATCCCAGAGGTAACAGGACCCCTTAACTTGGTCCAGGGAGTTTCTATATGTGGATGCTGGGTCCAGTGGCATAATTTTACAGATGTGAAACTATTTATCCCATTTGTCCCATCTCATGTCTCAGAAACCTTGGCTTAAAGGGAGTTTAAAAAAAAAAGTGGTTAGATTTAATGAAAGTACAAGTTCTAGTATTTTTCCTCTAGCCCTTATTTATTTTTTTCTGCTTGCTTAGCTCAATTAACACATGGGAGGGTGTGTTTGGTGCCTGATTTTCAAAATTTGGAAGGTAGACCTCCTTAGTGTCTATTCCTTATAGGTGTTTTGATGCTTTGCTATACAGATCGGTACCGATGTTGCTTCCTGATGTTGGATGTTGTTCTCCTAACTCCTAGTTTAGCACATACTCTTAGCAGCTAAATGTTTAGTCCTTATAAATGACCCTCCTTCTTGGCCAATTCTTTTCCCAGTTGCGTCTCAAAGCTCCATAGGGATTGGAAGTTGAGACCCATCTATGTTATTCTTAGACTGTAAGAGCTGCTGTGTTTGAAGCGCACAGTAGCTGTACTCGAGCTGTACTCAAACTAATTCTGTGGGTTTCTGCCTACCCAGGAACCTGCAGAATTTAGGTCAGAGCTCGGTAAAGACTAAATGCTGAAATTCTGTTACTCAGCTGAGTTTTATATGAGAGTGTGTCTGTACTGAACAGTGCCTGCAGTGGAGGCACAGAGCAGTCAGATGTTCTTGAGTGCCCTCTTAGGCACCTCATACTCTCCAGGTTTTGGGTTTACATCATCTGGGTTCTTTTTGTGTCATAGCTGTGGTGCTTTGAAGTCCCCAGAAAGCCTTGCAAGGCTGATGTCTTAAAACTCACAGAATCAGAGAATGCTATGGGGTTGGAAGGGACCTCTGGAGATCATCTAGTCCAACCCCCTGACAGAGCAGGTCCACCCAGAGCAGGTTGCACAGGAACGTGTCCAGGTGGGTTTGAATGTCTCCAGAGGAGACTCCACCACCTCCCTGGGCAGCCTCTTCCAGGGCTCTGCCACCCTCACAGGGAAGAAGTTCCTCCTCATGTTTAGGTGGAACTTCTTATGGTCAAGTTTGTGACCGATTTCTCTTGTCCTGTCCCTGGGCACCACTGAAAAAAGACTGGCCCCATCTTCCTGACACCCCCTTTGAAGTATTTATAGGTGTTGATCAGAACTCATGGTGCGTTTTGTTTCTTAGAGTGAAAAGACTGTGTCAAGGAGAGTTGGGTGTTGTGGGGTGGTTTTATTGCATTTCCATTAACTTTTTTTCCCTGGTGACGGGGACGTGTGGAGAAGTCCTCTGTGTGCTGCTCTGACTTTGTGTGAGTGATGGCACTGTGAGTGAGAGGATCTGGCTGGCCATGGCTGCGTGGCCCTGAGGATGGATGTGTCTCTGCCTAGCCCCACGCCACGGAGGGACCACGTGTTCCACCTGAGTGACCTTGTCTGGGCACTGAAGAACGGGGTCCCGTCTTTGGTTCTGAAGCCATAGCGTTGAACCAGAACCTATTTGAATATGGCTCATATCTGCCCAAAATCTAGTGGCTGGTTTGTCAGGTCAGTGTGAATTTGCACGTGTGTGTGCCCGCAACACACTTGTTCCACAGCAGAACTGCTACCCAGCAGGACAGCTGCCTACATGGGCTTGAGTTATGTCCCGAGACAGAGGAAAATAAATGCATATACACTTCGTTGGATCTGAATTGCTCTGTTAAAATACGCGCTGCCTCTTTCTGAAACGTCACCGGGTCGCTCGTCTTCATAATACTGAGAGAAGTTCCATATTATTCCCCTAGATGAATACGTACTTCTGGTTGAATTCCTTTACACGCTTTATACCCTAAACAGCTAAATGTTTAGTCCTTAAAAATGCTCTCCTTTCAACACCGTTTCCTTCATACCAGGGCGCGGGTGGGATTCCCAGCCTGGGGCTGATCTGCGGCCCTAGACTGAAACTAAATACAATGCCCTGGGACCAAGTCCCATCATCTGCAGAAGTTGGGCAAGAGGAAATGTTTCTTGTGTTAGCTCAGCTTGTGGCCACACTGGGAGAATTTGTTTTCACACCAAACAGTTGGCTGACT
>NW_015090914.1:2394779-2451305 GCF_001431845.1 Calidris pugnax | reverse complement strand
GGTGGGTGGGGGGAGGCGAATCGAGGACCGATCTCTGAGAGAAAAGGTTTCACCGTAGCAATAGCCCTTTCCAGAGCCACGCTGCTATTTTTCAGTGGTTGGTTGTACTTGCGTCCCTGAAACACAAGCATAAACATTTTTTTCCAGTAGTGCACTTCTGTGCACGACATTAGGGTTCAGAAGACTTGCTTATGTTTAGAATCATAGAATTGCCCAGGCCGGAAGGGACCTCCAAGGGTCATCTAGTCCCACCCCCCCGCAGTCAGCAGGGACACCCCCAACTAGACCAGGTTGCCCAGGGCCTCGTCGAGCCTCTCCTTGAATATCTCCAGGGATGGGGCCTCAACCACCTCCCTGGGCAACCTGTTCCAGTGCTCCACCACCCTCACAGTGAAGAACCCTCTCCTCATCTCCAGTCTAAATCTGTTCCCCTCCAGCTTGAAGCCATTGCCCCTCGTCCTGTCACTGCAGGCCTTTCTAAACAGGCTCTCCCCAGCCTTCCTGTAGGCTCCCTTCAGGTACTGGAAGGCTGCTATTAGGTCTCCCCGGAGCCTCCTCTTCTCCAGGCTGAACAACCCCAGCTCCCTCAGCCTGTCCTCGGAGCAGAGGTGCTCCATCCCCCTGATCATCCTTGTGGCCCTCCTCTGGACCCTCTCCATCAGGTCTATATCCTTCTTATATTGAGGGCTCCAGACCTGCACACAATACTCCAGGTGAGGTCTCACCAGAGCAAAGTGGCAGAATCACCTCTCTGGACCTGCTCCTTCTTGTCTTCAAACCATTGGATGAGCGGAGCAAGGCTTGGGCTGCACCACTCTCACCTTGCTCTTATTCCCAGAACTTTAATTTTGATGGGCTGTGGTGACAGGGTTTGGGTAATTTATGAAGCCTGGGGCTGTTTGCAAAGTGTTGCTCAGCATGTTCTTTTGTTTCAGGTTGACCTCCAAGTTCAAAGAACAACATATTTTAAACGCTGGTTCAAAAACACACCACTCACCCTCTTGATTAATTTAAAAAAAAATCCCAAAACTATTTCCCTTGTGCAGTTCAGTGGTATCTTGCCAGGAACAGCCTTGGTTTGGTTTGGTTTTTGACCTCCCATTGTGCAGGGAACTGAGAGCCCTCTTGGGGTCCTGGAGCTCAGCCTGGCACAAGTCTAAAGGCTGAGCCTGTCTCCATGTGCGGTAACGAGAGCGTCGCTCCGGGGCTGTAAATCACCGCTCTTCAGGAGCAGAAGGTGAACACTCTTGTTGCTGCAGCAAATATCATGAGTGAAGCTTTCACGTCTCCCTCTCGAGCCATGAGAGGAGCTGTTAGAGGTGCTTGGGTTACCTTGGTGTGTAGGTGGATTATGCACGCCTGCAAATTTGCTGAGCGTGTTCCCCAAAAATAAATAGCTTTTATTCCCTAAACGATATTGCATCTCTGCCAGCTAAAGGCAACATCTACTTCATCTTTATTGCCTTCATTTGGAGCAGCAACAATTCCTGATTACTCGTGTTCCAGGCAAAGCCTTCGGGGATGGAAATGTATCTTCTTCAGAGGATGCTTGCTAATAATTGGCTCTATGAGACTAAAAGCAATAAGGATGCCTGGCAAACGTGGCCAAATATTTTCATTACAATGCATAACGCCTTCCTGAAACTCCCGTAGTGTTTTTCACTGATTTTGTTAAAATCATTACTTTGGCATCCAGCCCATTTTGTTAGAAGACAAACCTGGGTAGTGCACAGAGGCTTTTAATTTTTCACACTATGTTAGAATTATCCCCTCCTTGTTAGAATGGAGATCACAGAGGATTTGCCGTGTCTGATCCTGGCAAATGAGTTCCAGTAGCTACTTTCCACTTTTTAATACCAATTTTTAGCCAATCTTGTTGATGACTGATGGACAGCACAACCACTTCCAAGCTCTAGGTGGTACTCTTAAAGAAGGAGAAAGTCTTGCATTGCCTTATAAAAGTTACTCTAACTTGAACACGGTTCTCGAGGTCTGGAATACTGAACCACAGCTCACTGCCAGATCCTGGCGTGCAAAACAATGGCTTATAAGAAAAATGTACGTAGTCGAGAGTAACCAGGAGACATATATATGAAAGTTGGCAAATACCTACTGCCATTCCACTTCTTGCTGGCGGTGACTAAAAGTGCCTGTGAATGGCGAAGCATTGAATACAGGTTGTGCAGTCACATCTAGCTCTGGTTTTTTTCCTTTTAGGGGTGTATTCTTTTTTTTTTTTTTTTTTTTTTTTTTCCTGACTTGGCTTTGCTTTCCCTGCTCCTGCCCCTCCATGTTTTTTTTTTTTTTGGGTGTATTTTTTTTTTTTTTTTTTTTTTTTGCTAGTTGGTATGTATTCTGTTTCTTCTATTTCTCTTCTGAAGTCGCTCGACAAGACCACAAACTACTGCTGAAAGAAGAGGAAGGCTGAGCCAGATATTAACGTTGATTGCCTGCTGTTTGATATCCTTGAGCTTATTGCCCAACGGTGTACATGTGGATTTTGGGGGACAAAAGGGATTGTGGAGGTTGAGGGGGAATAGCATGGAGGCTTCTCCAGAAATAAGAATTAGCTTTATTTTCTGGCTGAGGAGAGGGGAAAAAAAAGATCATGGAGAAACTTTTGCTCTTTAATCACTGTCTTAGCCTATTTTGTCAACCAGTTTCTCTCCTTGCGATGGTATCAGCTGAAGCAAGTATTTTCTGAATGACTCCGTGTCCACTTCCTCAGCTGAAGCAAGTATTTTCTGAATGACTCTGTGTCTACTTTCTGAATGACTCCGTGTCCACTTCTGTAGACAGAAGAGGCAGATCTCAGTATGATACTGGTTCTTTGGCCACACAGGTGGCTGAACACCTTCCTGTCATGCCTGTGCCCTGTCAAATTCAGTGGATTGACTGTGAGCTGCTTCCCATCAGCAGCTGTAGGTTTGCTCTCGTTAGGGCTCTCATTGTCATCAGGCCTTCTAGAAAGTTTGTCCATCTAACCAGGTGGGTTGTTCAGGATTTCAGAGCGTTGACCCTTCTTGGAGCCAAATCCTTCTGGGGTGACTAGATGCAGCTACAATCAAGGTGAATGGAAATGGAAGGGGAATAGTGCTTCCTTGCAGATTTATCTGGGGAAAGCACTGCACTGAAAAGCAAAGTGTTGCTCTAGTTGTCCTGGTTTGGGATGGAGCAGAGCCAGCTTTCTGTTCAGTGAGAGGCTCTTACTTGTTGCTGTGGCGATTGGGTTCAGCTGACTTGGTTGTTTACCCCATGGAGGGGTCCCACCTGTGGGGAGGTGTGGACAGGTGAGGTGACCCAAACTGATCAATAGGGTGTTACCTCCCATTTGCCATGCTCAATATGAAAGCTGAGGGATCAAAGGGGTCAGGTTAGTTCCTCTTCAATGAGGAGGACGCTGTGAGTTTGTCTACCTTCATCCCCATCAAAGTGTTCCAGAATCCAGCTCCCATTCTTCACTGAGACCAGTCTGAGACTTTCCTAGGGCCTTCCAGTGACGTCTCCCTGGGAGCTTGACACAAGTTTGTACATACATCTGTATATATTGTATCTACTTCATTATTTCCTCTTTAATTTTATTGTTAATATTTCATTAAAGTAGTTTAGTTTGTCTTTTCCCGTAAAGTCATAACTCTCTTTATCTCTCTTCTTCCTCTCCTTGGAGCGAGAGGTTGGGGAGAGCATCTGTTGTCTTGTCATTGGCCAACCTGGCCCAAACCACAACACTAGTAAATCTGTGCCAGGTGATTTTACCAGACTTCTACCAGCAGTGGATTTTGTCAGGACTTTGCCATAGCAGGTAGAAATGCTCTCGCATAGAATCACAGAATCTTCTAGGTTGGAAGGGACCTTAAAGATCATCTTGTCCAACTGTCAACCTAACTGACAAAAATAGTCACCCACACAACAAACAAGGAGCATCATCACTAAACCATACCTCCCAGCACTACATCAACCCATCTTTTGAACACCTCCAGGGATGGGGCCTCAACCACCTCCCTGGGCAGCCCATCCCAATGCCTGATAACCCTTTCAGTGAAAAAATTTTTCCTAATGTCCAGCCTAAACCTACCCTGGTGCAACTTGAGGCCATTTCCTCTTGTCCCATGGCCTGTGACTTGGGAGCAGAGACCGACCCCCATCTCTCTACACCCTCCTTTCAGGTAGAAGTAGCACAGCAAGTTAGGCAATCCTTACAAATAGGTGGGATTGTTTACTGCCTCAGTTGGAGAGTAACTTTTGACTATTTCAGTCAAAATAAGTGTGTATAGATGTGTTGATTGCGCTGAGAAGCAGGTACTTCCAGAGCAATTAGCAGCCCCTTGCTGTTAAAGCAGAATAGGCTGGGGAGAGGCTTGGAAATGGGCACTCGTTCTGTGCCACCTACGCTCGGCGCTTGCCGTGAGATGGGAAGTGTGGTGCTGCAGAACAGAGTGAGGATGGTCTAATCCCAGCATGAACTCTGTCTTCCAGCTTCTTCTGGATAGCAGGAAATGGGATTTGGACAAATGAGAACAGAAACTCTGTCCCAGTGCATTGTGCCAAGCTCACACAGGCAGGACAGCTTGTGGCTCTGCTCTCCTGGGTGTTGGGTTGAAGGTTGGCACCATGGTAGACCAGGAGGTGTTCTCAGCAGTGGCTAGCTGGTGTTCTATCTCATGATGTGGCTTGCCAAAATGAACCTCCTGTGGTAAGAAATAGCTTCCATGGGGAAGCTGGTTATTGCTAGCTCCTCTTTTGCTTTGAGGTTCAAGCCATAACCAGGTAAAATTCATGAAGTCAAGCAGCTGAATTAGTTTCAACCAACCTGTAGTGAGCGCAGTGCCCAAAGTTTGAAACAACCCACGTTTAATCTGACTCTTCCTTCTAAATATGGGAGGTGCAGATGGTGTGTGATGTGCAACTGTAAATGAACACCTGGTGGACACCTGTTTGGAAATTTGGGGTTGTCTGAAGCTAATCTTTTTCAGAGGTCAGTGAAACGGAATCAAATTTTGTGTCTTGCTGTGGCTTCTAAAAATAAGTTGGATGTTTGGTGTGGCCAAGCACCACGAACGCTAAACATCAAATATAACTCCTTACAACTTGTTCTAGTTAATTCAGTTGGGCCTGAACCTTCCCACCCATTCCCTCTTCCCCTGGATGCGGGGAGAGGCTGTACTAGTAATTAGTAAATAGTCAAGCTGTTTAGGCTGGAACTTCTGGATTTTGAAGTATCAGAAAACTAGATTAGGGACGTCTGATGATTTCTGTGGAGCTCCTCTACAGGAATTAATGCACTCCCTGGCCAAATATAGTGAGGGTGTATTTTTGGCTTGAGCCTTGCAGTGGCACACTATGGCAGTCCCCTGAGGGAGGCGGCTGCTTTTGTAGCAACACAACAATCATTTTAGGGATTTATGTAGGAAAAAAAAAATATATGTTTAAGCTAGTATTTAACACTGGAGTAGCCCTGCCGTGGGTTTTCAGGGCATCTAGGTACCTCCTGCTTCCTGCAGGATCAATAGCTTTGAAGTCTAGCCTAGGGTATCTTGAACTCTGCCCTAGGTAAGAAAGACAAAGATAGCACTGAAATGTTCATTTTCTGTGTATTTCTAAACTTAACCAAATAAACTTCAACCTGCATCGATCATCGGTTCAGTAGCTTGCGGCAAAATGTAGTAAAATGAATAGCTGCAGGCTTTAATATAATCTCACACAATCGTATTACCTCCCAATTAACTTCTTTGACTTCTTTGGAGCCCTGCTTCCCTTAAAATGCACATGGGCTGCAGTTTTGACTTTTCTCTTGGCATCATCTGTGTCAAGCTTCTGTGATATCTTCTGTGATGCTTCAGGTACCGCACGGTGCCTCTGGCTCCAGTTTGGAGGAGCACAGCGCGGGTGAAAGGTGTGTGTCTTGGACGAAGAGTTCATCTTGAGAGGAGTTCATCTTCATCTTGAGAAGCTTGCTCAGGTTCTTGGATCACAGAGAACTCAAGACAGCTATTTATCTTCCTGGAATCATTAAGCAAATACGCCGATTGTCTTCTTTTGGTGGCTGAGCTCTTTGGAAATTAATAGGCAGCTCCTCCTGATAAATTAAGGCCACTGATTTAATCCTGTCACCTCCTTCAGTAGCAGCCAGTCAACGGTGCTAACAGGTACCTTCACTGACTTTAAACAAGTCCCATGGGATATTGTCTGCCTCCGATTTAGGAAATTACTTCAGCATCTTGCTAGTTTTTTTCATTTATGAAAATATTTTGCATTAATTGATGCTTGGAGGAGAAACAGGTTGAGGCAGCAACTGGTGCTGGAGGGTCTAGAAAGGGCATCAGAGAGGCAGACTTTTGCCTACCACTGTTTTGAGATGTATTGTAGGATTTTTCTGAACCCACAGAGGGTGCAGGCCCGTTGGTCTTGTCCTTGTATGGAACTGATTGGAATATGGTCTCATAGTTTGTGCAGTTGAGCGAGGGGTGATAAAGAGGAAATGCAGCTAGTTTGTGTGGGCTAATTAATCCTGAGCATCTTGCTTTAACGTCCTGAGGGTTAAAGGTTCAAACAAGAGCTTAAAGGTCTGTGGCATCAGACTTAAGTGCCGAATACCCACAAATCATGCTGAGTATGTTGTACTATGGAAGTAGAAGGGGGAAAAAAAAAAAGAACAGCTCAGCAGGTTACTTGATCAGACCTGAAAAAACCTGCACCCTCTATTAAGGGGTAGAAGCCACATACTGAGGTCTGGAAACCTGAGAGTTGCCAAGCAGCCTGAGAGCAGGCTGCTCCTATCTCACAAGTGGTATTTTTAATGAAAGCTTGTTTCCAAATGCCAAGTCCCATAATGTTCTAGACATTCCTAAAACTGTAACGAGGAGAGAAGTCTTTTAATTAAGAAAGGATTATTTATTTTGTGCAAGACATCGTCGGAATACGTAATGCATTTTATATTGGTGTGTAGTATTCCTTTTCGACTTCCAGTAGAGAATTTGAGTGCTTTGAGGACCTGCATTAAACCTTGTTAGTGTCTCTGAAGCTCTCCAGCTGAGAGCCAATACCCATAATCAGGAAGGATAAGTCATTAACCTCTTGGAGAAGAGGAGGCTGAGGGGAGACCTTCTCGTGCTCTATAACTACCTGAAGGGGAGGTGTAGAAAGGCGGGGGTTAGTCTCCAAGTCACAGGAGATAGGACAAGAGGAAAGGGCCTCAAGTTGCATGAGGGGAGGTTTAAGTTGGATATTAGGAAACATTTCTTCACCAAAAGGGTTATCAAGCATTGGAATGGGCTGCCCAGGGAAGTGGTTGAGGCACCATCCCTGGAGGTGTTCAAAAGACGGGTTGACATGGTCCTCAGGAATATGGTTTAGTGATTTTTTTTTTTTTTAATATGGTTTAGTGATTTTTTTTTTTTTATTTCTTATTTATTTTACAGAGTTAGGTTGATGGTTGGACTAGATGACCTTTAAGGTCCTTTCCAACCTAGATGATTCTATGATTCTCTGTTGGTACGGGGAGGTGCCCGCACTGATGCGCAATGTCCTGCTTGACACACACACCGGCTGCCCAGGGAGGTTTCAGGTTCACAGTTTGATGGGTGCCTCAATGCAATCCAGTCTCCCGTGTCACTTGGAAATACAGAATCACAGAATCTTCTAGGTTGGAAGGGACCTTAAAGATCATCTTGTCCAACCGTCAACCTAACTTTGAAAAAAAAATAAACACCCACACAACAAACAAAAAGCAACACCATCACTAAACCATATCTCCCAGCACTACATCAACCCGTCTTTTGAACACCTCCAGGGATGGGGCCTCAACCACCTACAGCCCTGGGTGATGTCTGCCAGACAGCTCCTCACAAGAAGAGCCCTCCCTGGAAGGGGTGAGACCACTGGTGATGCAAGGCTGGTGTGAATTCCTGAGCTGTGGCCACAGAGCAGAAAGTGTAGGGTTAATAGGGAGCAACGATGTGTTACGGAACAAAAGCTTTCTAGTTCATTTAACTGCTTAAGTAAAACGTCTCAGGACACTCTAGCTCATAAAGTTACTATTACCTTTGCAGTTTTTTTATTTTTTTAGTAATCTTTCATTTACAAACTGAAGGGATGGACTGGTATGCCAGCATCCAGTGGGTTTCTCCCCCTGGATATAAAGACTAGACAGAAGAAGTAGTGATGGACGTGGTCTTCTAGATCAGTGTTGTTCTAGCTCAGATGCTGAAGGCAAGAGCAAGGCATGAGAGCTGTGAATATCCCTTCTAGCTCTAGCAATTTCCCTAATGAATAATAGAAAGGGCAAGATTTGGGGTGTAGAGATGCTTCAGGTCTCTTAAGGCTGCACGTCCTGAAACTTGCTTTCTTTTCCCCAGCTGTGGGAGCTGATCTCTTACAATACAGTGAAGAAAGAAAAACGGATTCAAAAAGAAAACAGTTAAGGATGATTGCAGTGAAAGAGAAATATTAAATGTAGTTTGGAGCTAGGGGGAACCTTTGTTTTGCAGATTACTTTCTGGCTTTCAGCCTGATCCAGGAAACCACTTCTATGAGGAGAACGAAAGATTAAAGCCAGAAATTTAATTGCTCAAGAAAAAAAGATTTACTACCCATGAGGTTCATTGGCATCCAAAATAAGGCCTGTTCCGTGGCGTACACTGTATCTCAACCACACTGAAAACTATTGCAGAGCAAAATAAATCCTTGCATCTCCAAGAGCAGGCTTCTAGTTCCCCCACAAGAAAGTGATTTCTCAATACCACTGGAATGTGGTTTCTAGTACAGAATTTCTGCTTACGATATTCTTCTGTCATCTGGTGAATTTAAAGAATGAATTTACAGGAGGAAATATTTTGTTATTATAGATCAAATAAATTAAGGCCCGGTTAGATGAATAGCTTGCTGAGTTAGCCATAAGACACTTTATTTTTCTTCATGTCTCATTCATATAAAGTAGTATAAATGTTGCTCTTCTGGCTATTAGTGTGTGATACAACACATATTATGTTTTTGTAGGACAGGGCCAAGAAGATAGCTCTTCTAGAGTAAAGCAGGACAGCCAAGGTCCTTTAGAAATGCCAATTTAGTATTTTCCAAGCTGTGCTCTTATGACTGTGATATGAAATAGAAGGGAAAAAAAAAAGTTTAGTTTTACCCTCTGCAAGAAAACCCAAACATGCGGTAACTACATGCATTGGGACTGTGTATTCTGAGTGAACGTTGCTGTGGATTACCTGCCTAGTGGGATAAGAGCTTTCCTTTCCCTGAGGCAAACAGCAGAGGTCATGGAGTAAAAAGCCCTGAACCTTTTCTGGCTTACTAATTTTTTTGCATTACCAGAGCATCTAGAGCCTCTGGCAGAAACTGTGATCCCTCCAGAGCTTTTTAGAGGAGTAGGGGGTGCAGATGGGTGGCAGGAAGGAAAACTGCAGGATAGAGCAGTAGCGTGGGCAACGGTGGTGCTGGAAGGTCAATTTAGCACTAAAAAGGGAGGTTCTGGACTCCAAGTACGTGCTCAGCCATACTTTGTCTTCCCCTGTGCAGAGGGAGGGAAGGCAGTGACTGGGCTCTGGAAAGGAGCTGGCTCCACCATGTCTCCATCAGGAAGGGCTCTGCTGGATTGGAGCCCCTGAAAGATGAAGGAAAAGGGGAAGAGTCTGAGTTGAGAGATATTCCTGCTCCTGTGCCCATGGTTCAATCCTGACAGAGAAACGGATCCCAAGCAGCACTGAGGTGAATCCCTAGACAGCTTTAATCAGTGGAGAACGTTGTCTGAAGAGAGTTTCTGTACTTCGGAGTGTAGTCCACTTCTCTTGTGCTTGTCATAGTAGGATCACCAACATCCTTCGGGTCACAATCTTTGCTAGAAATGGGCAAGTTGGGGAAAAACCTGAAGTTGGTGACAAGCCAAGGCATCTGCTTTACTTTCACATGTCCAAACGCCAGTAATACCTTTAAAGCTATCTACAGACATGTGAAATACAAAAATATACCAAATTATATCCACGGGAAAGTGGTTGCCAAGAAATAATGACAGCCATTATTTTCACTGGCTCTTTCTTTTTTTTGGCTTGTCCACATCTGTGATCCTGGAAACCGGTCAGACCCAGGCAATGTGTTGGAATTTGAGTTTCAGATTAACCACCTTCTCGGCAGCCCTCTGGCAATGCACTTGCCCCCGTAGCTGATGTATGTTGTGGTTCTGCTCTGGACCTCACAAGTCAGGAGCTGGAGCTGAAGTTACCTTACCCAAATTAACTTAGGAACCAGATCTTCCCTGGGTGGGAAGATGGAGGACTGCGATGCAATTTGAAAGTCAAGCATAAAAGAAGAAAAATATTAACTACCTGCTGAATCTTCTATTTCACTATTCATTAACACGAGTGGTTGCTCCCCACTTTGCCCAGCTCAGATGGACAAACCTATCTGCTTTGTGATTATAGACTGGTGGCTGAAGAACTGTATTCGTCTCACCGCTTTAGTGCTTCAGAAAGGCTTACATTTGAAAAAAGCATAAACATCTGGGTTGCATTCATTGAGTATCTTCACAGATCCCGCGTTGAGAAGAGCAGAGTACTGTGTTGAATAAGCCGGTGTCTGAAGGTTTAAGGACTTCTGGTTAGTGCTTTGTGAGATATAACTTGGCATTTTGTGGTAATTTTCACAGAACATATTTACTTCTGGGCTGTATTTTCCTTCCTTCCTTTGAAGTTTAGTTTTAGTTTTTTTATATTATTGCGAGTTAATTAAAGAACTGGTCATATTTTTGAACATACAAAGTTCTTCTCCTTTGACTTCATGCCGACAAGTGGGTACCAGGAATTTAAGTTAAAGGGCCAAGTGCTGCTGAGGTGATGTTTTCCTGCAGCTTGTTAGCTCTGTCATGGAGAATTCAGTGGTATCTGAAGCAGCTTTCTTCCTTCTAAAGCTGTAAACAGGACCAGTACATTTGCAAGGCTTTATCCCCTGTAGCTTTTTACCTGGCGGAGTTGTAGCACAGGTCCCTTCACAGAATCACAGAATGACATGGGGTTGGAAGGGACCTCTGGAGATCATCTAGTCCAACCCCCTGCCAGAGCAGGTCCACCCAGAGCAGGTTGCACAGGAACGTGTCCAGGTGGGGTTTGAATGTCTCCAGAGAAGGAGACTCCACCACCTCCCTGGGCAGCCTCTGCCAGGGCTCTGCCACCCTCACAGTGAAGAAGTTCCTCCTCATGTTTAGATGGAACTTCCTATGTTTGAGTTTGTGCCCGTTCCCTCTTGTCCTGTCCCTGGGCACCACTGAAAAAAGACTGGCCCCATCCTCCTGACACCCACCCTTGAAGTATTTATAGGTGTTGGTCAGATCCCCCCTCAGCCTTCTCTTCTCCAGACTGAAAAGACCCAAGTCCCTTGCTGTGTATGGCACGTGTGTGGAGACATTGACTTCAGCAGGATCCACGCTAAAATGTTAAGTGCTTGTGAAGGTGATGTGACATTGTGAAAACAAGATCAAGATCAAAGAGCGTGTCAAAATGCCTCTACGTGCAAGGCACATAGAAAGAACTCTGGTGTGTGTAAGGTGTGTGCTCAGCGTGGTACAGGACTTGGGGTGACGTGGTCTCCTTGTTGGAACACACCAATCCTCCTTACCTTGCGCCCTGCCTGTGCCAGGAGACACATGACTTGGTGGCATGTGCAAGAAAAGCCTCTTCCCAAGCCTTTCCCCCTGCCTAAAACCATTTATTCCCCAGTACTTGGCTAGGCTTAACCTGGGTCTTTGTGTTGTCTGAAGCAGAAGTGTTCCTATGTGAGTTCTTGGCTCCTGAAAGCAGTTGGCATCTGCCAGCAAAAGTCTCATTGGATTTGTAGACGCTGTGAGGTTAGTACTCTGAGCATGTAATACTACACCTTTCCTGGCATAAAGAATAAGATAATTGAATTAACAGGAGGAAAACATGAGCGTGGAGCAGCTCATGAGGCAGGGCGAAGGCTGAGCCAAGTCCACTGATGTTTGCTCCTGTGACGTGGTCACCGTTGGAAGGGTAGACAGCTGAGATCAATGACAGGCTGAGGATGAAGCTGCCCTGCAAAGGGGTTCTTTTAAATGGCCACTGTCAAACAAAAGATGAAATAAGGGCATGGAGCTGGCTCTGGGAAAACTCCCCCTGCCCCCCACCCCAGTACTTGCTCAGTGTAGTTTTATTAGGAGGAAAAAAAATACTTTCCAGTTAGTCAGCTAAAAGA
Source organism: Calidris pugnax (assembly GCF_001431845.1). Taxonomy (NCBI): domain Eukaryota; kingdom Metazoa; phylum Chordata; class Aves; order Charadriiformes; family Scolopacidae; genus Calidris; species Calidris pugnax. Next base: position 2,439,101 of record NW_015090914.1, on the reverse strand, counting down.
TCTTTATTTGTTTATTCCGTTTGACTGAACTCCCCCCATGGAGGTCTGGGAGGAAAGTTCAATGCTGTGTTTGGGAAACAGGACACATGGTCTTTTCCTTCTGCTAACAGGAGGCTGGTACTCCATATCCCTGTCCTGCTGGTGTCCTGACACCGACTGGTGTCAAAAATAAGATTAAGAAGTGGCCCTCAGGTGTGTCGTGAAATGGCCTGTTGAAAAGTCTCCTAATTTCCCCAGCATTAAAATAATATGTGGCTGAGAGCTGCACTTAAGCCTGGATGCACTGGACAATTGGGCATTGGCTAAATTCCCCCCAGGGTTTCCCACTGTTGATCTACCTCCTTCCTGGTGCTGGTGGAGTGCAAGCCTGGCCAAAAGCATCCCTGAGAGCTGGTGGCTGTGCTGCAGGTGCAGCTCTGGGGGACACATTCCCCCTGCTGAGGGAGAGCCTTGAGGCACAATAAGAGAAATGCTTTCCCAGTCCTTCTATGCTCCACTGAGGTCTGAACTAGAAATGTAGCCTGTGCCTCCCAAAGAAGAAAGTTTGTTCTCCTGGGCAAGCAGCTTTAAGATCCCATTCTCTGTTCATCTAGTAAATGATGAGCCCTTGGCATTGATCCTGTTTGGGGTGGAGCAGAGACATCCCTTCTGTGGACCTGAATCAGCAGGACAAGAACACCCCTGTGCTCTGCTCTTGAAACCTCACTGGGAGGTCGGGAAGCCACAAGACCCCTCTTTTCTTTGGGCAGGACTATTTGCCATATCAAAACTGCTATGGACTCTCTAGATCTGATAAACTGCTCTTCAAGACCTCTGTTCTCACTAAGGGATGGAGAGACTTTGCTTGTGGGGTGCCTGCTCTGGGGCAGGGACTGCCATGGATCCCCTCTGGCTTGGGGGGGGAATGGTGTGCGGGCAGCTGAGGAAGCTCAAGATTTCCCCAAGAGCTCCAGGAGTTGTGGCAGGATACTCCATTGCGGGGAAATCAAACTGAAAAGTTCCTGACATGAAAAAGCCTCTTCCTTTGAGTCACAGTGGTTAGTTCTCACACTGGAGGAAGAAGACGCTCTCAAAATGTCAGAGTTTGCAAGGAACAGAAGTTCTGAGCGATCTGTGGCTCCTCTTTTTTTTTTTTTTTTGGGTAGTGATGCCATAAAGACCCTAAAAGTTACATTAGCCAACTGTGTGCTGGCTCTTCCCTTTGCAATCACTTTCTTAAACTTTCTCAGACCGAAGCATTTAAGGCTTTTTCAAGGACTGCAGATCTCCCTGAACTTGGGCTTTTACCAAAGAGGTTCCTCAGGGCTGGAGGGTGCAAAGGGGTCCATTGTATTTCTTGGTCATCATGAAAAGGACTTGCAGTCTCACCAGTGATCCCTGCTGGAAAAGTTGAGGAGCAGTGTTGACCATGGCTGTGAAAAATGCCTGTGATGGCTGTCCAGTGAGATGCATAGATAGGAGAGACTAGGGAGGGGTTTGGAGAATTTCGGGCATGAAGACAAGACCTCCAAAGAGCAGATAAAACTGAGGGGGTTGACTTAATGTTTTCATTTATACCTATGCAGGTATAAACAGGTGGAGAGCAGCCCTGAGGAGAAGGACTTGGGAGTGCTCATGGATGAGAAGCTCAACATGAGCCAGCAATGTGTGCTGGCAGCCCAGAAAGCCAACAGCATCCTGGGCTGCATCAAGAGAAGTGTGGCCAGCAGGTCCAGGGAGGTGATTGTACCCAACAATGTTGGGTACAACTCTGTGCTTGTGAGACCCCACCTGGAGCACTGTCTCCAGCTCTGGAGTCCTCAGCACAGGAAGGACATGGACCTGTTGGAACGGGTCCAGCAGAGGGCCATGAAGATGCTCAGAGGGCTGGAGCACCTCTGCTGTGAGGACAGGCTGAGAGAGCTGGGGTTGTTCAGCCTGGAGAAGAGAAGGCTCCGGGGAGACCTTATATTGGCCTTCCAGTACCTGAAGGGGCTACAGGAGAGATATAGTAGTTATGGGGTGACAGTTTTAAATTGGAAGAGGGGAGATTTAGTTGAGATACCAGAAAGAAATTCTTTCCTTCGAGTATGGTGAGACACTGGAAGAGGTTGCCCAGAGAAGCTGTGGCTGCCCCATCCCTGGAGGGGTTCAAGGCCAGGCTGGATGGGGCTTGGAGCAACCTGGTCTGGTGGGAGGTGTCCCTGCCCAGGGCAGGGGGGTTGGAACTGGATGATCTTGAAGGTCCCTTCCAACTCTAACCATCCTATGCAGCATGCATGTGTAAAAAGGGTAAAAATTACTTTGCAAAGGTTGAATCGATTAAACAGTGGTCGAGGCAAGAAGGAAACAGGCCCTGCATGTGATCTAGAGCAAGGCAAGGACAACTTCCTCTAGGTCTATCATTTATGATGTGAGGTTGAATGTATGAATTACTTGTGGTGCTCACTTGGTACCTGTGATGTTGCTTCTGGCTTGAGTAAAGCATTTGGGTGCATTTGGCTCCTGTAGTGAGGGACAGGAGTTAGAGAATAGCTAAAGCAAGTATCCTTCCCACTCTTCCTGTGTTACCTGGGGGTCCAGTGACACCCCAAAATGGATGTTACTTCCACCATTGGTGCTGGGCAGCTGGGAAGTTCTCACACATCTGAAGACGATAGTGAAAACTGGAGGAGCCTCTGCTTTGCAGGAGTGTGTGTGTTCACACAAAAAGCCCTTTGCTGAAGAGTGAGCTACGAGCCTCTGGGCTGTGATGTGTTAAACACGTGCAGTCTGAGGCTTTCTGGTAGCCTCTGGCTTATGTTACCAGCCAAGGCCCCGTTGAGCTCCAGTGGAGCAGGACAGCACCCAAGAGACAGATGGATCATGAGAGGCCTTTCCCATGCAAACCTCTGGAGGTCAATGCCTTGCAGATGCTATGAAAGAATTAAGCACGGGTTTGTAAACGGAAAAACAAGAAGGATCATGATGTAAATATCGCTGGATCGGAAAGCCTTATCTGTAAAGAAATAACAAATGCACAGTCGGTTTTGCCAACCCAAGCCAGAAAGCTCTTGGAGTGCAGAAGAGTTGTGAAATGAACACCTGGCTAGAAGAAAAGGCCTCAAAAGTGATGGCCACGGGCCAAGCTCCAGCATGGGAATGAAGACTATAAATCAGAAAACTTTCTCACTGCTATCAGTGCCTGAGTAGGGTCTCAGCAGCGTGTGTCCCCCTGGATCGTGCTGGCGTTGCTGATCCCAGGGCAGGTGGTCTGAGGCTTTCATTGTTCCTCTGACTCTGGTTGCCTTCCTCCCCCTGACAAGCCAGTCAGGGATTTATGGTGGGAGAGCAACCCGAGAAACACTGCTAGACCAGCAGGGAAGCTTTCCTTGAGGCGTGATGTTCAGAGCAGCAGAGTAGAGACTGGGTGGTGAGTGGCCCTAGCTGCAGCTTCAGAAGCAGCTTAGAGACTGGGTGGTGAGTGGCCCTAGCTGCGGCTTCAGAAGCAGCTGTCACAGAATCACATGGGGTTGGAAGGGACCTCTGGAGATCATCTCCTCCAACCCCCTGCCAAAGCAGGTCCACCCAGAGCAGGTTGCACAGGAACGTGTCCAGGTGGAGTTTGAATGTCTCCAGAGAAGGAGACTCCACCACCTCTCTGGGCAGCCTCTGCCAGGGCTCTGCCACCCTCACAGTGAAGAAGTTCCTCCTCATGTTTAGATGGAACTTCTTATAGTCAGGTTTGTGCTCGTTTCTTCTTGTCCTGTCCCTGGGCACCACTGAAAAAAGACTGATCCCATCCTCTTGACACCCACCCTTGAAGTATTTATAGGTGTTGATCAGATCCCCCCTCAGCCTTCTCTTCTCCAGACTAAAAAGACCCAAGTCCCTCAGCCTCTCCTCGTAGGAGAGATCCTCCAGGCCCTTCATCATCTTTGTAGCCTCTGCTGTCCCCTCTCCAGCAGTTCCCTGTCCTTGAACTGGGGTGCCCAGAACTGGCCCCAGTGCTCCAGATGGGGCCTCCCCAGGGCAGAGGGGGAGGGTGACCTCTCTCAACAGGCTGTCCCTGTTTCCCAGCCCATGCTCATCCTCCTGCCTCGTCTCTCCATCGACACCTGGCAGAGCTGATCCCTCATGGAGCAGCATTTAAAAATAAACAAATAAAATACCAGCATTTTTCACCTATTCTGGTTGCAGGATGAATAGGGTTATACAAGACTGGCCACCTTCTCACTTTGGACAATCGGTGTGTTTTCTCCTCATCAAGAAAGTCATTGGCATCTCCAACCCAGCAGCAGTGTCCATGTGCTTTGGAGCTGCTACGGGTAACCAAGACGAAACAAAGGGCTAATCATCGGCTCTAATCCACTGATCAAAGATAAGGTGTAGAGGGGAAAAACTAAGGAAGCTCTTCCATTCCTTCTAAACCTCATGACATTTTTACTGAATTCAGGAAGACCAGGGCCTAAAAAAAGTAATCTTTACAGTGGAAACTCTCTACCTGTAATACTGCTTTTAAATTTTGTTTAAAAATGTTGTCATTCCCTAGGTTTGCCACGTTCATTTCTTGTTGTCGAGCAAATATTTTAAAATATATTCATGGTCATTCTAAGACTCGCTGTCTGTCCAGAAGGGAAGATGAATTGTGCAGTTTTGCAACCTCAGTTTTCGTTGTCGTTTTGACTGCTAACAGAGAAGTAGTTGAAACAGTTGCGTTTGAAATATCAAGTTTCCAAGTATGCTGAAAGCTGATTGAGGATTTACCCTTCTTTCTTCTATGTAGAAATGGAGTCTAAAGTTTATGTAGGTAACTTCAGTTCTGGGAAAGCCTTTGATACCATTCTCTTTACCAGCGTAGTTCCTACCCATAGGCAAACCAAAGAAGAAAAAAAAAATAAAATAAAAAGAAGTCTTAGTGATTAATCTGCAGACAGGATGTGAGCGATCTTCATTGTTTCCATGCGTTCGCTAAAATACTCCTGGCAAATCCCGTCCCTTTATCACCCTAATCCTCTGAGTCTGGAAGGAAAGCGCCAAGGCGTGTTCCAAATGGAAAAGCACCCTCGGCCCCTCTCCTCGTTAACAACTTGCTTTTCAACATTGCATGGGCTTGGGGCGTTATTTGACTTAATATTGAGCTCCTATTAGTATATGCAGAACAGACGATTCAGTTTTCCATCTCCAGAGCCTCAGCTGACGATTACTCCCTTGACGCTAAAACAAAGGGCTTGGTTTTTTTCTGTGTGTGCAAGATGCCTCCTACCACTGGACTTTCTCCCAGAGAACCACTGTTTTGCTCTTTGTTCTGGAAATACCGACTTCTGAATCTGGGAAATCAAAGCACCAAGGCAACGTGTTGTCTCAAAGGAATTCAGGGGCTGTACGTCTGTAATGCACTGCTTTTCTGCTAGAGACAGCAGTATAAATTGGTTTTTTTTTGTTTTTTTTAGAAACATTAGTAGTGTCAACTATTTTTTTTTTTAGGGACATTAGCAGTGTAAACTGTAATTTTTTTTTGTTTAGTAGTTGTATGTATCCACTGTTCTTGCTAAAAAAGAGAGGCACAAGAATCAAAATCACGGATATTGTTTGCCAGCAAACAACTTATTATGGTTTTTACCCCTGGGCACACAACTCTTCTGTGGCTTTGTCTGGCATAATCCAGCCCGGTGCTTGGTGTATCGTGGAAGGCTGGGTCTGTCGCAGAGACACGGGGAAGCTGCTGAGAGGAGGGAGAGCCGGGGTAGAGAGAGGCTCCTCCAAGCAAAACCTCAGCCCTGGGGAGGGCGAGTGAAGGGAAGCAAGACCTGGTGCTCTGGGGTGGGGGTTTTGCAGAGAGTTATCAGTCAACAGCCCTGAGCCCAGACCCCTTGGAGCTGATAACAGATCTGCTCATTCAGCCTGGCTGCTGGGGCATGGAAAATCAAAGAAGATTGAAATCTGTTTAGAGCAGCCCTGAGCCCAGACCCCTTGGAGCTGATAACAGATCTGCTCATTCAGCCTGGCTGCTGGGGCATGGAAAATCAAAGAAGATTGAAAGCTGTTTAGAGAAAGGGAGTGGGGAGGGGGGGGGGGGGGGAACCCCAACCTTCAGCAAACTCCAGACTACCAGAAAACCACGTGTAGCACGGGAAGATTCGTTTAGCACTACTTGCTTTTCAACGTGCCTCTGTTGCTAATTGATCTGTGACATAAAGTCCACCCACCTCTCGCAGCAGGAAATTAGAAATACCTGTGTTTGGGTTTCATGATTTGGGTTCTAGATAAGTTGCTGTTGGTAGGAATAGTGATGTTTCTCGTACTATTGTTATTCATGAGCCCATAATTGCCTTCAAGCAGACTGGGGAAGGATGCAATTCCATCCTACCTTTATTTGGCTAACAACAGTTTCAGTCTCTTATTCTATCAATCAGATACGAAAAAGCTCCCTAGTCTTATAGGGCTACATGCAGCTTTAATGCTGGGCACAGAAGAGTTTATAGGGTTTCAAAAAACCTGAATTTCCGCATTTATGTCTAAATTGTTATAAAACATATGATTCACTCTGGCTGCCTTTAGGCTTTCAAGTGTTTCCGTGCTTGGTGGTACATACTGGCTGCAGCCAGACTTGATCCTCAGATTGAGGATCCCTTCTCCTCCCTGTTTTTGTTTTTTTTTATGGTAAGGAGACATAGGCACAGCCCAGAAGCCAGAGCTGCTACATCATCTGAAAAATTCTCAGTCTGGAGGATGAAGGGAGCAGAAGCCCAAAGGAATACCATGGCACATCCCAGTGGGAGTGCAGGGGCAGTGGAGCAGGGGCACAACAGAGAGATCTCTGTGGTCCCTATCACGAATATGCTGGTGGGAACAACGTGCAAGAACAAGCTTCTCTACGAAAAAACGTTTCTATTCTCCCTGAGTTGGGCCAGCATCCTTCTGCCACAGCTTGGTGCCTCCTGGCTAGCAGTTTTTGAAGTCCAGGGAGCAATCTCTGGCTGAAAGACACTAACTATGGAAATGCAATGTGAGTCATTATTGTTATGGTCCTTTCATGTTCTTACTCAAATCACTGATGCACCTTCTGTGTCCAGCTGACCAAGCAGTATTTCTTGCATTATAGGATTCTGATTCCACTTCCATTGTTAATGTTCATTACTTTCTTGGAGAGCTACAATTTCATTATTAATACATCAGTGTAACAGAGCACAGATTACATAAATGCATTTCTGAGCATTAGTTAAATATTGGTTTTAAGACCAAAGTGTGCTTCCTCTGCCAACAATATGTTCCTTCTCATACAAATACTTTATGGCTACGATTGCAAAAGCACACGGAAAAGGCTTTTACTGACTTTAAAAAATATAGCAAAGTAAATACTTGCTTACCCTCTTCTACTTCTAAGGAAAATCAGCATTGAGAGTTTGATAGGTGGTTACCATGAATGTTTGAATCTGTCCAATGATAATACCAGTAAATTTAAAAACTGTTTATTATCTTTCTATGAGAACCGAAGAGTGAGGTCCTAGTGTCTGATCTGTGTCAGTGGTACAACCCCTGGCTGTGGTGTGGTCCTCTCTAACTCTGGTGGTCTTGTCTAGACCTGTCTCGAGAACTGATGTTGTTCAAGCTGAGGAGAGTCCACAGGTGAGTGATGGGATGAGAGAAGGGTGGTGACCGTACTCTAGTAGTCACCAACTTTAGAGCTGAAGGTGATCTACAAGCTGACCGAGCTGCAAACAGGTATCTGGTCTGTGGATGTGATCTAGCCAGAGTATTTCTTTGCTGCTCCCAGACCTGAGCTGCAGCTGCCTGAGGGATTAGGGAGGCTCAGAGCTGGTTTTGGTTGATCCTGCCACAATAGCAGTTGAGTGCTTGGAGTATCTTCTTGTGTCGACCCTCTTGGGAGGCAGGGAGGTTCTACTGTGTCGTCTTCACAGCAGTCCGACCCCCCCACAGTCAGCAGGGACACCCCCAACTAGACCAGGTTGCCCAGGGCCTCATCGAGCCTCTCCTTGAATATCTCCAGGGATGGGGCCTCAACCACCTCCCTGGGCAACCTGTTCCAGTGCTCCACCACCCTCACAGTGAAGAACCCTCTCCTAATCTCCAATCTAAATCTGTTCCCCTCCAGCTTGAAGCCATTGCCCCTAATGTCGACCCTCTTGGGAGGCAGGAAGGTTCTACTGTGTCGTCTTCACAGTTGCCAAACACAGGTAGAGATAGCTGGGGCCAAATTATGCAAAACTTCCCTTGTTTTCCTGGGCAGAAGCAGGTGTCTCATTGCCTGTCTAGATGGCCATCTCCCTCCCCGCCAGCCTGGGACAGATGGACATCATGGCCACAGCTGGCTGCACCAGGGATCTTTTGTCCTGTGTTGATTCCTGGTGTCATTTTGATCCATCATTGAGTGAGACAGTCTCCACTCCAAGTGGTTTCTCCTGAAACAGAGCATAGGGACGGGGCTGCTTTAGAGCTGCTTTAATCCTCACCCTGTGCTTTCATGTTTTTGCCTTAAAACTGAATTTGGGGATTATTCAGAAATCCTCTGAGCAGGAACCCTGTCAGTCCATCCAGGGAAGCCTCGATGCTCATGCTGCTGCACTCACTGGTTTTAGCACATCGTTTGGGGACCTCTTTAAAATGCAAGTGGGTTACGTTATCTCCTCCATAGATATTTGTGGGACTGATGTTCTGGTGGATTAAATTATTTTATACATTGTGAACATTAGGCTGATGGAACCGAAGTGCTGAGGTCCTTTTTTAATCAGAGGCACCAGATTAACTCGCTTTTAGTCTTTCAGAAACTCACTTACTCTTAATGAGTTTACCATGATATAGGTCCACAAATTTCCTGTCTAGCTTCTTTTGGCACTCTTAGATAAAAATGCCATCTGGGAGGGAGATTTATTGGTTTTGAAATTATGTCCCTTCCTTATCACCTTGTTTTGCTGGCCCTGAGCTCATCCCAAGATAGCAGTACTTCCCTAGACAGCATCAGTTTCTGTCAGACACAAATTGTGGAAAAATTAATTTAAAATACCTTGACCTTTCTACCCCAGTAAGATAGGGTGTTGTTTTTTTTTTTTTTCCCCTAGGAAAACCTCTTGCTAATGTAAAATGCTTACATATATACATATATAAATGTGTGTGCATGCAAATATATAAAAACTCTAGCCACTTTCTTGTTATGTTCTGCTCTTCTACTGTAAATTCTGCCTTGGTTTTGTCATGGAAGGATTTGTATTTTATATCTACATTTCTTTTGGGGAAATGAATTAGGAGCTTTGAGCAGCATCTGTTGTTGTGCTCTGGGATGCTGATGCTGCCTGGTGTGTGTGTGGGGGGGCGGGGTGTTTTGTGGCATAATTTTATTTACAGACCCTTTAGCTCCATACACTTTTTGCTATTTCACTCCGTCGTAGGGCTGCCTCAGATGGAGGGGTGGGTGCGGATGCTGAGTGAAGCTTGGTTGAAGCACCACAGGTACTTCCAGGATAATGGGAGGATGGGGACTTCCCAGCTCTCCGTTTCCATGGCTTGGTGGGGCTGCAGGAGACTGTAAAACACGGGCCTATCAAGATGGCACCAGAGAAATGAGCACAAATACTTTGTGCAGGACAGGCAGGACTGGACTCTTCCCTGTACCTAAAAACCAAGAAAAAGGAGAAAAAAAAAAAAGGGAAAAAACAATATTAATGGCTCTAGATGCTGCCAGGGCTTGCACTGTGTGCGTGTTTGCATGTGTTAATACAAGATGGAGGAGAGAGAGCTCATGGTTAACCCTGTGTGCTTGAGCTCTAGCAATAGTAAGTGAAATTTGTTGAAGACTTTTAAAATAAAAGAATTCTGTATCTTTTTTTTTCTAAAGTTCCTACAGAAAATACTGGGTAACCAGCAGTTACATAGAAAAGACGAAATAGAAATACATTTCTTGTTTTGTCTATATGACCTGTAGGATTGTTATTCCTTTCTACTCAGACTTTGATGTCAACTCTGATACCGTGGGTTGAGTTGCCTGAATGGCATTCCTGCACAGACCCTGGCTGTGTCTGCAGAGGTGCCGCTCCTTTGGGGAGTGAAGAAACAGTGGAGAAAAAACCCTGTGTTTTCTGAAATACACGGAGAAAGGATTTCCTAGAGAAAAGGAGGCTGAGGGGAGACCTTCTGGCTCTCTCCAACTCCCTGGAAGGAGGGTGTAGCCAGGGGGGATCGGTCTCTTCTCCCAAGGAACAGGCCATGGGACAAGAGGAAATGGCCTCAAGTTGCACCAGGGGAGGTTCAGATTGGAGATTAGGAAAAAATTTTACACTGAAAGGATTATCAAGCCTTGGAATGGGCTGCCCAGGGAAGTGGTTGAGGCACCATCCCTGGAGGTGTTCTAAAGACCGGTTGACATGGTGCTGGGGGACATGGTTTAGGGATGTTTGTTTTGTCAGAGTTGGGTTGGTGGTTAGGCTAGATGATCTTGAAGTCCCTTCCAACCCAGACAATTCTATGATTCTATGGATTAAGGGAGGGTGCAGCAATTTGCAGTGATGTTCATGACATCATTTATTGCTTACAATAATAGAAAATTGTAATAAGGCATCTATAGTTTATCAAAATTTGCTCCATTGCTCATGGCTGACTAAACTTGGAGGGAATCACAGAATGCTATGGGGTTGGAAGGGACCTCTGGAGATCATCTAGTCCAACCCCCTGCCAGAGCAGGTCCACCCAGAGCAGGTTGCACAGGAATGTGACTCCTAGGCACGTATGTAAGTTCTCCTGAAATTTATTAAATAACATTTAGAGGCGTGTGCACTTTTAAGTGGTGAAATTAACCTTGTGACAATGCAACCATGCATTGCATGGCAGCAGAAGGCTGCTTTGAGGAACGTGTGTAAAACATGAGGTGGGAAATGGTGTTTCTTCAAAATGTCTCTTAAAAGTATTGCCTTACTTCCCCTGCAATCGTGCTTTGTTCCCATATGTTGGTGTCACTTCATGTTCCTCACAGCACAGCGTTCTGGTGTAGGAAACTGATAGTCAATTAGTTTCAAGGGGTGACTTTACAACGGTTTTTCTTTCCTCTGAGTCTTTGTAGCTAGAGGGAAGGAAGCTGATACACAAGCAAAATTCAGTTTTGCTTTACCTCTCTGAAATTTGTGCTTAATGATCTCGACTCATCCTCGGCGCTGTGTTTTTACCAAAGTGTCCTAATCCGAGCACTGATATGGCTTTCACTTAGCGTCTGAGCTCTGATGAGCTGTCAACGCTTGATGCTGTCCCTTTCACTCCTCGGCCTCCCATTTACGAGTGGAGCATTCGACTCTCTCTGGATCAGCTGGAGAGATAGGCTGATCTTTACAGGACTCTTTCAGACGAATATTTTGTATTTCTAGCCCTGCTAATGGAAGATGTGAGAGCCACATTGCCCCCGTCCCAGTGCTCACAAGGGAAGTTATCATCATGTCAAATTGCAGCGGCTGACTCCTGCCAGACAATCCCCTGCCTTATCTTATCTATCTACTTTTTTTTTTTTTTAATGTCGTGCTCATCATCATGGCATCTAAGTGCCTTAAAAGTTTTCCATTGCTTCAGAGGAAAGATGCGTTTATGTGTGTGTCAGTGGAAAACTTTCCCTGGTTCTGGTTATTGGGTTGGTCTGTGTGAACAAGGGTGATAAAGGTTAAAGTGAAATAGCGCTGAAAAAGTGACCTGCCAGCGCAACAACTTTTTACTTGACAAACCTGATCCTTGTTGATATTTTGTCCAAAATATGTCAAGGGTTTTTTTCCTTCTGGTTATGTTTAGGGATTAGCTGGATTCTGCAATGCTTCTGGCAGCAGTGGTGGGGTGGCCAAGCAAGCACTGACACAAGCCCGTGCTCGGCTCCAGTTCATGCTCTCGCAGGATTAGTCTGCTGCCTTCAGCTGACAGTGATCTCGGGTCTGGTTTGAAGCCTTTGAGGCTTTTTGGTGGATAAACACAACAGTTGGGCTTCTGCGTTCAAGTTTCACCCTGCAGTGTGCGTCGTGAGAAAACCCCGTGCAAAGGCTGGTGCATGTCAAATAAGGCAATTTAAACTGGGAATTGCCAAGATGGCAAGAAGCCCCCAAGGGATTTATTCTTCACTAGCCACATTTCTGAGGAAGACCATCATTTATGTCTGGGATGTTCTGGGATGTCAGTTATACCTTACTGCCGTCTGTTTTTCAACCTGTACAAAAAAAGCATGAGAGTTTCATAAGAGGATTGATTTGTATATAGGCATGTGTTTCTGGATGTGTGAGTGCTTCCAGTGCACTTCCCAGAGCGGATCTGTGTCACTAGCTGTTTTACTATCCTCATCTAACTCCTGTGCCTCAGTCCCCAGAAAGCTGGTCTCTCTGTATGTAGCAGCCCTGAGGAGAAGGGCTTGGGGTTATTGGTGGATGAGAAGCTCAACCTGAGCCAGCAATGTGTGCTCCAGCCCAGAAAGCCAACTGCATCCCGGGCTGCATCAAGAGAAGCATGGCCAGCAGGTCCAGGGAGGTGATTCTGCCCCTCTGCTCTGCTCTGGTGAGACCCCACCTGGAGCACTGTGTCCAGCTCTGGAGTCCTCAACACAGGAAGGACATGGACCCATTGGAATGGGTCCAGAGGAGGCCACAAAGATGCTCAGAGGGCTGGAGCACCTCTGCTGTGAGGACAGGCTGAGAGAGCTGGGGTTGTTCAGACTGGAGAAGAGAAGGCTCCAGGGAGACCTTACAGCAGCCTTCCAGTACCTGAAGGGGCTACAGGAGAGATGGGGAGGGACTCTTGATCAGGGAGTGGAGCCATAGGACAAGGGGTAATGGTTTTAAACTGAGAGGGGAGATTTCGATTAGATGTTAAGAAGAAATTGTTTGCTGTGAGGGTGGTGAGAGCCTGGCCCAGGTTGCCCAGAGAAGCTGTGGCTGCCCCATCCCTGGAGGGGTTCAAGGCCAGGCTGGATGGGGCTTGGAGCCACCTGGTCTGGTGGGAGGTGTCCCTGCCCAGTGCAGGGGGTTGGAACTGGATGATCTTGAAGGTCCCTTCCAACTCTAACCGTTCTGTGATTCTATGTAGCTACCTGGCTGATGCTGGAGACCAAAGGATCATTTCCCCAACACTGCCTCCTTCTGATACCTCTCAGCTTTTGGGTTCTTTGTATGGCTCCTGGGATATCAGATCTTGCCCATGCACCACCTGTAGTTGCTACTCAGCCTTTCCTAGAGATTCATGCTCTTGAGTCGTGCTGTGTGTATTTGCTGCCCGGCTCAGCGGTAGGCAGCAGCCTGGGGGCTTTGATCCTCTCCTCAAGCCACAGCTGATCCCCTGAGATCCCAATGTGAGCTGACAGCTCTCCATGTTTTCATCCCGTGACCTCAGAGCGGTGTTTGCAAAGTTATCTTGCCAAGAGTAAGCTTCTATCATTTTCCTATTTGCCGGTGTTTACGCTCGAGCCTATTTTCACCTGACCGTGACGTTCTTTCCAGAGCTTCTCTATCAGTGAAGGAGGGTGATTCTGTGCTTGCATTCTTTGCCTGGGTGATAATTTGAAGGGGGGAGGTCGGGCCAGAGGGGCAAGTATCTCAAAGACACTTTACTATTCTCTCCTGCTGGCGTAGAGATTTCAAAGCAAACACTGTTAGTCAGTGCAGATTCCCAAGTCAGAAAGAATCGTGGTTTGGCAGCTAGTTCTTCCATCTCGCTACATCTCGGGGAGGGGAGGACGGAGGTGTCTTGGTGTCAATGAAAACATTATTCTAACTCACTTAACGTCTCACTGTGCCATCCTGCATATTTTCTTTTCTCTATTTGAGTGCAACAGCAACTTGCAAACAATTCCGGTGTTTCCTCTGCAAATCTTGGCAACCGTCAAAAATCAGCCTGTTCTTCTGACGTGCTCAAAAAGAAAAAAAAAAAAAAAACAAAAAAATCACAGCAGAACACGAGAGGGAGGGAGCTTAATTTGGCCTGCAGACTGCACTTCATCCCACTCGAATGTAGTCGGTGCAGAGCAAATAAACTTGCGGCCATGTGGGTTTTGCTGCAGGCGCTGGTGCGCTGCCTTTGATCTTGAGGAAAGTATGAACCTTCTGGATCTGACTCAGCAAGGTTTCTCCTTCTAATGAAAAGCATGCCAGCCATCCTGTCGAAGTCAGTGAGGTTATCCATATGCCTAAATTTAAGCGCTCGCTTAAGCGTCCCGCTGAACTGTTGAATGAAGGGAGGTTTCCATCTCTTTCGGACAACGTTGCTTAGACTTCCACTGAGCTGTGCTACAGCAACAGCAGAAGCTGAGAGGAACCAGGGAGGGGAAGAGAGAGATTTAACCCAGCTCCTCCTTCGGCAGCCGATTTTTTTTTTTTCTTGCTCCTTAAGGCAGGGTTGCTGAAGACTGTGTGATTGGCTTTGCTGCGTGCTGAAAGGTTGCTTCCTCCAGGCTTGTGCTCTAATTTCCTGCCTTGTAATTAGCTCTTCCACATGGTTACCCCAATGTGCACAGCATGCAGTCATATGATGAGCTTATGCCACTGGACATCCTCAGCGGGTCAGAATCACAAGGCAGAGCATTAAATCCTGCCCTCCAGATCCGCCGGACCGTAACGCGGGCTGACGGCGGCGGAGGGGGCTGGCTGTTGAGAAATCACCCTGGAGTGCAGGGGACTTGGCTGAATTCGGACAGAAAGGGCTTATACTCCGCTTGGAGAGGTGGGAGGCACTTCTAATTGCAGCCGTAGCATTGCCAGAGGGTTGTTTCTCGAGAAGCATGATGACTTGCCTGTGCCTGGAGGGGCTGCAGCAGATACACCAGCCTGGGGGAAGCCAGTCACAGAATCACAGAGTGCCATGGGGTTGGAAGGGACCTCTGGAGATCATCTAGTCCAACCCCCTGCCAGAGCAGGTCCACCCAGAGCAGGTTGCACGTTGCAACGTGTCCAGGTGGGGTTTGAGTACTTGTGTCCAGTTTTGGGCTCCCTACCATAAAAAAAGACATCGAGGTGCTGGAGCGGGTCCAGAGAAGGGCAAGGGAGCTGGTGAGGGGTCTGGAGCACAAGTCTTGTGAGGAGAGGCTGAGGGAGCTGGGGTTATTCAGCCTGGAGAAGAGGAGGCTGAGGGGAGACCTCCTCGCTCTCTCCAACTCCCTAAAAGGAGGGTGTAGCCAGGGGGGGTCGGTCTCTTCTCCCAGGTCACAGGCCATGGGACAAGAGGAAATGGCCTCAAGTTACACCAGGGGAGGTTCAGGCTGGATATTAGGAAAAATTTTTTCCCCAAAAGGGTTCTCAGCCATTGGACTGGGCTGCCCAGGGAGGTGGTTGAGGCCCCATCCCTGGAGGCATTCAAAAGACAGGTTGATGTGGTGCTGGGAGATATGGTTTAGTGATGGTGTTGCTTTTTGTTTGTTGTGTGGGTGTTTATTTTTGTCAAAATTAGGTTGACGGTTGGACAAGATGATCTTTAAGGTCCCTTCCAACCTAGAAGATTCTGTGAATGTCTCCAGAGAAGGAGACTCCACCACCTCCCTGGGCAGCCTCTTCCAGGGCTCTGCCACCCTCACAGGGAAGAAGTGGTGTTTAGGTGGAACTTATTATATTCAAGTTTGTGCCCATTTCTTCTTGTCTTGTCCCTGGGTACTACTGGAAAAAGACTGGCCCCATCCTCTTGACTTTTAAAATAAAGTCCTGATTTGAGATGCTGTTGCCCCTGGCACAGATTGCGTTGGGGCTCCTTTAGCCATCTGCTCCAAGGCTTCTAATTTTCCCTCTAATCTTGAGGGGAAGAAAGGAAAGGAGAAGGACCCAGTGCTTGGGAGCAGCGTCTGAGCACCTTGCCCTGGGAAATCAGAATGCCCCATGCAGGTTTGTCCTCCAACGAAGTGTAGAGACAGTGCTGCATCCTTGCAGGCAGCAAGGGCAGGGACCACCACCAGCAGGCATCTCCCCAGCTGCTCAGTTCAGCTGGCCCTGGGGCGAGGGGGCAGCTGAAACTCCCCACAGCTCACAAAAGGCACTGGGCAGTGCTGACTTCTCCTTGCCTCTCCATTAACATCTCAAGGGCCAGGTTTCCATACGGTGCAAACTGGCACCTCCCTGCTGGCTTCCACAGAAGGCATCTGAGAAGCTGGGGAGAATGGGCAGAAGAAATAATGGGGGATATGCCATGATTTTGTCAAATCTGGCTTGGACTGAGTTACGTGGCTTTCCCAGCATTGAGGCACAGCGGACTGAAATGGGGAGTGTTTGACTCCGGGTTTCTCAAAGCAAGATTTTTTTCCCCTTTCTTTGGGTGCCTGAGGTTACCAATTAAATTCTTAACCTGAGGTGACAGATGTAATTTCATTGAATTTCTTCCTTCAGATACCAAAGATACTTCTGGGCTATTTTCTGATTTATAAGGTTTTATTTTAAAAACCTCTTTTTTTCAAAGCAGTGTTGGTGTCTTGTTGCTTTTATGTCAAAACAACTGGGAGCAAGGTGACCTGAACTTTTTTCCAGAGCCATGGTAACAGGAGAGCTGATAAACACAAACAAGGTCACTCCCAAACTTTCAAGTGATGTCAGATCAGCCTCCTAATGAGAGAAGTAAGGAGGGGAGAGAGGAGAGGGAATCTGCTGGAAGGCATATGGTAACGCATCTCATGATGTCAGTTAAAAGTATTTCAAGTGTTTCCAATATGTTTTAGAAAATACTGCTTGACTGTTAGGTACTTGTGGATGGATGAAAGTTATCTATAAGGATTTTTCCATGGCAGGAGACTTGCACCTTAATAGGCAGCTATTCTGGCAGTTCAAAGCAACCCACAAGTCCTTCCAAATCGTGATTACTCAAGAGTCATCCATGACCAAAACCAGTACATCCCAGCAACAGCAAATGCCTTATTTTAGCCCTGTTGACTGTTGAGAGAATGGGCCATGAATTGTGTCCCTCTGCTCTTGCCACATGTTGTGGTCCTACCAGGGGCTGCTCAGTGCATCTGCTGGCCCAAGGACCACCAGCTTGCAGAAGCACTGTGCAAATGCTGCAAGCCCTGGTGGAGCAAGGATGGCCGTTGGGGCTGGGACTTGCAGCTCCCCTGGCTGGGAATGGCTTTGGAAACTGCATGGCTGCTGGGACAGGGGGACTGAGTGGGCAACGCATGGGGGTGTTGGTTGGGGGAACATCAACCTAGGTCAGACTCGCTTATTCCGACTCACATACTTATATTCTGACCTCTGAATGTGGTGATCCTGGGTCGTTTTAAGTCATGGGGTATGAGTCTCAGAGGCACATCTTGTTAAAGGATGTCACTCCTTGCTGGCAAGCAGTAGCAATCTTCTTCTTGCCTTGCCTTTCCTCCATCACAGGAGGTACCACCAGGGTGTGAGGACAACTCCTTTTCTGCCTGTGTTTCCAACCCTGGTCACTTAACTCTGTCCATTTCTCCCACGTTCAAGTATGACACTTCCCTGACGACAACCCCCACAGAGGAAAAAAAAAGCCTTCCCTCCCCCAAGTTGTTGTTCTTCTTACGTCTTCTGCGCTGGGTATTTGTTTGCAGAGAGCCTGCATTAACACTCCATACTGCCTTAGACTAAGCAGACTAATAGACTCTTTCAACACCTCCATAGCACTGCCTGCTGTGGCAATCATTCAGCGGTCATGGCTCTCTGCAAACAGCAGCACTGAACTCGCCTTTCAATTACCAGTTTATTATTCTAAGACGTCTGGGGAGCGGAGTGGTGATAGCCATGTGCCAATACGGCTGTGGACTGCTTGTGAAGTTCCTGGTGGGACACCAAGAGCAAAGCCAGGAGGCCCAGCAGTTCTCTTAGGCTGATGAGTGACAGCATCTGGCACGGGCTTAAAATAACCCACCCCAGAAAAAGAAAAAAAACCACCATGTCCACCTCCGAATGAAGAATTCCTAACACATGAAAGCTGAGCTCAGAGGTGGGTGCTTGCATTTGGGAGTCAAGGTCGAGGTGTGTTGACCCACCAGGAAGATCTGCATTTGGTGGTGCATCAGGCAAGTCCTTCCAGTATTTCAGAACTTGGTTGCTTTGGGATTTCATGAAGCCACCATGAAGCAACCTTTTTTTTTTTTTTTTTTTTTTTTTTTGGTTGAAATTCGGAACTGAAGCGAGAATCGATCCTCACCTTGGGCTGATGAAAGCTGAGTCTTTCCTGGTGCTGACACAACAGCCTCTGGCTAGGGAGGGTCTCACGCTGCAGCACTTGTTCTGGGCTGGTTCCCTCAGGGATCCCTGGAGGAAAGCTGGGGCGCAGAGACTGAAATAACAAGAACCAATCATCATGAAAACACATCTGCTGGCTTCGGAGTGTGTACGCTTTGTAACGTGTAACTCCTGTTACAGGCTATTAAAGAAAGCTCAAACTCTTCTACAGCGCTGGGAAATTGAGCTCCCTTAAAATATTCAGTTATGCAAAGGAAAAATAAAGACATAGTGGATTTCTCTGTGGCTCTAGAAACTTGAGGAAGTCTCCCCAGATTTCATGCACTCCTTCTGAAACGTCCATAAAAAGCAATTTAGCTTCTTATGACTGGATTGTCAAACAAGAATCACTTCTAAGTTTTTTCCATTCACTAGGTTTAGTTTGTTTTTTCTTTTTTCCTTTTGCCTCTACTCCTTCATCTCTCTCTCTTCTCTTCAATTCGGTATATTCCAAATGCATGCTGAGGGTGTCCATGCTAGCTTTCCCAGGGAAACCGCGTGTTGGAAATTGTCTTCTGAGCTGGTATAATCCAAGGCAAGAGGTGGTCATGTCTGTTGGTCGAGAGGCAGAATCATTCCTCCTCTTAGCAGGAAGGCATGCAAGAGATAAGGAAGTTCAATCAGACAAGGGTGTGCGTTTTAACCCGAAACCCTGCTAATGCTATTAATGCCTCATTCCTTGTTATTGCTGACTTGTGAAAAGGATAAACCTGCCCACGGTAAAATCCTACTGGTAACTTGCTTATTCCAAATTTTTCTCTTGTGCAGATTAAGCATGAGAAGTAATTCTTTCCCGGGACAGCTTGGCACCAGAAGCTTATTTGGTGGCGTGAGGATTGGTGCTGGTCCCTGTGTGTGACAAGCCAGCTGGTAAAGTTGTAAAGTCTATGTTGTATCCGTCGGCAGCCGGAGTGCTAGGTTTGGGATAGTTGGATAAAAAGAGGAGGAGGAGTTGCAGAATCCAACTGGGGAAATATCTTTTCATCCTTTCATATTAAAAAAAAATAAATAAAAAAATCTGATGCCAAGGTTTTGGTTTGGGAGCAGTGTTGTCTCGGGACCAGAGCAAGCGCTGCGCGAGGTGGAAGAGGGAGGGGAGGTGAGGAATGACTGCTCTGACAGGGGATTAAGAATAACGAAGGATCTGCTGATTGCAGGAGGCTGCTGGCTTAGAGGAACCAGGGGAGGAAGAAAAGGGGGTAAAAGAAAGGCCTACGGTAAGGAGAGAGGATTAATTAGCATTGTCTGAGAGAAAGGAAGAAGAAAATGGTGGTGTGAGAGCAGATAAAGATAAGTAGAAAGCAATACCTAAAGATCTTCAGGGCACACAGAGTCCAGGTTTCCTCAGTGCTTTCTGACCTGGGCATCTTGGAAGATGCTGAGGATGCAGCTGGTGCCACCGCAGCTCTGTGGACACTGGTAGGTGGGGTAAGTGCCCATCAGCCAGGTACGTGGGGCCAGTAGGATTCTCTGACATGATTTTTGATCACGTGAATCTAGGTATAAACCAAGCACCACGGTGACAACGAGCTGACTTCCCACCTCAACTAAAGCATCGCCGCGTTTGGAGGTTTAGTGGTGTGGTTCTCTGGAACCACAAAGCAGGTGGAGGGAGGTCATCCTGCCCCTCTGCTCTGCCCTCATGAGGCCCCATCTGGAGCACTGGGACGAGTTCTGGGCTCCTCAGTTACAGAAGGACAGGGAACTGCTGGAGAGGGGACAGCAGAGGCTACAAAGATGAGGAGGGGCCTGGAGCATCTCTCTGATGAGGAGAGGCTGAGGGACTTGGGTCTGTTTAGTCTGGAGAAGAAAAGGCTGAGGGGGGATCTGATCAACACCTCTAAATACTTCAAGGGTGGGTGTCAGGAGGATGGGGCCAGTCTTTCTTCAGTGGTGCCCAGGGACAGGACAAGAGGAAACAGGCACAAACTTGACCATAAGAAGTTCCATCTAAACATGAGGAGGAACTTCTTTCCTGTGAGGGTGGCAGAGCCCTGGCAGAGGCTGCCCAGGGAGGTGGTGGAGTCTCCTTCTCTGGAGACATTCAAACCCCACCTGGACACGTTCCTGTGCAACCTGCTCTGGGTGGACCTGCTCTGGCAGGGGGTTGGACTAGATGATCTCCAGAGGTCCCTTCCAACCCCATGTGATTCTGTGTACCTCAGATCTCCCTGCATATACTTGTCAGATGTTTCTACGGGAAAATGCCTAAGGATATGAGGGGGAAAACCCCAGGTCTTGATTCATACCTACTTAAAAAAAGCTACTGAAAAATATGATTTTCGTTAAGCGTCCCATTCTAGTTCTGTTTCAGCAGAACTTTGCTCATTGAGTAGGTCTGGAGATGTCAGGCAGGTAATGTGACTGAGTAGCACTACCTGTCTCAAAAAAACCAGAACAAATATATGTCCCGAATTAACGCTTTGTCCGGCAAATCTTGACAATTTCCTCTTGTTCCATCGCCTGGGACTCGGGAGAAGAGACCGACCCGTTCTGCCTACACCCTCTTTTCAGGTACTTTTGGAGTATTATAGTCTGCCTTTTTCACCTGGTGTTATTTGTGAGGTGGCAGATTGCATCCCTGAAGCAAGACATGAGCATCCAGCCTCCACCAGCTCTTTCTCCTCCCCGTTCAGGCTTTCCTGTTTGTGTAAGGAGCAGCTGGCACAGCACATCTGTGCACACAACTCCCTCCTCTTTGGTGCAGTTACACCCTTGGATGTATTTGGCTTCATTGCACTTGCTTGGAAGGACCCAAAGGGTGGCTCCTATTGCATCTCGTGGCTACCACCTTTGGCCGATACTAATAGCAATTCTTGCATGGTCAGCGGATTTTCCAGGAGGAAAGAATCCACCTTTAGTCCACATGCATATTGCAAAGGATGTTTTTGGCGTTGTGCAGCGGTAATCAGCAGGGCTCAGCTTGGCAATTTTAATCCCCTGCTGTCTAGTTTGGGGCTGCTTGTTATGCAGCCAGCATTCACTCAACATAATGGTTGCTACCTGCCAATGTGCTTTGAGGGATATTGTTAGCATTAAATTTGCCATTTACATTTTCATGTTTGACATAATTGAGGAATGAATGCTCTTATGAAAATTAAACTTGTGGTCCTCCTGGACTACTGTAACCCTGTTAAAATGTAATGCGATTCTTGATGCGTCTTCTTTAGGTTTTTATTAAATAGAATATCCCTATGACTAATTCCCCCGGCCTAAATGTAGGCTGGGAAGGAGCATTATTGATAGGGCTGAGCACAAATGGCTCTCTATACTCAGCCTCTAATGGCCTAATAATGCATTATACTTGAATCAGAAATACTTTGAGTTGTAGTGCTTATTGCCATTATTGAAAACACCTGGATGCTCCATTCATCAAGGTTACATCAAAATGGGCCCATTTGTTTATTAGTCTGTCAGTAAACATCTTTATTTAGTTTCATGTTCCTCTGCTCTCAGTACCATCGGAGAGGACAAGAACACGTAGTGTATCTTTCTGTGGTTTGCTGTTATTAGTTTTCCCTGAAAAAGAAAGATAATGAAAAGTTTGGATGGCTTCATAAAGAAAACATTTTTCTTGGGAATCGTTCTTTTTTTCCCTTTCCCTTTTAGAAGAGGAGGTTCAGGAAAAGCCATTGAGTGTGGAGTCGGGATGACCAAATCGCAGAAACGGGCAGATTTGCCAAACTGAGACTTCAAAGCATGTTTTATGGCAGAGTATTTTCCTCCCATGGCCACAGCTCTTCTCTGCCCGGCGGGGTTGGCTGTGCTGGGGAGGAGGATGCTCAGGGATGGGTACAGCTGCTGGGCGTCACCAGGCATTCACCACAGGAAGGCAACCCATGCAAGGCACGTTAGAAGATTAAAGCCATGGCATATCTCCCTAGTTGTGTCAACAGACATCCTACTTCATCATAAGCTTGTCACTTAATTGCCTTTGCCCCTCGTCCTTCCCCCGCTGGAAAAAGGTTGAATTCATTTGTGTTTGCCACGTGGTTTCGGGCTGGCTAGGGCTGGGGAAGGTGGTTCCAGTTTCCAGCTAAAGAGGAAAGAATTGTTGAAGTATTTTGGCCCTGCAAAACCCTGCCTCCGTCAGGCTAGCTGAAGTATTTTTTCTTTGTCAGCAAATGTTAGCTTTGACTATTTATTCAATATTTCTTCTGAAAGGGAAATCTCTAAATATGACATATTTGATTGGCATTTCAAAACAATGAAAAAATCAACATTTGAGAGTTTCTTTTTTTTTTTTTTTTTTTTTTACGAGGTTTTATTTTGACATTTGCCAATCAAAATTCTTCAGAATCGGCAATTCTGGGAAGCTGGAAGCTGGAAATGTGATGC
Organism: Calidris pugnax; assembly: GCF_001431845.1. Lineage (NCBI taxonomy): Eukaryota > Metazoa > Chordata > Aves > Charadriiformes > Scolopacidae > Calidris > Calidris pugnax. The sequence continues at coordinate 2,416,617 of NW_015090914.1, read as the reverse complement.
AGAGCAGAGAGCTGCAGCACCTCACTTGGAGGTGAACCAAGCTCCAGCTGAAAGAGATCTTTCCTTAGCTCAGGCTGGACAAGAAAGCATTATTCTTGAGGGTAATGCATGACCCAGTATTTGTTCATAGAATCATAGAAATGTCCAGGTTAGAAGGAATCTTTTAGTTCATCTAGTCTAACCATCAACCCAACTCTGATCAAAACCATCACCAAACCATGTCTCTAAGCACTAGGTCAACCTGGCTTTTCAATCCCTCCAGGGATGGGGCCTCAACCACTGCCCTGGGCAGCCCAGGCCAAGGGTGTTATTAACCCTTTCCATGGAAACATTTTTCCTGATCTCCAATCTGAACCTCCCCTGGGGCAACTTGAGGCCATTTCCTCTTGTCCCATGGCCTGTTCCTTGGGAGAAGAGACCGACCCCCCCTGGCTACACCCTCCTTTCAGGGAGTTGGAGAGAGCCAGAAGGGCTCCCCTCAGCCTCCTTTTCTCCAGGCTCAACACCCCCAGCTCCCTCAGCCTCTCCTCACCAGACTTGTGCTCCAGACCCCTCACCAGCTCCCTTGCCCTTCTCTGGACCCGCTCCAGCCCCTCAAGGTCTTTTTTGTGGGAAGGGGCCCAAAACTGGACGCAGCCGTCGAGGTGGGGCCTCCCCAGTGCCCAGTCCAGGGGGACCAGCACCTCCCAAGTCCTCCTCCCCACGCTGTTCCTGACACAGGCCAGGATGCTGGTGGCCGCCTTGGCCAGCCATGAAACATTTGTACCTTGTCTTTAAGGACAGGGGCATGTTATTGGCATTTATATCACTGAGTTTAGCACCTCAGCCCTGCTCCCTGTTACTGAAACAATCTGTACTTTATGCTGGATCTCAAGGGGCTTAGTCCGCGCCCAGATCTGCGGTTGTACTATGGCTTGTGCAACACCACTACACCATCGGTGGTCAGATCAACACAGCAAGACTTCTCAGGGCAGAGGAATGGAGAAGGTCCCTGTTGCAGGGACCTGTGTGAGGGTGTGGAGGTGACATGAAACATCAGAAGGCAGAGTTCCTGCAGGTTTATCTGGGTACATTTTCCAAGTAACTTGAAGAATATGGGTCAACCAAGGAGCTGGCTAGAAGATAACTGGGTCTTAACTGTAAAACTGAACCTCAGCTTCAGTCTGTTGCTCGCGGTGCAACCCTCAGTGCATCATCCTTCTTCAGTGAGACCCAGGGAATGAGCCTTGCAGAGGGGCTGATGGCTGCAGCTAAATGGGATTTGCCTGCAATGGGCTCTGATGGCTCTGGTCACGGCTGTTTGAGGTAGGGCACTGCCAGTTAGCGAGCTATTTGACAATTTTGGCAATATCTCTTTGAATCTCTCCCCTTCCTGAAAAAAAAAAAAAAAAAGGAGTAATAGCATTTTAACATTTTTTCCTCTCACTGGGGAAATATTGATGTCTTTATGGCAGCAAATAAGAGGAATGCTGAGCGGGGAAAGACCAGTGCTGAGTTTCATATAGGGTTTGGAGTTGTGTGTGGGCTAAGGCATTGGCTCAGACTTGAGGGAATAAAAAAGCATGGGGTTTGCATACTCAATGAAGCAGAGATCTGGAGCTGTGTAACCCAAATTAGATCATAAAGATAGAGGGCAATTTCAGTCTGAGGTGGGGAATCAATGAAGCAGAGATCTGGAGCTGTGTAACCAAAATTAGATCATAAGGATAGGGGGCAATTTCAGTCTGAGGTGGGGAAACGCTTGCAACCTGGCTGGTGTTGCCTGGTGTTACCAAAATGAATAGGAACTCCCTCTTACGCCTTCCTGAACTTGCTATAGGGAGTTTCTGGAGAAGTGTTGCAGACCTAACCCCTCTCCGCAGAATCCTTCTGCTCCATGTCCATCCAACTTGAATTCTGGCAAGGTGTGTTTCCTGGAGGTTCTGACTCTTTCGCTGGTGTGCTTTATTTTTCCACGAGCGTAGAGGAATACGGCACAGAGCAGGGCTGAGCAGCAGAGCAGCTTATGCATTATGGAACAGTTTGGACAATCTGCAACTGATGCTAGTACATTTGGGCTGCTGTTTCATTCTGCAATATGTATAATTTTGTTCAGAGCACGGGAAGAGGATTAGAAATTGAGATACTATAATCCTTAAAATTTATTGAAAGGAAAGAGAAACCTTGATCTGAACCCTAGCAAAAAAGAAATTGTATTAGTATTGGCTTCCTCAATGCTCGCATCTATTGAGTTCCTTTGATTATTAAGAGAAGCGGTGAATACTTGCAAACTAATCCATCTCTAAATCAATCTTCTTGTTCGGCCGTTCGGGATCAGCAAGTGTAGGTTCATGATGTTGGAAGAGAGAATGGTACGGCAAGATGCGAGGCAAGGGGTGCCACAGAGCAGTCAATGCCTCTGAAATTATTAATTACTGCCATTTCTGCAGGGGTGGGTGCGATGGGAAGATTTTGGAGGCGGGAGCAAAGGAGGTTAAAGATCTCTCAAAGATCTTTAAAGATCTCTTTAGAGATTAGGAGAATTGAGATATCTCCTAGAGATAGGAGAACGTAGCTGGGGGTAAATTAGTGTTCGTATTTAAGGAGAGAGGGAGGCTGGATGTAAATATAAAATGGGCATGAAGATCTCGGATTTGGAGCCAGAATTACAAGTATCGTACGAGCGTGTGAGCTCAAATTCCCGTGTCCTGCTGCAGGTCTGACTTGCAGCAAGGCTCTGCTTCATCACCAAGGTAAGGAGAAGGACTCAAATGCCTCTGCATACGGCATCCCGCCGGCTTCTCCTCTGATTTGAAGGTACGGAAAATCTGTAGGAGCCTGGAGTTTTAATCCAGAAGTTCACAGATGTGTGAAAACGGTTTCTGGGTATGTGGAAATGCACTTCGGTCTGAGAGGTAGAAACAACCTCAACCTGAACAGAGCCTGTGAATTAAGTATTTTGCCCTCTTATGCACACATAAACCGGGCAGGCTGCTGATGGTTAGCTGTTCGAGATGTAAACAGTGGAGAATCTGGTCTCTGGCTTGTTTGCATTCAAGCTAGTAGTGAAGGCGTTCACCCAGAAAGTTGGAGATCAGAGCTTCCTGGCTCCGGGTTGTGGAGAGGTCTGTTTTCCAGCTGGGATTCCGAGCCTGGTGCTGCCTCCTGCGACTCCATGCCTGTGCACGGGTTGTGTTGCTCTCTTTCAGCCTTGCTGCCTGATCCAGCTGGTGATAGAGCTCCAGCCTCGTGGTGTGTCTCCCAGGGACAAGGACCCTGAGCCTCACCGGCCTCTCCATGTGTCGGGAGAAGGTCAGAACACAGAGTTTATGAAGTTTCTAGGGTCAGTCGTCCCCAGCTTTTTGATGAGCAGAAGAGCACACCACACCCACTAAACTGGAGGGAAAGCAGGACCATGACCTGCTGGTCAGAGACTTAATCCTGGTCTGTGCTGACTACCCAGGACTCCTTAGGTTAAACAAGCACCGGATGAAAACCAGACGCTCCACCACCACCACCTCTCCACTGGTTGTGCTCTGCGAGGAAGCCGTGGCCTGCCTATTCCTTCCCAGAGCCTCACCTGGGAGGTGTGGGCTGCAAATGGGCATAGGAAAAACTTGCAAGGCATCCTTGTGTTTCGTGGCTGAGGATGGGGGTGGGGGAAGCCAAATCCCCATTCTCCCCCAGGTCTTGGGCAGAAGAGTGAGTTGCTGTGTGTCTTGATGGTGTCAAGAGGATGGGGCCAGTCTTTTTTCAGTGGTGCCCAGTGACAGGACAAGAGGAAATGGGTACAAACTTGAATGTAAGAAGTTCCTTCTAAACATGAGGAGGAACTTCTTCACTTTGGGGGCGGCAGAGCCCTGGAAGAGGCTGCCCAGAGAGGTGGTGGAGTCTCCTTCTCTGGAGACATTCAAACCCCACCTGGACATGTTCCTGTGCAACCTGCTCTGGGTGGACCTGCTTTGGCAGGGGGTTGGACTGGATGATCTCCAGAGGTCCCTTCCAACCCCATAGCATTCTCTGATTCTGTGAAATGCGAGGCAAGCAGGCTGGGTTAAATCTCAACAACAGAGGTTAAAGCTGATGGATGTTTTGGCTCCAAAACCACTTTTGATCAATGACCTCAGCCCAAGCAGCGCGAGGGAGAGACTCTCCAGGAAGGTGAAGGTGGGTCTGGGATGTGCCATTTTGGTAGCCTGGTTCTGCCGACCCCACAGGAGTTTTCCAACAACAGCTATCCAACTTACTTCAGGAAGGCGAAGCCATCGGATGGTGGCCTTTTCCTCGCCGGTTGCTGACGTTGAGCCGCCGCCAGCACTAGATGGTGCTAAGACACCGGTGGAAGGTCCATGTCCCCCCCTCATCCTCGGGGCTCCCGTCGGGGGTCGTGGAGCCGGGCAGCTGCTGGGGGGGGTTCCTCCAGGAAAAAACAAACAAACGAAAACCAAACCAAAACCCCAATAACGACTTGCGGTACTGCTTAATCCAATCAAACCTGAGTAAATGAGAGTTTTAAAAATTGCTTTCCCTTCACTTGTCCGGCTCGTGCTAGCAGGCATCTGGTTTGGCACAGGCAATGGTAAGTGAATACAATTAAAATTGATTGAGTGCAAATGTTTTAATTGTATAATGTTTTTTCATTGATGAGCCCAATAGACTAATTTAATTAGGGGTAATGGGAAGATGTTTGGGGACGTTTAGGACCTGTTCAGCCGTAATGGGTTCAAAAATGTCTGAAGAGGACCAAATGGCATGGGTTCGTGGGCTGTGCTCCCCTTTAGGTACCCTTTAGGTAACCTGCTTTCCTTGTACTGTCCCCCTTTCTCTCCCTTACCTACTGGAGCAGGCAGAGGACTGGGGGCAGTAACTGCCAGGCAGGAGCTCAAAGGCTTCTCCATCCCTCTTGCCATTGTGGTGGTGGGGATGCTGCAGGAGAAGCTGGTCTGGGTGGGACTGAGCAGACTCAAGCTCCAACAGGGTAGGTTTAGACTGAACATTAGGAAAGAATTCTTCACAGAGAGAGTGGTCGGGCATTGGAAGAGGCTGCCCAGGGAGGGGGTTGAGTCACCATCCCTGGGTGCGTTTAAGAGTCATTTAGATGTTGTGTTGAGGGATACGGTGTAGGGGAGAACTTTGTAGAGTAGGGTAGATGGTTGGACTCGATGATCCCAAGGGTCTCTTCCAACATAGACAATTCTATGATTCTATGACTGCAAGGTGCAGTGGTCTGAGGCCTGGCTGTTTGGGAAGCTCCTGGCCAGAGGCATGGCTCACGGGGAACCCTTTGGCTGTTGGAGTCTGGAGGATGCTTTGGTTTGAATTAAAGTGCCCCCAGCCCAAGAGAACGGTGAAGAGGAAGGTGGGTGTAGCACCTCCCTTGCCTCCTCCCTGAACACAGGGCACGCCAGGAAGGGGAGAAGAGCTGAGGGTACATCCCACCCCAGGTCCTGTGCCCAGGGTGACCATAAGGCATACTGCACCCACTGGTGCTCTTGTGGAACAGTAATGATATTTCTGTGTGTTTAGTAATCTGTGGTGGACTTTATTTTTCTTTTTTTTCAATACACATGAGGATTAATGTTTAGTAATCTGTGGTGGACTTTATTTTTATTTTTTTTTCAATACACATGGGGATTAGACCATTATATCTTCTTACTAATTTCTAGGAAAAGCTATTTTCATAGTTCAAGGTTCGAAGTCTACTGTGGGGATAATTCTCTGCAAGAAAGACTGAGTTTGAGCAAAGAAAGGGAAGGTGTTAAAATATTGATTCCCATTGCTATGGATTTTCTATAATCTTACTGGAAATAATATTCTGGATCCTAGCAGTAAAACTGCATGAAACATCTTTCTCGGGAGACAGTTCATTCTGCAGCCCCGTTTCCTTTGGCAGCCCCTTTCCAGTCCCACACCAGCTGTAGCATTGGACTTTCTTTCTTTCAGCCCAAACCCAAATCCCAGGCAAATTCACAAGCCAGGACCCTAATCCACCGAGACACAGGAGAATGCCAGTATCAGCCACAGTTTTGAGGTATATTTGCAGGCACTCCAGCACCATTCCCAGTAGTTTACTCAATAGGAACCCTAATCCTAACCCTCAGCTGTTCATAGGCCAGGGACTGTGCCTCATCCCCTTCATCCTAAGCCTTCTCCATGTCTCAGGTGAGGATCCTAACCTCAGTCCTTCCTTTCTTTTGTGCATCTCTTACATTCCTTTTCTCCCCAGACTGCAGCTGCAGCTTTTAACGTTCCTCCCACATTCACCCAACCTGACGTTGGGTTATTTAGCAGTATTCTATGAAAACTCCTTCAAATATACTAGGCCCTAATGATTATTAAGTTTGGAGACATCTTTCTAAGCAGTGCCTTGCTAAGCAATGTCTTGGTTGAAGACCCTGCCTTTTCTAAGTGGATCATTTGTTCAGATGCACTGGATTTTACCTAACAAACAGTGAAGCTAAAATTTGGTTAGAGTGGGGAAGAAGTGAATTAGCCAGCCAGTAAATACGGCAAGAATAAGCCAAGCTCTCCCATGTGAGGACCAAAAACGTCCAGGAGAGCTTTTGGGGTGACCTGAAGCATTGAGGAGATGTGTGTGACCCTGTGTCGGTCAGCAGCAGGTGACTTCCAGCAGTGGCGATTCAGCACTCTGCCTTCTGGTTTCATCTCCTTCTGGTTAGCCATAAATCTTAGTGACCTGTGAGGAGAAAACTGAAGAGAAGTGCACCACATTAGCAGCTGAGGACAGAAAATCAATATAAAGTCCTAGTATACTGGCAATCGAGTAACTGGCTAGAAATATAATATTTTTTCCTTGGTGCTCTCTGGAAATGTTGAGGTTACAATAACCTCTGAGAGCAGACCATGAAAAAAAATGGGGGAGAGAAGCTCCAGCCTGAAGATTCAGCAGACAAAAGCGGTGCTGTGATTTGAATGTGTTTACTGTGATTTTAATTGACTTAGTAGTTTGATCTAAGCATGATTTACATGTCTGACCAATAAATAGCATGGCTTTCTGTGTAAATTAAGACTATACTCACAGGAGACAAACACATAAAACTTGAGTTGCTTCAGGGAACTTCTCAAACTTGTACGTTTTCCTCAGAGAACAACGAGATTGATTCTCTGCAATCTGGTGTTTAAGAATCACTTGTGTTCATAGATCATTAGAGTCCTTGTCTTGGAATAGTTTTTCTTTTTCTCTTGTACCTATGCAGTAACCTTAAGTCTTTGAACAAAAACAGGACTTTCGGTAGGTCTCTACTGAGGCATTGATCTCTGCCCATCACACTGAAGAGAATTTGGGGAAGTTTCTTTGACCAGGAAGAGACCGGTCAAAACAGATCAAGAATCATTGATTGTATAGGAAGGCAGTAGTGTCGTTTACCTTTACTCTTAGGAATTCCTATGGTTCAGTCACAGAAGTGATATTTAAGGCTGTCATGTAGACCCATTTGACATCAATAGGAAACTAATTCTCCCATTTTACCTGTAGTGAGAGTTTTTGATTCAAGGCACCGAGGAAATACAAAGCAAAACCAAAAGGAAAGCTTGTTCCATTAACCTGCTATCAAAGTTAACATGAATCAACCCTAAAACTAAATAAGAAATTCCTGTTCTGGCTGGCAGGTCCTACTTGAGCGTGAAATAATCAAGTGCTGGCTTACTGCAGCTTGCCCGCCCAGGGAGGCAGGGTAGGATTGTGGGGTAGTGCATCTTCCCATCCCAACCTCCGCCTGAGCTGTAGTGTAAAAATGTAAACTGCCACGTCCAGACCCACATACTTTGTCGAAGCTGCGCTGATTTATCCCAGCTGAGTTTCTGTCCTTTAAAGTATGTTTAGGTATTAGCATTTTTTCCCTGTGGTTCTTGACTTCGCAGATGCCTACTACTCAGCGCGGTGACTGGTGTGGTGAGGAAAGTGCCTTGTAGCCAAGCTTTATACATCTGTCTTCTTACTGTGCTGCTTTGCATGAACACACTCAGAAGAGGAGAACTCATGGAGAAACCCCCTCCCATGCCTGTTAGGACTTCTTCTGTTCTTCTCTTGCCCCTGCAGATGGCTAGCGAGGGTCTGTTGCCCAGCTCGTGTCCAACTTGCAGCCAGCCATGAGCTCAGGCTGCAATGTAGAGGTGTCTCTTTAGGGTTGTGCAGTGGAGTGAGCAGCAATGAAGCTTGGATTTCTGTGTCTGACTGAAGACCTTTTTTTGCCGTTTTTGGAAAACCTGGGACTTGGAGCCAGAGGGAGATGTATGTGGGCTTGTTGTGGAGAGGCAGCAAAGGTTGTCCTCAGTAGATTCCTCCACCACTGACAACCTTCCCTAAGTGCATCGAGAGATAATTCCTCCCCCCAGCACAAGCAGGGAGAGCATTACATGGGGTTACTGACCTCAGGGAGAAGGAAGGGTGGTAGTTTAGGGTGAAAGAGGGGCAGCCCTGCAGCCCTCTTCACCCCAGGTTTCCTCATCTGACTCCTACTCTTCATACTGGAAGAGCCTGGGAGAAAATTTTGTATGAGGTAAACATCAATTTTTGCCCTGTCCGTGGGCTCCACTGTGTTTTCTTGGAGATGAGCTGTTAATAGGCATGGGAGTTTATCCGAGAGCTTTTATCTGGTACAGATAATCCCTTAGATTACTTCTTCCCTCTCTTCCTGTTACTAGAAAGCAGATATCTTTGAGAGAAGCCCCTTTCCCTGCACTTACCCCTAATGGACCCGTATGTTCTCATAAAGACAATGTGCCTACCGTATGACTAACTTCCAGTTTTACATTTTTTTTCTTCTTTGTTTTCTCATTTAGCCGATTAACTGGATACCTGGTCTGTCTCCCCATTACCTGAAGGAGTTGCACGTTCTTTTTGCAGAAAATCAGAGGCAAGTATCAAGCCTACCTACTGTGAGTCTGTCCCTGAAGGAATATTTTACAATCAGCTAAAATTACACAGCGTCCTATAAAAAAAAGAAATGTAAGTTAGATTTATGCTTATCCCTTTAGGAAAAAAGTAACAGTTAAGGGAAAGCTGTATGTTTTAACCCAGTTTAGGATACTGAGTACAACAGCTGTTGGTATTTAATATTGCTTTCTTGACCTCTTTCACGTATTTGTGCCTTTGGAAGCCAACTGACCTTTTTTCAGGAGAGGTTTCTGAGAGCAAAGTACTGTTGTGGTGGTTAAAATAGATGCTGCTTACTTTTATCAGAGAACAGGCACAAAAAGGACATTAGCCTATGCGTAAAAAATCTCGGCAGTGATTTAATTTGCTAAACTTTTACCACTCAAGCACCTTTGTTTTTTCTTTCTGTAAAATCTGATCTCGCACCACATTTCAACAAAATATCTATTCTAGACTGTTTTTTGACAACACATTGAAAAGGAAAAAAAGAAGATATAACACTTTAGTTATGCAGCTGGTCGGAAACCATACAGTTGTCAGTGAGTCACTGCTGCGCTGGGAATGGGTCTCAAAGGGCTCTGCCCTGGGTCTGGTGGTATTCAGTATTTTCACTACTGACGTGGGTGATGGAGTAGAGTGCTCATTGAATTCCTGGGCAACGTGGAGCAGAGAATGGCTGCAGACATGCTGGAGAAAGAACTGCACGACCTGCCTGAAGATCGAGCTCTAGAGATTTCTCCTTTGCTTCCAGGTCCAACTTCCCTTTTAGAGATACTGGTTTGACTTCTACTGTCTGCACCATCCTTGCTTGTACACCTCATGCCTCCAGTGGTGTTACCCTCTGGGGAATGGTGCTCCACCTCCACATCTCAGTCCTGGTTTTAGGCCTCCCAGAGGCTCTCTTCTCCTAGGGTGGACTGATTTTAACCAAGCAGGGTAGTAGCAGGAATGCAAAAGTACCATCCTGACAGAGGAGCTCCCCTCCTCTCCACCCAAGGAGGCTGTGAGTGACTAGGGCTGGACGGGTGGCGAGACAAGGAGATGGGGTTAAACCAGCATTTTTGCTCATATGAGGCAATATATAAATATGAATCAGCGCAAAACCTTTCCATAGTCCTAAAATATATGTCATCAACGATAGATGGGGTGGATTGCTTATGGAAGGACTCTGCAAAGAGTTCAGCGGAAGCCTGGAGAACTGCTTTGGACTAGATGCAACTCCTGGATAGCTAAAATTAACAGCAACATATCTCACCCTGTATGTATACACAGAAAGAGCAGCCCTCGTCTGGGAGAGCTTACAGTCTACATCAAACTGATTGCTACGTGTTTTTCATTTAAACTCATTGTTAAAACAGAAGAGCAAGCGGCAGAATCCTTTCAAAAAGGTTTCAAAATATCTTTCACCAGTTTTTGTCTTCAGGTATCCAAGGAAAGCGGTGGACCCAAGTTGTCCTCTGCTAGCAAGGCTCCAGACAACCCATATACATGGTCCTCCTCTCTAACCCTCCCATGAGCTCCCATCCAGCTCCCACTGAAGCCAGTAGCCACCTCATGAGGGGTCATTGTTTGGTATCTCTGTGTGTGATATCTGAACCAGATGGACGCTATAAAGTATGAGGCACAGCCATTGTTCTTTTTGACACAGAACTTGAGACTATCTAGGCCAAGGGAAATCTTTTCTACCCACAAAAGTCCTAGTTTCCTATATTATGACCTATATCAACAATATTAAAGCTCAGAGCTATACTGTTACACTGATGACTTTGTTCCATTGACTGTACTGCTCAGTCAGTACATATAAAATTGCAGGATGCATTTAATGTAATTCAATTAGATTTAATTGAATTAAAACTATTATTAAATTCAGGCAAAGGTAAGTCTATGGAATTTTTTTCTAATAACTCAAAAAGCTTAAGTCTGGATGAGTTTAAAATAATAATCCTACAAGAGAATATGATTGAATAAGTAAGAACATACAAACATTTAGAAGTCCAGCTAGATACGAAACTGAACTTTATATATCACATAAATCAGTCATTACAGAAATGGAAATCAATTTGGGAGGGTTTGCTCAACCTAATTTTTGCTCTGCTTTTAAGTATTTAAAGAAAGATTGATTTCGTGCCATTTTAATTGGCTTAATCCAGCTAAATATGGAGGTCCCTGTGTTAACGTAACAAAACATCCTTTATCATCTGGCCATGGGGAAACTCTTAGAGCTGTTCCCCTAAGTCATAGCAGCCCCTGACACTAAAGACCTTATATCTTGTGTTTCCTAACACGGCATTTTAAGCAGCTGCTCCGCTGCAGTTCTTTAAGACTTCCAGAAACCCTGGTCTAAACAGTTGCTGTGATCAGCCAGCTCTTCTTTTCCTTCCTTTCTCCCTCCTTTAATGTCTTCTCTGTTGAAGACATGTAGCGGGACAGCCAAAAAATAGGAAAATGAATTAAGGAGACTTCAGCCCTGAGACTTTTTCCATGGAGGCAGAAAGGTGATTAGGAGTCATTCCTAATGTGCCACTGGGGAGACTGCAAATTTTTATCTACTGGTTGTTACAGTCACCAGCACGGAACTGAACACACGCTATTAAATACCAAAAAAGTGCCAGATGTGGCCTTTTGAGTTAATGGAGTACTACCATTGTATAGCAGGCAGGATGAGGTTTTTTACATCTTCTGTAGCCACATGTATTAGGTCCAGCTTGCCCACCAGCCTGCGTGTCTCTGATACACCATGGGCATGCCCAGGGAAGCAAGGGGCAGAGGGTTGATGGAAAGGGACCTGGGTGTGAAAAGGTGGGATGGGACCACAGCCTCAGGTGGAGCCCAGCTGCTGGGTATGTGTACAAGGTGGGTACCACCTGTAAAAGTGTCTTTCAGCAATTACTAGTAACTGTCGTGTGAAGACGTAGTGATTGGGAAACTAAAAGTTAGTCACTGCTTTGGTGGAATGCTCGTGGAAATGTTTTGCTAAAACTAAAAAAGAAAAGAGTCTGAGAGACTCTAAACCTGATTCACAAAACTTCCATTATAGGGAATTAATTTGTGTAACTTCATCATTCTGCTGGTAACACGGGGTTTGGCCGGTCCTGTCCTCGTGCTGGTTGCACAAGATCATGCATTGCTTCATCAGATTCGTTTTCTTGCCAAACCAGATTTTTTTTTCCCTGTAGATGGCTCTGTTTTCCTACACAATTTCTGGAGTGCTATTGCTTTAGTAACACCACCGAAACAAGATCGTGCTAGGGCTTTCTCTTCCCCTTCCAGTGGGTGTTATGTTCCGAAAGCAATCATTGGGATTAGACGCTCTTTAATGTGCCAGCTCTGGAGACAGCTCAGATGTGAATTGTCAGTCACTTTCCACAAAAAATAGGTTTTTTGTGCTTGATTTGGGACTAAAGTTTCAGAGAAAGGCTCAGCCTGAGTGCCTAAGAACTGCTGTTTGAGATGCCTTGGGCTGCAGCTGTTGGTATCAAGGTACTGATCAGAGGGATGAGGGTCTCCCATAGTTTCCTTGCTGTATCTCCCAATCTGCTGTGGGTTTTGTTACTCCATACAGCATCTCCAGTGGGTTTGGGCAACTGGAGCGAACCCAGAGCTTCAACCTTCTGCATGTGTCTAAAACAGATGTCTTACTGTTTAAGAAAAAGAAGAAAGGGAGTTTATTCTTCACTCATTTTCTTCTTAGCACCTGCAGCCAGGAGCTGTTGGTGTGGGATGAGCTGGCATCGTGACTGCTCACCCTTAGGAAAACTTCAATATTCAGTGCTGCATCCCTCTCTGGGCCCAGCTGCTTGGGTGCCCCAGCATGACATGGCTCCCAGGCCCTGAGAAGGCAGGTCCCTTTTGGGGAAATTTAAGGAAGAAGGCAGAGGGAAATTCCCTTCGTGAGTCAATTGGACAGCGGGATTACGGTGTGTAAATGAAGGTGTTCAAGAATTGAATCTGAACCCTAAACCAAACGTACTGATAGCAGTGAGACATTTCTGAGGTGCAGAACAGACACTGTCCAAATGCAGACCAGGAGCTGGAGATAATTCCTCCTAAACCATGGTTGAGTTACATCAGAAGAACACCTTTGTTTTGTGCTGCTGTGTGCTGGTGGTAGAAATTATCCTATGCTAGGGCTAGCAACCCACCTGAGCTCACCTAGCCTCGCCCGTGAAAAAAGAAACTGTGAACCCAAAAAATATTTGGGAGAGACGAGAAAACTCTGCTGGCTCTCAAGCTCCTGATCCACGCGCTGCATTTTGGCACTGGCACGACACCGAGCTATCTATTCGGTGCTTGCATTAATTTCTATCTGTTCAGCAAAGGGGATAACTCAGAGATAGTGAAACTGGAGATTATCTCTTCTAGTTTCCATCAACAGCAGGAGCCCGAGCTGCTGGTGCTGGGTGAGCTGCTGGTGCTGAGTGCCGGGACTCCCTGGCGTGAGCTGCTGGCTGGGACCCACCTCCATGGAGAGGAAATGAAATCACCAACCCAGAGCCGTTGAGAGGAAACTTGGCAGAAAGTGCTACGGGAAGGTCTGGTAAGGTCACCTGAAGTGCACTCCGGGCACCGGTGTTGGAGGGGTGCACGTGGGATGGGGTTTGACTGCGGTTTCAACGTAATCGTGAAGGTTAAAACCAGCCCCGAGCTGGGAAACACCCCAAAGTGTTGCCCCAAATACATAATGTATTTGAGGCTGAGCTTGGGCTCTCTTGTTTGCAAATATTGCTGCCAACGAAGCACCGTGTTAGGGGTATATTTGCACCACTATAGAAAGGACAGATAATAGACGGAACCTAGTCGTCTAAACAATGCAAGACTTTCTAAAGATTACATTATTGTAAATTATAGGTTACTTTTAAATGAATACCTAGAGAGACCTGAATGCCCAATAACTTTTCAGAAAGGGCAAAGCAAATGATTAGAGGTTGGAGAGTATCCCATAATAGGAGAGATTAAGAAGATTACAGCTATTTAGTTTAGCAAAGAGACTAATAAGGAGTGACATGGCAAAGGTATATAAAATAATGTATGGCACAAAGAAGGTCAGCAGGTGCTCCTATTTATCCTGTCTTGTGAAAGAGGCATAGCAGGATACCTAATGAAATTAAAAGGCAATAAATTTAAAACCGGTAAAGAAAATACCCTTTTATGTCACATTTAGTTATTCTGTGGAACTCACTGCCACAATAAGTTATGGAAGTAAAGACTTTTAGTTGAATTCAAAAGAATATTGGACAGATAAAAAAAGATGGAATTGTCAAAAACATCCAAGTTCTGTTTTCAGAAGTGACTTAGGATCTTGTGCAGAAAGAGATATAAGCACCACGCTGAAGTCTTTACGTTAAACCCTTGCTGGGTAATACATAGACCATCCTTACAGCGGGGGTCAGACTGCCAAGTCTGCTCTTGCATTTTTCAATTAAAGAATTAGGATTTTTTAAGCAGAAGATCTGAAGCAGCAAAAGGTCCCCTTTTGTGGTAACTGGGAAGCTTTGGGGTGAGGTGTGCTATGGGGGGCAGAAAATCCCCTCAGTAGAGGAAGGATTTGGGCTTAGCTCTGTAATATTTTTACTGTGTTCTTGAGTTGCCATCCCGCTCGTTGTAATCCCTAGGCTGCCATGGGACTTCTTTATTTCTTGGGTAGCCTCCTACTGCTGATGTCTATAGGTGGGATCTGGACATCTCACTCCTCCTCTTCTCCTTTCCTTGTAGCCCTGGGGGACCAATACCTAACTTCTGAAGCCCAGCTGAGCATAGGTACATGGCAGACATCAAGCCAATATTGTGGTCCTTCAGTATAGGTCCATGAGACTAGAGAACCTGAAAATCAGCCACAGGTGACGAGGGAAGGCAGGTAGGGGATGAACGGGGATGGGAGTGTTTGGCTCTGGTTTTGTATTGCATTTTTGCTGTTTAGAATTATGTTTTCCACATCTTGATTCTTCCCTGGAGCTAGTCATATATGCCTTGCTTCTAAAAATAAGATTTGAGCTCTTAAGTAGACTTTTTAGAAAATGCTACCCTAAATGAGACTTTCATTGTCATATCCAAGCTATTCTAATGGGATAATGAGAAAACTGAGGAATAGCAGGAAATGTGAGAATACAGGAGACAACTTCCTCAGGACTGTTCTTGTTTTCGGTGTCTGCTTTATGCAATGGAGATTGACTGCCGTGGAGCCAAGTGGTTTCAGATCTAAATGGGAAATGCATTTCCTGATTCAGCCTCCTCTGACTTACTACTAACAGTAGAAGCACAGTACAGGAAGGGAGATGTTCACACAGGGAGGACTGGGAGAGGTGAGAGGAGTTTCTGGCTTTTGCAACTGAACAGAATTTCTAATCTCTCCTTTGTTTTTCATTTCTGCATGTTTAAGACATGGCTACTCCTTTTGTTTTACAACTTTCTGTCATGGTCATTTGTGCACTAATACCAGGAAATGAGATCTATGTAAATATAGTTCTGTAACCACCACTGGAAATAGAAATAAGTGTAATTAAAAAGCATCTGGGATTTCTATAGGGGCTGAACGGACTTAGGTACTTAGCTCGTTCTTGGTTTTCAAAATTCCACCTACAATGATATTGGTGTGTGAGTGGTTAGCTAGATATTTTCAGTGACTCTGCCGTATATTATATTTAGTAATTCTGGACTCGGAATAGGGAAGGTCCTCATGGATCATGCAGTCCAGACTGCTGATATTTCAGGCAGTCACATCATATATTCCTCTTTATTTATCAGACTGAGTTTTAAAACAAGTTCAGATTTTTCCTCCCCACCCCATCATAGGAGTTGAGTCTGTTGCAGAACTGATAAATCTCAGCTTTCTCTGTTCTAGCACATGCTGTTATGCTGTAGTTATTGAGAGGAACAGTTATCTCCCCTCTTAGTCTGTGTTCTGCCAAACTAAAATACTCTTTATAAGATAGGCTTACTGTATCCAAACCACCTGTTCTGGGAACCTGGCTAGTCTGAATGGCTATTTCTTGACTAGATGGGTAGCCAGGGCACTTATTTTTTTTTTACCCTTATTTAGAGCAAAATTTTGTTCTGGTTTTGTTTGTAGCCACCCTCATTTCAACCCTCTTAATTTGAGTAAGTGGAGATCAAATTCAGTTAAAAATACAATTAACGTATATGAGTTGATACATTCTGTGTTGGGGCTGGGTCTAATACCAGGGATAATAATGGCTTAATTCTAGTTTTTCTTCAGTACTCTGGCTCGTAATGGAAATGACAGACCTTTGGCAGCGCTGATGGGCGCTCTAATAATATGCATTTCACCAGTTACCTCTTTAAGAAAAGAAACTTTCATGATTAGGGAGCCTTCTCATTTTATATGAAGTCTTGTCCCTTGGTATGAGATAATTCTGAGTTTTGGGAAGAAATGTGTTCAGGATTTGAACGCAGCCAATGGAAAAAAAGAATTTATTTCCATAAATTTCTGTCCCTCTCATACATAAGTGGCTTATGTATGGCATCCACAGCATCCAGGTGACATGACCAGGGTAGCCACTACCCACCAGTACAGAGCAACTTAGGGAGAGCTGGGAAAAGATATGTTTTGTTAAGGACCACACTCCAACTTTCCAGGAAGGTTTCCCCACCCCAGTGGGACGCAATGTTGAGTTCTGTGCCCTCGTGACCAAAGTCTGGGAAACATCAGGACAACAAGCCAGAGGGATCCAAGTCCTGAGACAGAAGCCTCCTTCCTGAGATGATGAAAGAGGTAAAACTTTACCTTCTTCACACAGACTTGAGTTCTGCAAGGACATGCCGTGGAAAGAGGTGTTTTCCTACACCACACGAGGAGAAAAGCTATTGAAGTGCAAGGAAAATTATGGTAAAGAACACAAAACAATTCAGGACTTCTTTCCAAGAGGAAGACCTCCCCATAAACAGCATGTTCTCTACATTTCTGCAAAGCTCATTCAGAGGGAACCAAACCCCTTTCTTTCACCTCTGACATCACCAGAACAAAATGAATGCATATGGCGTAAATGCCCTTATTTCCATAGTCTGAATGTACATACCAATTTTTGGCACAGAGGTACAAAAAGACAAGAACAGTGCCTTGGTTACTCTTTCAGTGCTCAAAATACTAAATCCTAAACAAAAAGGAGATTTGCTTTCAAAAACTGCACTTCACACATGCTTTTTGCAAACATGTTTGGATGATCCAATTATCTTGAGATGATCCACAGCTGTCATCCCCATCAGAAGGTCCATACCTCCTTCCCACAAAATATCTGAGCCAATGCCTAGGCTGGGGCATGGTGACCCATTCGATCCCTTCTGCTAGTGCAGGGCTGGGAAGAACTGTCATCAGAGATTTCCTCGGCGTGTACTGCTAGGGAAAGGAGGAGGTAGGAAGAAGAATAGCATAGAATAGAAGAGTATAGTTCAGCTAGAAGGGACCTACAACAACCATCATTTAGTCCAGCTGCTTGACAACCTCAGGGCTGGCCAAAAGTTAAAGTATGGTATTGAAGATGTTGTTCAAATGGCTCTTAAATGCTGGCAGGCGTGGGGCATCCCTGTAGAGCTGCTGTGGAAAATCCATGACTGGCCTCAATGGGATTATTGGGATTATATCTCCCAAGGTCTAGTGCTATTTGCTGGGCAGTGAGACCTGGTGGATCTCGGTGACTGCTGTCAGGGCTGCTCTAAGGAGACACACGGGAAAGGGATGAAGGTTGGAAATGGGTGATTTTGCACTGGACACTCCTGAGCTCTCCTTAGGCATCTATGTGCTCCTGACATGTGGATCTTAGGATTTGGGATTCAGGTTAGGCATCCATGTGCTCCTGACCTGTGGATCTTAGGATTTGGGATTCAGGCCTACAGCTTGGGTGCAAAGACAGGGGAGAAGGCAAGGGAAAGTCCAAGAGAAGAATTTAGGATCTTGTCTTTCTCATGAGTATCCCAGCATGCAGGAGAGAGGACGGATGCTTGGGCATTCCTCACAAACTCACCGAGTCCAAGGAGAGGACTGTACCTTCAGGGAAAGCTCATGCTCCAGTGGTGCTCTGTGTGTGCACCCCCCATACAAGCTCCATGCAAACCTCTCAGGGAGAGCAATGCTCTGCAACAGAAGGGTTCCTTTACTAACACCAGAATTTCTCAGGATGGGACTGTTTTAAGAAGCTTATTGAAAGCAAGCAATGGGCACACCTGAGGTTCCTAATCTTTGGGAAACAGGATGAAGGGCTGTTTTCCCTCACAGAGCTTCCCCAGAGCACAACTGCAGAGAAGGAGGGGTGCACCAAGAGACTAACGAGAGAGGAAAGAAGAGTTCAGTCCTTGGGCCAGGGAGGGAGCAGATTCTCTGGAATGAGACATTAAACCAGGCTTAACAGGAAGATTGGGAACTCTAGAGCTGCAGGTGTTCAGGAAAGAAGTGGAAGTCATCAGCTCCCCTCCTGACTGAGCTGAGATACTGGGAGTGCTAAGGAGACTCCTTCCTGGGAAGGAAAAACATCATGATCCAAAAAATGTTGTTTGGCCATCTTTGTCACTTAGCTTTCTTTTGGGGAATGGATATTCAGCTCCTGAGCAAATCTTGTCCAGTGATGAAGCTGGCTGAGTGCCCTGATGTACACCAAAGTGCTGCACTCCAGTCACAGCCTTTAAAATTGGGGTCTGGGACTACCTTCTCTCCCTGCCCAGATGCCTGCAGCAGGTTGAGGGCACCCAGAAAGCATCCCATACCTTTCTATCAATCTGCATTAGTCTTTGTAGAAGGAAGTTACACAGGAACCTGTGCGGGAGATGCATTTTTGGTCACCATCAGGTGCACATGGTAAAGTGGTGGGGAATCCCAAACTCTGCAAGTCCTCATGATGGGCAGCATTTGTGCTTAGATACCTAAGAGTGGAGGCTGCTGAAGTGTGGCCCGTGGGCCATGGTGGATTTCTGGGAGAGTCTGTCTTTCTGCACTTGCAGGGTGAGGTAAAAAAAAACAAACAAACAAACCGCCAAATTTTTGCCCTTTCTTTTTAAAAATGAAATGGAGATGAAAATGAACTTTTCCGTCTGAGGACTGCTGATCAGTGACCAAAATGGCTCTCAAAATTTTCGTGGAATATCTCTATGGAAAAACCTCATTGAAAGAAATCAGACCATATTAATTTGCTTGGCTATACCCTCAGTGCATAGAGGTTTGGACTTCGTATATACTTCGCAGAGATGGAAAGAACCTCCTTCATCATGTGTTTTCTGGAGGATGCAGGGAAGGCAGCGATGGAGCTGAGGATACTGGGATCCCACCAGCACCGGAGCAGCGTGTCCCCTGGGGGAGAGGACTGCCACGAAGGCACAGCAGACTTACAGCTACCTACAAGGGGGAAGTACATGCCGTCTCCCCTGGTGTGGATTACAGAAATCTGCCCTAATTTCCCAGCCCACGTAGAGGTTTCCAGCCTGTAAAAGTTCCTGCTGGTGGCCCTAGAAGCACCAGAGACCGGCAGAGAGAAATTACAGTTCTGTACTCTTTCATCTTGTGATTTCTCTCTCTTTTTTCTTGCTGACTTGTTCTGACTGGGAATACTTTTTTTCCCCAGTTTTGAAAGGTGATCTTTCTTCTTAAAGGATCATGAGAGCAAAGGGTCAAATCCTTGTCTTGTTTTTGTTTTCTCCTTTGTATGTTGGATGCATTTGCTGGCTCCTACTCTGGAGCTGTGATTGGCATCAAAGCTGGCAGTGACAATTGTCTCTACTGATCTCTAGACTTCATTAAATTAGATAGTTAACATTCAGCAAAAGGCTTTGCTAGTTTCTGCCAAAGTGAATTTCCTTGATTTCCTCTTCAGCCTTTTTCCCCCCTCCTGCCTGGCCCTGTTGCGGTTTTCTGAGCTGACACAAAACAGTAATGGCTTTTTTTTGCTTTTTTTTTTTTTTGAGTTTCCTGCAGGTCACCTTCGAGCTCATGGCTGGGGCAGAAGACCCAGGAGCGTGCCCCAGCCCTGAGGGTCTGCACAGCCAGCTGAGGTAGCCCCTTGGCTTGCTGAGGGGTCAGAGCATGCTATTCCCCCTTTTTTTCTTTCAGTTTGACTCCTGCACCTGGAGAAATAGAGGTTGTTTGCCTCCTACACTCCTGCAGGTAAACATATAGCAGGTGATGCCCACCTAAATTCATAGGGAGTGAGAGGCAAGGCTGCTGTGCTCTGTGCAGGCAGAAATTTACTGGGTTTTGTGATAGAAGTGGTTTTTGAAAACCCAGGCTGATGTTATTTTTCTTTAGCATCCCATTGCATTTCCACTGATTTTAAGAGAGCCACAATCCAGCCTCCAGCTCCTGGCAGGCAGCGGGTTTCCTTGGATGCAGGGATGGGCCGTATTCATTCTGCCAACTGTTCAGGGCTGCTGATGGTACGGAGGCTTTCACTCTTCTCACCCCAAAAGCAAGTTCATGGAGCTGACCCTCCGTAAAATTATTATAGCACTTTTTACAATTGCGCTTGTGTATTTAAGAAATCATGGAGAAGTGAGTGCACAGCTTCATTACGAAGGAAAGGTATGACGCTGCTTTTACTGAAGCCTGTGGGGGAACCCATCAAAAGAAAACCACCCTCAACCTTGCATTTGAAGCTCCTCCAGCAGAGCTGTTTATACACAGGAGAACAGAGGCTAGATATCAATCCTGGGTCTCAGCTGAGCACTGCAAATCAAAACAACAGATGGGGAAAACGCTTTTTGAAACACACGCAGGGATTGTGGCATGCAATATGGTAATGGAAAAGATGCTATTTTTGCTGATATACTGTTTTCAATGAGTCTGGATATTGACAAGCCAAGTGATGGAAATGCTTGCTTACACATGGGGGAATGGGAGATAGGGATCTTCCAGTCTTTTCAATGAGTCTGGATATTGACAAGCCAAGTGATGGAAATGCTTACTTACACATGGGGGAACGTGAGATAGGGATCTTCCAGTTAGAAGATCTTCAGCATCCTGCAACACCTGCTTCGATTTGCAAAGCTGCAGTTGTTCACACTTACAATGGAGAGATCTTCAAGTTCATTGGTTTCATGCTAATTAGTGTTTCTAAAAAGGTGGCCTTTTTCATAACAGAGTCATGTTGCCTTCCCTTTCTTGAACAGATCCACCTGAAACCTTCCCACCCAGTGAGGTAAGTATTGAGGTATCCTCCATCCCCTCTGCAAATGCTGCATGAACCCTGGTTTTTGACAGGCTTCTGTGTTTTGTCTACACAATCTGTGCTCACAAACTGTAACATGTGGATTGACCGGGTAACGTAAAAGTGACCGCCAAATTATAGGTGCTCTTGTCTGGGTTGTCAAAATGTAGGTTGATCTTTATATGGCGTTGGGCATCTTGGATATGGTTGTGGTTTTTCCACTGTTGCACGAGTAGCCTGGAATTCATTAGAGGAGGATTACCTCTAGTGCAGATGTACTGGAGGGTCAAAATGTGTGTGAAACTGAACTGGCAATTGAATTAAGCTTTAAAATTATTTTTGTCTAATTTCTTATGGAGGTAAAGCTTAGGCCACCTCAGTTCTTCGAGTGTGGTGTGTGTCTTTCTTCCTGCTTCTCAGGTGCTATCAGAAACCATTGGCCCAGTCTGATAGATGAGGAGGGGCCAGGAGCATCTCTCTTAGGGGGAAAGGCTGCGGGACTTCGGTGTTTTTAGTTTGGAGAAGAGAAGGCTGAGGGGGGATCTGATCAATGCTTATAAATACTTCAAGGGTGGGTGTCGGGAGGATGGGGCCAGTCTTTTTTCAGTGGTGCCCAGGGACAGGACAAGAGGAAATGGGCACAAACTTGAACACAAGAAGTTCCACCTAAACCTGAGGAGGAACTTCTTCACTGTGAGGGTGACAGAGCCCTGGAAGAGGCTGCCCAGGGAGGTGGTGGAGTCTCCTTCTCTGGAGACATTCAAACCCCACCTGGACATGTTCCTGTGGGACCTGCTCTGGGTGGACCTGCTTTGGCAGGGGG
>NW_015090914.1:2263327-2389901 GCF_001431845.1 Calidris pugnax | reverse complement strand
CATTCTGTGATAGTGAAGTGGGCTTATCTCTAGTTTAATTAATGAATATAATTAATGGACATGGTGGGAGAGAAAGGAAGGGACCATACTGATGCCTTCCCTTAGAAGAGAGGCTGCAAAGTGAACACAGCTTTTGCTAGGTGTGGGATAAGCCCCCATGGGGCACAGCATCTTTGGAAACCACCATTCTGATCTCCTGCTGCTCGCTCTGCTGTGCCCGGCCTCTTCGTTCTGTGGCCGTGGACACTTTGCAATGGTGGCTGGAGACTGGTTCTCATGCAGATTTGTAGATCGTATTTTTATTGCCAGAAGTTTAATGGATGTGCCTTCAGTACCACTGTGTTTATACAAGGACAAAGTCATTTGCTAAGCGTCTTGAATCTGTATGTTTGATGTTTTTATCCCAGGGGAGGGAAAAGACACACTGGGGCCAACTTGACTTCAAAGGGGAATGGTTTGGGTGAAGGTGGTGTTGAATTTTGTGACAGCTGCCATTCCAGCAAGGCTGTGGCAACCTTCTTCCTTCCAAAATTTCAAGCTCTGTGCTCAGGCAGGAAAGCCAGGGTGAGTGATGCTGCAGCAACACAGTTATATATTCATTCCAAGTACTGAATTATCAGTGCTGTGTAACGCAACACAAGGTGCAGTTTCTAATTATAACAACTTATTCTAACGGCTTTGAACTGGGTTCTGTTGAGTGTGAAATATGTTATGTGTGTCTCTCTCAAATATTATGCTGATCTTTTTTTCTGTCAAAGAAATTGAAGGTGTCTCTTTACCTAAAAAGAAAAAAAAATGTCCCCAGGAGAGTATCAGAGGATCAATTTTTCAGCATGGGATTATACAGTTTGGCTGTATAGGCTTAAGGTTTTTAATTTGCTTACACATAGATAGACTTACTTGAGCTCTATACATCACCAGATCAATGCAAATCTATTTACTAGAAACTTGGGTCAATATTAAAAGAATTCCATTAACCGGCAATAAGGACCCTGGATTAATATGATTACTATAGGCTTCCAAGCACACAGAAAGGATCAAGGATTTTCTTCAAACTAATCTGAAACAATATCATTGCGGAAATCCCTCCTCTGCTCCCTCTCCCCTGAAATGTAAGAATGAAAATGGACGGAGGAGGCCGCACAGTGAGATTTATTTATTTCATTAATATTGTCTCTCTAGGTTAGCACCTCTGACACACACTCAGAGTGAATGCTTCTGCAGCTTCTGGTAGAGAAAGTGTGGATGGGCAGAAAAGGTTTGGGCAATTTACTCCAGGGGAAGGAAGAGAGAAGAAATCAATGGATTCTGAAGGACACAAAGCAAATGTGACATTTCTAGAAGCAAAAGTTGATTTTTTTTTCGTTTTCTTTTCTTTTTTTTTTTTTTCCTGGCCATGGTAGCTGGGGAAAAGAATAAATGTTTTGTTTCTATTGTTTTGAACAGCAAGTCCCATATTGCGGTCCTACTGAATTAACTTTTGAAGGATAATTTTCCTGTGACTGCGGCCACAAATATGAAATCTGTAATGCAGAATATAATTCTGAGACCCGTAGTTTAGTACTAGAAAAGCAAGATCGCCCTGGAAGAAAAGTTACTACTTTGACTGAATGGAGACTATTGTCTTTATCAGAAACCCCTACTGGTTTATTTTGTGTGATAGGTTTCTTCACTTACACATGGCATCATAAATCATCAGCTAAAAGGACCCTCTTCTTGTTAGATCAAGCCTGGGCATTTGCAAAAGAATTGCAAGCAGTGTGCATGAACAGTCTGAAACAGAGACTTGGATGCTGAAGTCTCTTAAGCCATCTCGGGCAACCCCACTGATGGGAACAGCAAAACAAAAATGGGCAAAAACAGATAGCGGGAGGAAATTTGGGGTAGCTCCCCCAGCCATCTGCACTGCACTGGCCACAAAATGGTGGTGTCTGCTTGCCCATAGTTTCTGTTAGAAAGTCGAAAGTACAGCTAGAACATAATTGTAATATAGAAAAAAATTGTGATATTTACAGACTGCAGCATCAGGTGAAGAAATGTGCTCTAGGCCAGCATTTAGCAGGTCTTTGCTGTGGCTCCACTGAGCTAACCACAGATTGTGTGATGGGGCTTGGGGACGGCTTGGAGGCAGAGGGGCATGTTTAAAAAGTGAAAAATCATGAGACTGGATTGCAGAAATAGTTCCCTGTTGTCCTAAAGGTGCTGAGCCAACTGGGCAAGGGGAATTTGGAAGGGCTTAAGGCTTTGGACCCACACTCTAAATTTGTATTTGAGGTGCGACGACTGTGAGTTGGGGAAGGATCAGGAGGTAATTTGCACCAGGAACCTCTTTAGAAGGCCAGAGAGGGCTTCAAGTCCTTCCACCCCAAGGGACGGAAGGCCACAGCCGCCGCTTTCCCCCTGGATATTTGCACTTTAAATTTTTACAGCTAATCAATTTTCTTTTCAACTTCAAGTAAAGGATTTATGTTTTTGTGGGATTTTTTTCGTTTGTTTGGTTTTTTGTTTTTTTATGAAGGGTGTGTAGAAATCATAAACGCTGCCACCCAAGAGGACATTGTATTGTTTTGAAAAGCAGTCTATAAAATTCTCCACTGCCTCCCGGGGCTTGTGTGCCAGAACGTTAGCGGCACTTTTCAATACCGAGATTTTAACAGTTGCCAGCAAAGCCAACACCGTTCCCCACCAAGCTGGGTTCAGTGAGTGCTTCAGCAGCCGCTGAACGCTTTCCCCAGCTTGGCTTACTGGCTCGAAGGAGCTGCATTGGACTATCCCAGCCACAGGCTTCCTTTTTCCTAATAGAAGGTTGTGTTTCCAGTAGGGCAATTTACTGGTAGTTGTGCAGTTTTCCCTTTTCCAGCGGGCCCTGTCTAGTATAGGCAAGACTTAGATAGATAGATTTCCCTGCGGCTAATTTAAGCGTTTTCCTCTTCTTGCACTTTAATTTTCAGTCTATATTTTGCTACTTGGTCTGCATTTCTTTAAAGAGAAACCTACTACTTTAGCCGTGTCCCCAACCGCTGCTCACTCAGAGCATCTTGGACTTGACCTTGGGAGATGAAATAGCCTCCTTGATGTTAACCTTTTCCTTTTTTCAAAGTAAATATTTGCACTTTAAAGCGTTTCTGTCTGCTTTCCTCTCCTTACCTGCTATTTTTTACAAAGTAAACTCCGTAGAATGAAAGCATTTGGTAAGCAGGTCTTTTTCTTTTCTGCTTTTCGAACCGGTTGAGCCGTGTTGTTCCAGAGAGGGTTGGATGAGCTGGATTTTGTGTGGATTTCCGGAGTCAGCTGCATGAGGAGCAAAGTTCTGCTTCAAAGAAAAAGCACTTTTCAGTGGCAGTTTTAAGGATTATGTATGTAACCTGTGAGTAGCAGATCATTCCTTCGCCGACTGAGTTGTAAGGTGGGATGTGATGCCCTGGACGATATGGCTCTCCTTGGGTTTGATGGCAAGTGATCTGTCAGGCTGCGAGAAAGCATATTCTGGAGGTTTTTCACACCCACCCCCCCAGCCCCATTGGTGCAGGGGCTCGGGGTCTCCTCCTGCGAAGTGCTAATGCAAAATGCATTGGCACTTGCTGGCGAGAGAGTGGGGCCCGCTGGTACGTGGGGCTCTTCTCCCTTTTCAGCCTGTGGGACGCAGATGAAACCTCTCATTACAGGAGAAGGGCAATTATCCTGTGTTTGTGATGCTGCACAACAACAGCATTGGTCTAAGCTATTGCTGCTTCTCCCCTCGTTTTTCACTTGACGGCTCGGATACCTTCCTGGTCCCAAGTCATAATTGATCTCTGTAAATTTTTTCTCTGCTGGACAGTGCTGTTAAAATATTACTATTGAAAACTGATGTCTATTGATAATGTTAATTATGAAGATTTTAACAGCATTTGGACCACAAGGGCTGTCTCTCTAACATGTCCAGGCCCTGGTGTAGGCGTTTGCTCACGGCAGCAATTAAGGCTTTTTTCTTGCTCTGTAACACGTTGCAAACAGCTACAAAGCTGACTTAGCTATTCTTTTCATCTCTCATTCCCACGTAGTGTGTCTCAAGCAGACTTTTCACTGGAGGGGTCTCATTTTTTATGTTTTATGTTAAAATCATGGAATCAAAGAATTGTCCAGGTTGGGAGGAACCTTTCAGATCATCTAGTCCAATCATCAACCTCACTCTGATCAAAACCGTCACCAAACCATGTCTCTAAGCACTAGGTCAACCCAGCTTGAAAATACGTCCAGGGATGGTGTCTTAACCACTGCCCTGGGCAGCCCAGTCCAAGGCTGTTATTAACCTTTTCCATGGAAACATTTCTCCTAATCTCCAATCTGACCCCCCCCTGGCACAACTTGAGGCCATTTCCTCTTGTCCCATTGCCTGGGACTTGGGAGAAGAGACCGACCCCCCCTGGCTACACCCTCCTTTCAGGGAGTTGGAGAGAGCCAGAAGGTCTCCCCTCAGCCTCCTGCTCAGTGGGTAGCTTCATGTCCTTATTCTCCCAGTCCTGTGTTCACCCATACAACTGTAGCCTCACAAACCCTGTGGGGCTTTCTCAGGCTAAAAGAAAGAAGAGAAACCCCAAACCTGCAAGTTATGATCTGCAGTATGGGTCCTGTCACTTTTAGGAGGTGGGACCTGCTCTCACCTCAGAGCAGGTCTGCATAGGTCTGCATTCATGAAAGACGGGTTTGCCTTATGGTTGCCTAACTGCTCTGTAGTCACCTACAGTGACTTGCACCTTGCTTAAGTTCCTGTGGCTCCTAGAAAGTATATGCAGCGTATTGAAGGACATGGACCTGTTGGAATGGATCCAGCGGAGGGCCATGGAGATGCTCAGAGGGCTGGAGCACCTCTGCTGTGAGGACAGGCTGAGAGAGCTGGGGTTGTTCAGCCTGGAGAAGAGAAGGCTCCAGGGAGACCTTATATTGGCCTTCCAGTACCTGAAGGGGCTACAGGAGAGATGGGGAGGGACTCTTTGTCAGGAAGTGTAGTGACAGGACAAGAGGTAATGGTTTTAAATTGGAAGAGGGGAGATTTAGATGAGATATTAGAAAGATATTCTTTAGTGTCTTGGTGGTGAGACCCTGGCCCAGGTTGCCCAGAGAAGCTGTGGCTCCCCCATCCCTGGAGGGGTTCAAGGCCAGGCTGGATGGGGCTTGGAGCAACCTGGTCTGGTGGGAGGTGTCCCTGCCCAGGGCAGGGGGTTGGAACTGGATGATCTTGAAGGTCCCTTCCAACCCAAACCATTCTATGATTCTATGACATGTCTGGGATCAGGCTAATATGACTGCATACAAATATTGGACACATCAAGGAGTTTTATATATATTTTATATATATAAACACACACATATTATTTATTATAATCAATCCTAAGGATTTTGAAGAACATAGTTGAAGCTAGATTTTCTTGTTCACGGCTAGACACCTAAATAGAAGTGATCTGGACAAATAGCATCATATACGAACTGGGAACCTGCCCCCTCAACCAAGGTGCTTTTGACAGGTTGTACTCCAGTAACATCCTCAGAGCCCCTCCAAGGCTGGAGCAGGGCAGATGTAAAGGATTAATCATAAGGCCTAAGCTCTAAATGCAAGAGGAAAATATTAGTCCAAAGTGCCTAAGACAACAGTTGTCTGCCGAATAATGCTGCTTTAATACAATCTAGTTCTTCTGCGCTGCTCTCCAGGCAGTAACCTAAACAAAGCAGAGAGAGGCCTAAAGGCATTTTTGGGACTTTGCTGCCAGTGGAGACTCTGGCATTTCACTCTGTAGAAGAACTCGGAGTATTTGGAAACTTTTTCTTTCCAAGTAATAGCCCAGCCTGCTTTATCTAATGTAAGCTTTAATGGAGCTCCCATTGATTCCTTAAGGACACTTCCTCACGTCAGCTATGTCTCATTGCTTGGGAATTTGTCCTGATAAACAGCGCAAATGTTATTGTGCTTAATTTCATTCCATTATTCATAATTATGTCCCTTTGGACCACCTACACCCTTTCCATAGAGCCCCAGAGGGTTGTGGAAGATGAGGAGTGTTTTGTGAGCACATTATTCCAGATGTACTCTCTACCCGCACAGGGTGAGAACAGTGCAATCCGGTTCTTTGGACATTTAGCTCCTGCTTTAGATTTTCAGGCAGCTCTGGAAGGATAATTGCCATTTTGACATCACCTATCTGGGAATGCTGATTCCTTAAATGCTGTCTTTGTTGACTTTACTCCTTCTAGCTGTTTTCCATCTCAAAATTCTTTGCTTTTTCTTTGTGTGTATATCTTAGAGAGAGGGTGTGTTTCTTTAAAATATGTGTTTTCTCATTTATTAAAACCTCATATTGTGACAAGAGCCATGTCTGGTAAAAAAATGAAAATCATAGAATCATAGAATGGTTTGGGTTGGAAGGGACCTTCAAGATCATCCAGTTCCAACCCCCTGCCCTGGGCAGGGACACCTCCCACCAGACCAGGTTGCTCCAAGCCCCATCCAGCCTGGCCTTGAACCCCTCCAGGGATGGGGCAGCCACAGCTTCTCTGGGCAACCTCTTCCAGGGTCTCATCACCCTTGCAGGAAAGAATTTCTTCGTGGTATCTCATCTAAATCTCCCCTCTTTCAATTTAAAACCATTACCCCTCGTCCTATGGCTCCACTCCCTGATAGAGAGTCCCTCCCCATCTCTTCTGTAGCCCCTTCAGGTACTGGAAGGGTACCTGAGATATATTTAAGAAATGAAGAAAGACAGGGTAGCAATGTGTGGGAGTGACTCCTTATGCTGTTAGGCATTCTGGATGGATGTAAGGGTGTTTTCTCACCTGAGAAAATCAGAACTATTGCCCTAAAATAGGATTTACAACCATGCATGTGATTATTTAATAAAAGGAAAGGTTTGGATTTCAAAGAAATGTCTTTCCAGAATGGCTGGGCAAGTTGAAAGTCGTAGTTTGAGAGGTAGAGGGGTACAACTGCCTGCACAAAGCTTGTACAGGGACCCCTCTGCAGCGGGTTGAGCGGTAAGAGATGCTCTTCATGCTGTTCAAGCTGGCAATTCTTGCCATACTTGCTTTTGCTGCCTTTTTTCTTTTTTTTTTTTCCCCCCGAAAATAGATTACTTTTTCACTCAACTACTTTGTTAACACTTGAATAATAAACAACGTGTCAGGGCACCTGTGAGACCTCGTGGTACAGGAAATAAACGGGCTGAGGTGGCTCGAGCCGAATGTAAACACTGGAAAGGATAATGGTTTTCACCCAAGTGCTTTGTGCCTCTGGCTGAGAAGAGTAGAGACCGAGAGGCACTTGACACTGTTTGCATTGCTTCTTGCAGAGATGATCAGGGCCAATGGGTTTTTTATAGGCTTAACTCAGCTGCCTATGGACCTCGCAGGAGTGAAAGCCCTGCTCACGGTCCCAAACGCAACAGGTGGAAGCCTGTGAACAAATAACAACGTGTACAGTTACAAACGGACTGAGAAATCCAGTCATTTCCAGTAGTTTTTCAGTACGTGACTGCATCCTTCAGGCATGTATGATTCTCTTTTCTTGCTTTCTGTTTATCTGATGGGGAAAGGTCATTTGATCCCAAATACTTGCATTGCTGATGTCCCAGGGCAGCCCCTTCCTTCCAGTCATTTGTCCCTGATGTATCATAGAATCGTCTAGGTTGGAAGGGACCTTAAAGATCATCTAGTCCAACCATCAATGTAACTCTGACCAAAAAAAATAAATAAAAAATAAACAATAAAAAAAAATCACTAAACCATATTCTTGAGAACCATGTCAACCCATCTTTTGAACACCTCCAGGGATGGTGCCTCAACCCCTTCCCTGGGCAGCCCATTCCAATGCTCGATAACCCTTTCCATAAAGAAAGGTGTCCCCTGGCAAAACTTCAGGCCCTTTCCCCTTGTTCTATCTCCTAAGACCGACCCCCGCTTCTCTACACCCCCCATTCAGGTAGTTATAGAGCACGATAAGGTCTCCCCTCGGCCTCCTCTTCTCCAGGCTGAACATCCCCAGCTCCCTCAGCCTCTCCTCATAAGCCGTTCTCTCCAGAGAGAGAAAGCAGAGCTGTTGGTCTTCTGTGGGGCTGGTATCTACCAGGAACCTCAGGCTGCCTTCAGATACTCTTCTTCCTTTATCAGCAGACTTCAGTGGTGAGCCACCTGCTAATGGCAGGTTGTGACGTTCCAGTAGGAAGATACCTCCACCTCTAACAGTACCTTCGCAAACCACGTGGTTCTGGTTTGGTGTAATTTTATTCATTGATCCAGGCTTGGGGCAGTGTGGCTGGAGCTGCCTGGCAGAAAAGGACCCGGGGGTGTTGGTCGCCCGTGGGCTGAAGATGAGCCAGCAGTGTGCCCAGGTGGCCAAGGAGGCCACCAACATCCTGGCCTGTGTCAGGAACACCGTGGGGAGGAGGACTCAGGAGATGATGGTCCCTCTGTGGACTGGGCACTGGTGAGGCCCCACCTCGAGGGCTGTGTCCAGTTCTGGTCCCCTTCCCACAAAAAAGACCTTGAGGGGCTGGAGCGGGTCCAGAGAAGGGCAAGGGAGCTGGTGAGGGGTCTGGAGCACAAGTCTTGTGAGGAGAGGCTGAGGGAGCTGGGGGTGTTGAGCCTGGAGAAAAGGAGGCTGAGGGGAGACCTTCTGGCTCTCTCCAACTCCCTGAAAGGAGGGTGTAGCCAGGGGGGGTCGGTCTCTTCTCCCAAGGAACAGGCCATGGGACAAGAGGAAATGGCCTCAAGTTGCCCCAGGAGAGGTTCAGATTGGAGATTAGGAGAAATGTTTCCATGGAAAGGGTTCTTAAGCGTTGGCCTGGGCTGCCCAGGGCAGTGGTTGAGGCCCCATCCCTGGAGGGATTGAAAAGCCGGGTTGACCTAGTGCTTAGAGACATGGGTTAGTGATGGTTTTGATCAGAGGTAGGTTGATGGTTGGATTTGATGATCTGAAAGGTCTCTTCCAACCTAGACAATTCTATGATTAAGTAAATTTTAGTGTATCCTTTTTATAGCAGAGTTCCTTATGCTAACATCAGTCTTTGGAGATCTTCTCTTATTTTATAATTTGGCCAAGACTCAACTAACTGAATTACAGAAGTCAACAAATTGTTTTTGATCGAGGACAGAGAAATACCAGTTTCCTGTTGTCACTGGGATGTAGCATCTGGTTTGATATCTGTCAGCTGTGTAAATGACTACATGATGTCAGTGCTTGAAAGGCTTTTGATTTGAGATTTCAAGCAGCTAGCAGTGAACTTTATGGTCTCTCCATTTTGAAGTGTGCTACTAAAATCAACTCCATGAGATCTGGTGTCTCACAAAGTGCGTGCTGGGCACTCACCCTTTCAACATTAGGCCTCAAGGAAGATGGTCAGTCTTACTCTCCTGGGTGGTCATCACAAAGCACGATCATCCATAATGTCCTTTTTTGGGTGAATGCCACTCAATACTTCTATTTTTCTGTTAATCTTTTCAGGTGACTCGTCAAATTAATTGCAGTATTCAGTTCTCCCCCCACCCAGTATTTTCTTAGCTTTTCTGCACGAAGTCTTGAACAAACTGAAGAGACACAGTGAGGGCAAAGCTTGCTCATCAGCCTACTGTTATAAATCTAGGCTAATTTAATTGAATCTAGTGATGTTCCAGACAAGCCAAGAGCAGAACTGAGCCTCTGTTTTAGTGATTTTTAAAGTCTGGAGTGAAAGAGCAGTATACCTTCTTTCTGCGTGTAAATCAATTCATACTGATAAAGTCTTTAAAAAAAAAAAAAAAGAAGAAAAAACATTTGTAGTGGTTGGTTGGACTTCTCTTCACAATGCCAGATACTGCTAGTTTTTACTGGATGGATGAACCCTTGTGACACCACAGCAGTACTTGTTGATTAATAAAGTGAGTCAAGTGAAAACTACTTCTTCAGGAAAACTGGAGCACCGACAGCATATAAGCAAGTGGCTGCATTTTTTGGCCACAGTCAAAGCAGGGACCAACAGATACACAGCTAGAAGGAGATAGTGGATCTCCACTTGCTTGAGAGGGACCTGTGCCACTGAGCTTGAGCCAAAGGTTCGGTGTTGGGTCCTGTTGGACCAGAACGCATGGGTGGATGTGTGTCCCCAGCTGTGCCAGCACCCTCAGGGTGCTGCTCTTTGGAGACCTTCTGCAGGAGCAGGTCTCTGGAGCTGTTTCTCCAGCCTCTGCCAGGGCTCTCTTGCTCTTGGGAGGCTGGTGCTGATTTATTTTACACAAGTCTAAACCTTGGTGCTGGGGTGGAATGGGAAAGAAAGATGAGTTCCTCCATTAGAAAATTCTTCATTTTCAGCTCTAGCACTAGAGGGAGTTTTTTTTTCCCTTCTGCCTCTTTCCTGAATGCCAGCAACCTCTGTGTATAACCTCAGGCATCCTCTCTTCTCAAAACTTTGTTACTCAGCCAATTTTCCACTTTTCTCACCTTTTATAAAATTTCTCCTTTCTTGACTGCTTGATGACTTTTCTACCTTGCAAAGCCTCTTAACCTAGACTCTGCAGATGGACACAGACTTCACTGCACCATGTCTGGATGGAAGTTCTGCTACTAGGGCATGGTGACAAAGTCCACTGTGAACTGGGACCAGTTTTGGACCCCTCTGCCTGCCGGCACAATGAGGAACATGCAGTGGAACCCACCAGGGGCCAGATGAACCTGGGATGAGCTTAATGCCACAAGCAACATGCAAGGAACACGGCAGGAACATTGTTGATGCTGACTACAAGAGGTTTCAGAGATATATCTCTGCTTCATGGCTTCATCTGGTCAAGGCCAACCTCAGGGCATTGCCCAGCCCTCTGTGGCTTTTGCTGGTTGTCCTTCTCACTGTTGTCCTTGTCCACATGTGCTTGCTACGCTCTGGCTGGCCCTCTTCCAAGGCACACAGGGTCATTGCAATAGCTTCAACCATTTAAATAACTTTCTAGGTAAGAAGTTCAGGCTTCCAAGTTAAAATCACCTTGGAGGGAGGCTAAACCTTCTGCAACTGCAAAGTGCTCCTGTTTGCTTGCCACACCGACTAGCAACATCTCCTGCCCACCAGCCCTTTTGCTGATTCCCCCAAAGCATCTGTGTACCATAGGCCCACACGATCATCAGCCCATCCTGATCCCCTGGTAGGACCTGCATGCCCATGCCCACCTCATTCCCTGGGGCCTCCCAGACCTCCTGAGGCCATGATTTCTTCTTTGTTTGGTGGGGCTGTTACCAGCCTGCCCTGAAATGCTGGGTCTATGTGTGGCTCAGGCACACTCAGCTGTTTAAACCGACCCCTGGGAGATCTCATCAGCCCCGTAGCAGCAGGGTAAGCTAGCAGGAGAATGGTTTCCTACCCCACTGCCAGTTCCACCACCCATCTCATCTCCCATGGAAAGAGTTAATATGAAATACTCCTCAGATTTTAAAATGAGGTATTTTAGGGGGAAGGTGAGCCTTCTTTTTTTTTTTATGATTTATTTTTTAAAATACCTACTTTTTCCAACATTAATGTTTTCTAAGACAGCCTGAAAAGGCTCATGCTCATAGGACCAGGTAGCAAGTGTGCCCTTGCACCTTCTTTCCACCAGAATGGAAAGCGAGGAGCTGCAGGGCAGGTGCAGAAAAAAGCCATCTCTTTTCCTCCTCCTCCCCTCCCTCCCCACACTTCTCTTGATCTGCTGGTGGCTCCTAAAAGGATTAATTAGAAAGATGTGAGCAGGGGTTGGAACGTCAAAAAACAATCGTCACTTTCATATCTGACCCCTATCACCAGCTGCAGAATTAACAAATTGAATGTCGTCAGCAAACAGGAGTTGCAGATGATATGAAGTTCATTACTAGCAGCACAGGGCTTGTTTTCAAAGCCCAATTTAAACAACTCTTGCTGATTAAATTCCTTGCAGGGGCTCCTGCCAGACACGTTTAGAAAATACAGACATCTAACAACTCTCTCTCTCTCTCTTTCTATCCCTGTCTTTTCTTTTTTTTTTTTCTGTCTTTTTTTTTTTTTTTCCTTTTTTTTTTTTTTTCCCTTAACATGCCAATTATTTGTCTCCTATCTGCAGGTACTGGCAAGTATCAGCGCCCTGGCCCCACTGTCTACAGCCTTATCCATTTGGCGCCTGCTCCAGCCCTCTCACATTACCAGCAGTGGGGTCTGTTTTCAGCTGCGAAAAGCCATGAGCATAACTCCGTTCTGCCCCTCCTCCTGCTGCAGACTCTCTCTCC
Source organism: Calidris pugnax (assembly GCF_001431845.1). Lineage (NCBI taxonomy): Eukaryota > Metazoa > Chordata > Aves > Charadriiformes > Scolopacidae > Calidris > Calidris pugnax. Next base: position 2,377,678 of record NW_015090914.1, on the reverse strand, counting down.
CCCCTTCCTTTTTTTTTTTTCCCCTCTTTTCTTTCTGCTCCCAGGGTTTCTTTCAAGAGCTGGGAAGCAAGGAAAAAAAAAAACAAAACAAAACAACAAAACCCAAACCAAAAAAACCCAAACCAAAAAATCGTTGGTAACCTGCTCGATGGTGGCACTGGGGATTACAGAATCACAGAATCTTCTAGGTTGGAAGGGACCTTAAAGATCATCTTGTCCAACCGTCAACCTAATTTTGACAAAAATAAACACCCACACAACAAACAAAGAGCATCATCACTAAACCATACCTCCCAGCACTACATCAACCCGTCTTTCGAACACCTCCAGGGATGGTGCCTCAACCACCTCCCTGGGCAGCCCAGTCCAATGGCTGAGAACCCTTTTGGTGAAAAATTTTTTCCTAATATCCAGCCTGAACCTCCCCTGGCGTAACTTGAGGCCATTTCCTCTTGTCCCATGGCCTGTTCCTTGGGAGAAGAGACCGACCCCCCCTGGCTACACCCTCCTTTCAGGGAGTTGGAGAGAGCCAGAAGGTCTCCCCTCAGCCTCCTTCTTCTTCATTCACAACCTTCTGGTCCATTCTGGTGGTTGTGGTTCCCCTGCATGGGAGCATCCAGAGCAGCTAAAAGTCCACCAAGGTGGGTTGCATGAGGGATGGTCTGCTGGAGGGGCTGGGATGGGGAGGCAGAAGCTGTAAGCAAGCAGACAGGAGAGCTGTGGGGATAAAACTCAGAGGTACTAGCTTAGCTTCTCCCTACTTCAGGAGTCTAAACCTTCCCTGAGCTCTTCTTCCTAAAGCATCTTTTCCTCCTGTTGCATTTGTTCTTTTCATGTTCCTCCATGCTCATGCACGCTCATGTTCTTCTACCATTTCTCTAGGAAGTGAGGATGGAGTGATTGTTTTCTGGCTGCTCCTGCTCACCCCCATGGTAACTCCTGGACTTGGCAGGGTGGGTGGGAACCCAGGTAGAAAAGGCCAGATCTCTGGGGCTCCACAGAAGGGAAAGATATCCCCAAGAGCCTACCTGGGAGAAGATGTCCAGCCCTTGCTGTAGAGAGGAGCTATGAAGGTCTCAGCCCTGGGAAAGCCTTGCTGGGCACACGCTGAAGGAGGTACCCAGGAACCTGACTAAGAGACATGCATTTGCAACAAAACAGGCTACGTTTGCTCTACTAATGCTCTCTTTTAAGCTGAATATCACAGATAAAAATTGTGAGACAAATTGGGAAAACTTAAAATGGTGTGCAGGAGACAATGTGGAAAATTACTGCCCTTTGGGGGCCACATGGTGCTGGGGCCTGCTCCTCAAGTACCTTCTCTGTAGCAAACTTGCTCAGGAGAAATATATCATGGATTATTCAAGAAAGGTGCTATCTAGTGCTCCCTTTGGCAGTGAAATGGTGGTATCAGAGCCAGGACTACAGTATCACCTTCAAAGAATTTTGTAACATACCTGGGCCCTTTCTGCATCATTATTTTTCCCAGGTGGGAAGCATTTTCTTTTCCAGCTGTGGCAGTTTGGTCTCTGAAAGGATTGCTGAAGCTTTTCCCCACAGGTGAAACTGTTGCAGAGATTTGCACACCCTGCAAGGTGGCATTTGGATGCGGGGACGTTTCATTCAAGAAATAGCATTAAGTTATAGATTATTTTTTTTTACTTCACTGACTGATAGCAAGAATTACACTTGGCCAATATTTTTCACTTCCAAAGTTTCTGCAGTTTTTTGGGGGTTTTTTTTTGATTGTAACTGTAAAACCTGGGCCAATATTTTTCACTTCCAAAGTTTCTGCAGTTTTTTGGGTTTTTTTTTTTTGATTGTAACTGTAAAAACTGGGTTTTTTTGCAGACATCTGTCAGTCACCAAGTCTCATTTTCCCCTTGAAAAGCATTACATACCTGCAAAGTGTTCATCCAAAGCCCACATTTGAAGTTCAGAGCTATACATAGGTTGCATTCCTCACGTACATGTGCTCGTGCTGATTGCTAACATGCAAGTGCACAAAGTGTTTCTGTCGGGCAGGAAGTTATTTTTGGAAGAGTCTGCCGTAGCGTGAGTTTGCTGAGCAACCAGCACGGGATGTCTGCAGTACCTGAGGAGAAACCCACTGCTAATCATAGAATGGTTAGAGTTGGAAGGGACCTTCAAGATCATCCAGTTCCAACCCCCTGCCCTGGGCAGGGACACCTCCCACCAGACCAGGTTGCTCCAAGCCCCATCCAGCCTGGTCTTGAAAAACCCCAGGGTTGTTCCACAGCTTCTCTGGGCAACCTCTTCCAGGCTCTCACCACCCTCACAGCAAAGAATTTCTTTCTAGTATCTTATCTAAATCTTCCCTCCTCCAATTCAAAATCATGACCCCTTGTCCTATCACTCCACTCCCTGATCAAGAGTCCCTCCCCATCTCTCCTGTAGCCCCTTCAGGTACTGGAAGGCTGCTCTAAGGTCTCCCTGGAGCCTTCTCTTCTCCAGGATGAACAACCCCGACTCTCCCAGCCTGTCCTCATAGGAGAGGTGCTCCAGCCCGCTGATCATCTTCATGGCCCTCTGCTGGACCCATTCCAACAGCTCCATGTCCTTCCTGTGCTGAAGACTCCAGAGCTGGACACAGTGCTCCAGGTGGGGTCTCATGAGAGCAGAGTATGTGGTGTACATGGATGTAAGTATAATTGCAGAATAAGTCTATGGGAAGACTTGCTTTCAAATCTAGGTAAGCCCATCAGGGAACGTATTTTCCCAATACTGGCTGTCACTCTCTGCTGATCAGAAGATACTGACTCAATAGTTTGTGCCAGCATTCATTCCATTCCAGAAAAAGCAGAGGATTAACTTGGTGCAGCAAGCCTGGGATTAAAGTCCCCTGTGAAGTTCAGTTGGCGGAAGAAGAGCTGCATTAACTTCCAGCAGATCATCCCCAGCCCAGGCCAGCTGGATCTAGAAGATCCACTGTCTCTCTCTGGTACCAACTGGTTGGTTTTCAACCTTTTCATCCATCCTGTCATATTTTTGAAGAAGCACCTTTGATTAGGCTGGCATGCCAACCGCATGGGTGCTATTGAAAAGTGGCTCAGACAAATCACAAGCTGCTTCACCCATGGTGAGGACCAGCCTAAATCTTTGCCTTGCTCTTCTTCTCCTAAAGCAGCTCACACAGGCTTGCTGGCACCCAGCACCTCTGCAGGTTAATTGATCTCCACCCCATCAGCGGCTCCTTCAGCTGTTGGTGAGAAGGAGTCTTGCAATCAGTGCCAGAGTAACTTTGGGGCACCTTGAGATCTCTGTTAAAAAGTTTGCTTTAATGTAGCTTTCCTGGCTGTTTTTGGTTTGTTTGAATCTTGCTGTTGAGCACCTTTCTTGGCATCTCTCTCATACCTTTTGCTTCAAGCACAGTAGTGCTTAGATAGGGAAATTGTAAGCTGTTTTATTTGGAGTGGAGAAACGTGATGCAATGTAATTTGTCTTGGCCAAGCCCTACTGTCCTGAGAGAAAGAAAGATCAAATGCTATGAGATTGTTTCTCTTGTTCATCATCTGAAGCCCTTACATGACAGTGGTTGGACCAAATTCTTGTGGTATTTTCTCAGAGCCTGGCTAATCACACTTGTCTTGCCCTCTTCTCTTGCTTTTTTCTTTCTGTTTCTCTGACATTTATTGCTTCCATCAAAACCCAAGCAACATTGCTCCATGCAGTCCTCTGCTGTTGTCCATAACCACCCAGGTCATTGCTGGTCTCCCAGTGATCTGGCACACTGAAGAACTAACTTCTGCCACTTCTTGGAATGCAGGCTGAGGATCAAGTCCCATAGCTACACTGAGGTCTGTGCTCCAAGGTCTTATGCTGGAGGGTAAGTCAACACAAGTGATATGGCTTGTCATGATACCTTGCACAGTTGGTGTTGCAATGGTTTCCAGTCCCCCAGTAGAGGTCTAGACGGGATGTCTGGGCCCAAGTATTCACATCTCATTTGCAGCCCATGTTAAAGGGTCTCGCATTACAGAGTAAATTAATGAGAATCTTGCTCCTCCCCATGTCTCTAATCTGGTAAAATGATGAAGAAAAGTACTTGCAAGGAAGTGCATTAAGCAACCTTTATAAGCTGTGACACAGAGTGCTCTAAACCCAGCGGTGGGGCCCCTGGTCCTCCTGCAGGACAGCTCTTTATTTGGAGGGACACCACAGAAGTAACTTCTTCTGTGGCTATGCACAATACTGGTGTAGGGTTAGCTCATGGTAACGGTGTAATAAGTGCCATGTAATATAAAGATTTACCATTTTCTCTAAGGACTTCTCCCCCAGGCAGCTTTCTTGCGTCAATCAGTAATCTAAATTAAAATGGCCCTGCCCATTTCCCATCTTTTTACCCCTTTTCTGCCTCTATGCTTGTTCCAAAGGTGTTTGTCCTGGGATGCCGCTTCACCAAAGGGGAGTTAGGAGGACATGGTGCAAGCTGCCTTCTTTACTCATTGGGTGAGAAATGAAACAATATGTAACTTATCTGGAGTTTTGTCTTTCTCTTTAAATCTTCCACTGTGCATTTCACACCAGACTCTCCAGCAGTCCTTGTCACCATGAGACAACTTGCTCTTGGGGAAACAAATATCCATGACTTCTGCTGGAAGGAGGAATGGCAAGATGGTTTCCTTGATGGGTCTGCATGTGCCTCTTCTAAAGGGTCCATGCTGGAGCTATGTCTAATTCTTGTAGAAACCCTGGAACCAGGAGGTGTTTGTAGATGGGGAAAAGCAGAGACCACCACAGTGCCCAGGCCACCGCCTGGCACTTCCATCCGTCTTCATTCCTCTCTCACCTCCAGCACATGACCGTAGAGCTAGATTTTTTGTGCCTCATTAATGAGAACTCTCTCCAAAGCTCACTGCAGTTCAGCAAGAGACTTTTCAACAGTTTTCTTTTGGGACCAGTCCTGTTGTGACCTGAGTTTTGATCTGACTTGGCTAACTGTGCTGAAGTAGATTAGGGACTATTCTTCTCAGAAGGTTACAGGGCCGCCCTTGTATTGTGTCCATGTGGTGAGATCCCAAACTCCTGTGGATCTCAGGCTGAGCCATGCAAGCCTTTTCTTTAGAGGCCTTAACCCAGGCAAAAGCCATCCACACTACCTTGCACAGAAACCAGAATGTGCTTCCTTCCACTCTTGGTGCTACCATCCTTGAAATTCAGGCTTTGCGATGCGTATTTCCTCTTTATAGCTGCTTCCCCCTCATTTTCTCACTTTCCCTGCCACTTACCAACCAGAAGAAGTTCTTCCAGATCAAAAATACTCCTCACCCTTTGTTGACCCATACTGGCCAGGGTGCAGTGCTATACAGGACACGGTTTGCTGCGGTCTAACTGGAGAACAAGGAAAGGAATTCAAATGGAGATAATGACTGATTAAAACGCGGCAAGGCTTGTTTTTTAGCCTGTCTTTCCCACCTCTGCTGTCTTAGTCCTGGACAGTCAGGATGCCCAGGTCAGTCACTTGCCAGGGTTTTAGTTCTGACCCTTCGGGTGCAGTCACATGAGCAGCAGGGATTTAATGGAGTGTGCCATCCTCTTGTTATGACGTACTATGAAATCCAGAAGTGACAGATCGCCCGGGCACATAGCAGGTCCCAGAAATAATGCCTGGCAATGCTGTCGCTCTGTTTCAGGCTATCAAATTAATACACAGTTTGATTTTTCCATCTGACAGTAGATTGCCTGGTGCTGCCCTGGTGAGAGGCTGGGAGAGGCAGCTGCAAATGGCCATTTGCATCAAAAGCTCCCCAGTCACTCCCGATTAGAGCGACCACATCTTTTCCCAGCTAATGAATTGTTCCCATCTGTGAAATTACAGCTACTCACTTTTGTTTTGTTTAAATCAAAACTCCAGGGCTCGTATGGCAGGCCGTCTGCTGCCTCCAGGTACCCGACTTTCACGCCGTGATGCTGTTGTGTCGCGGGCTGTTTGTCTGGGCTTTGACAAGGAGCATACACAGAGCAACCCTGGCTTCTCCTGAACCGTCCGGGCAGAGGAGGGAACAGCTTCAGGGACCTGCTGGAGACCTGGGGCTTGCCAGCCCGTAATGAGTCGGTGGAGATGCTTTCTGCATAATGCTTCTCTGGGAGGCTGACCTATTGATTGCTGGAGTCTCAATAAATTTAGATCACTGGTTTGTGTCTGCACTCCCTAAGCAGGGGTAGGACAATGATTAGCTGCGAAGATCAATAGGGGCGAGTCTTTTAATCGACCATGTAAAATGTGTCCTTCATCACTGATGGCGTGTTAATTGGGATTTAATTCTTGAGGGGGCATTCACCTGTCCCTCCCAGTTTTCTCTCTGCTCTTGAAGCCCGTGTTGAGAAATCCAAGGCTACCTTGAAAGTTAGAAATATAGAGAGTTGAGGCTTTATTATTCTTGCAATGTTATTTCCACTGTGCTCTGCGAGTCTCCACCTTGATGAAATGCCCATCTGCATCTTTCTAAGAAAGGTCCTCTTTCAGTGGTGTCCACCCACAGGAGTACCCTGATGCATTTCTCAGCCAAGGCCTTGGTAGCCGGAGACACTCAGTGCCTGGCTGCTCCCTGGCAGCCACTGGAGACACACAGAACCTCTGAGATGCCCTCTGCCAGATGCCCAGAGACACGGCAACCCAGGACAATGAGGTGCCTTGGTTCTCCCAGTGAAATGAATCCTGTGGAGAAGCTTCCAGCCATCCTCGCAGCCGATCTGCTTGCTCTTGCTGATGCAGCTGTCCTTTGCATCCTTAGCTGTCACCTACAGCTCAATTTTCAGGCAGGGAAAGAGCAACAAACTCTTATCCCACCCCATATTTCTCAGCCTGGGAGAGTTTACGGGGAAGCCACCTTGATCAGAAGCACAGACCGGAGTAAAAACATCTTCCCTTTAGCCCATAAGGGCTGCAGTGCGGTCCTCAAAACACAGATGTCTGAAAGGAAAGAGGGCTAACTTTCTTTTTCATAAGCATATAAGATGCAAGGTTTGCTTGTATTTCTGTTTAGGTTGTGGTTTTTTGTGAACAGGTAGATTTCACAGAATCTTCATGGGTGGAAGGGACCTTTGAGATCATCGAGTCCAACCATACACACACACAAAAAAACCCCAACCCAACAATCTCGGGCACTAGAGCATGCCCTGAAGGGCCATGTCTACACGTTTCTTAAATACCTCCAGGGATGGTGACTCCACCACCTCCCTGGGCAGGCTGTTCCAGGGCCTGACCACCCTCTCAGGAAAGTCATTCTTCCCAATATCTCATCTAAACCTCCCCTGCCCCAACTTCAGACCATTTCCTCTGCTCCTGGCATTATTCCCTTGGGAGAAGAGGCCAACCCCCACCTCTCTCCATCCTCCTTTCAGGGAGTTGGAGAGGGCAATGAGGTCTCCCCTCAGCCTCCTCTTCTCCAAACTAAACATGCCCAGTTCCCTCAGCCTCTCCTTGTATGACTTGTTCTCCCCAGCTTGGTGGCTCTTCTCTGGACACACTCCAGCACCTCAATGTCCTTCTTGTAGTGAGGGGATCTTTTTAGGCAGATTTTATTTTCTTTTTTTTTTTTTACTACAGGAATAGCCCTCTCTTCTGAGAGGAAGAGGTCCCGTTTCTCCAGGAGGTGCCTCCCTCAGCCTCTACCTTCTCTTCCCTGTGATGGACCCTGTGCCTGCAGCTGAGCTCTCGCTGGGGTGTAGCTCATGCCAGGGACAGGGCTGGGTTATGGGGGGACCTCAAAGGCTGCCCTTCCAGAGCAATACCTTATCCCAGCAACCAAAGAGCTTTGCCAGAGCAAATCTTCTTGAGTTTGTGTGATAGGAACAAAGTCAAATGTGAGAACAGAAATATAAGACATGCATTTTACCCTCAGTCCTACCATGCTGTCATAGTGGACAGCTAAGTTTTACTATTTTGACCCCTCCAGCAAAGTCTGTCTCTTTGTCAGTCTGCTCCTCTTGAGCAAATTCAGGGCTATTGCCTCTCCTCGCACCCACATAGAGAAAATCTTTTAATTCTTTGGGTTCCTTTGGGACTCTCCAGTCCCAGACTTGGCAAAACGAATCCTGTCACTGGCTAGAAAGTGGAAGCAGCAGCATCCCAGCTAAAAGCTCTGGCATTTTTTCTTAATTGTAAATTCTTTAATCTCTTTTAACAGATGGCTTTTCTATATTACCTTCCTGATAGTCTTCTGACAGATCTTCCATTTAACTAAACCAATAAATATGTATATTTGCAGTATACATTTCAGTTATCCAGAATAACTGTACAGGGCATTTGCTACTGAGTAACCAGCTTAAAATTAATATTGAAAAATTATTGCAAACTGTGTGATTGTATGAACATATATAATTCTTGGATACAACATCCTTGAAATTTCTTGATGTAATTTAGCTGAGTGATTAATATTCATACACAGATCCCAAATTCCTTCATGCTACAACATATTTAAGGCAATGGAGCACAAGTCTTGTGAGGAGAGGCTGAGGGAGCTGGGGGTGTTCAGCCTGGAGAAAAGGAGGCTGAGGGGAGACCTTCTGGCTCTCTCCAACTCCCTGAAAGGAGGGTGTAGCCAGGGGGGGTCGGTCTCTTCTCCCAAGTCCCAGGCCATGGGACAAGAGGAAATGGCCTCAAGTTGTGCCAGGGGATGTTCAGATTGGAGATTTGGGGAAATGTTTCCACTGAAAGGGTTCTTAAGCATTGCCCTGGGCTGCCCAGGGCAGTGGTTGAGGCCCCATCCCCTGAGTTGCTGCCCAGGGCAGTGGTTGAGGTCCCATCCACTGAGTTATTGAAAAGCCGGGTTGACCTAGTGCTTAGAGACATGGTTTGGTGATGGTTTTGATCAGAGTGAGGTTGATGGTTGGACGAGATGATCTGAAAGGTTCCTCCCAACCTGGATGATTCTGTGATTCTATTTTGGGGGAAAGACGAGTGAAGCAAAGCAGCACAAGGAATCTCTGCCACCTCAAACACAGTTACACCTTCTATGACTTTAAGGAGGGCCAGTGGTGGGAAGCAAAACCAGCTCTGTGCACCACCCCCATGGTTAATCCATCTTTCCTAGCAGTGGGCTTTCCTTTTCCTGGGCTGGTGAAGGCTGTGCCAGCTGCAACCTGCCTGTGCAGTGGACACCAGGAGCAGTGACCACACCAGCAGCTCTGTAAGTTCCACCTTCGTGCAAGGGACTAGAAGCTTAGGGTGAAACCCAAGTGTCTTCTGATTTCTGGCACTGGGGAGCTCTGTGCGGCGGCATCTTGATGTTGCTGTTGTGTCCTCTGATCTGAAGTGGGCACCAGCTGGTGTGGTCTTTGGACCTCTCCGTTGGCTGCACAGCTACTGCATGTCACCCGCCAGAGGGAAGTTTCTCTTCCCTACCCCTTTCCCTAAGGGAGGGGCTTGGGGGCCAGCAGTTGAGTTTTCCTCTAATGCTTTCTCCCGTGATGGGATTAAGCAGGACCTGCTCCTTTAAAACGTGTCCCCTTCCCCATCATCCTCCCTCCTTCCAATTACAGCACTAATTTCAGTAATGGAGCATTAATGGAGTAATGGACTGCTGAAGCTGGCCTGAAGGAACTGTAGTGCTCAGCACAAATTGAGTAAATAAACCATATATTAGATTTCTAAACAATACTTTTAGTCTAGTCCCCAGGGAAAGAGAGTTGTCAAGACTTACTTAAGTCAACCCAGCAAAATGTATGCAAAAGATCCACCCATTCATACCCTGGGAAATGGCACCAGTGGCCTGAAGCATCAGTGAATCTCTCACATAAATCTCTGCTCTCCTGACAGAGAGATCTTTGCGTTGTTGCCTTCTCCCAGTTCCGCTTCTTTGATTTATTTACCAATAAGCAGCTTTGTGCCTGTTTCTGTTTGTGTCTCGCTAGAGAGCTGGCCCTGTATGATGATGGAGAATGACTTGCAGTTGTAAGGAGAGAGTTACCACGGAGCCATGCGAAGTGATGGATGAGAGCAGGGCTCTAAACAGTTTTCAGTCTGGGAAAGTCCTGATTATTTTCTTCTTCCAAAAGCAGCAGCCCTCTGTCAACATTTTTATTATTTCAAATTAAAAATAAGCTTCGCATTACCTCAGCCAAATAAATAGAAATGAGTAATGAAGTACTGACTATCCAGATTTACCCCACTGGCATCAGGGTGACTAATTGTAATTCAGTTACTCTTGGATGCGCAGTCGAGGTTTTCCGAGGCGAGCAGAGCGAGAGCTGGAGGCAGAAGATGGGGACTATGAAGTGAGGCAAAGGCACAGGGTAACAAAATGACTTTTCCACATCCCTCTCCACGTCAGTGGGAAAACGAGGGTAAAATCCCAGACTCAGACCAACTCCATGCCTAGAAGCAAACTTTCTGTATCTTGAAGGGGCAATCATGCAAAGCCATAATTCCTGTGGGGCAGTGACCATCCAGGTGTTCAACATCCCACAAAATGATTATTTACTTTCTATGAAATTCAACGTGATCTGAGAGTCATCTTTTCAGCCTTTGTGGCAGAAATATGCGGGGGGTTTTTTTTCTGCTTTTATTTCCTCTCAGCCCTGATGTGGTCAAGAGAGAGTGAAGAGGGCTCTACCTCTCCTTGTTTGTAAGTTTTATTCAGCTGTGCCATTGCTAAGAATAAGCTAAACAGCAGCAGTTTAAGCTTGAATTGAAAGAAAGAACATGCTTTAGCTCTGTAATCAGGCTGGAGATGGGGTCCGGACCGTAGCATTTTATCAGGGGGAGTTTTGCAAAGGCAACATTAATCTACTTCAAATGTCTGACACTTAGAACTTGGGTATGTTGAAATCACTCCCTCATTTGACCCCCAGATAGAACACGTGAAAGAATCAAAATCCACTGATGTATACCAGACCGAGGTGATGTAGTGTCTCTCAGGGTGTAATGCAGTGTCACTTGCATTTCTTATTTTTCCTGGGGGTAATTTTGAATGATATGTGTAAGAAAAGCCATGCGTACCGTGCTGGTTATAATAAACCAGCAAATTTAGCCGTAAAACACTGAAATCTGCCTTTACAGCTGACTGGGATAGGTAAGTTTGGCATGCTCTGAGTATACAGAGGAACTGAAACACCTTTTTATCTGTGTGGGAAGATTAACGTATTACTCTGTGAGTAATTTGTTAGGCACAAAACCAGGTAGGTCTCCAGGAGCGATGAGTTTATCACTGAGCAGTCACACCCAGGAGTATGGATTCAAGAGCTTGGAAGACATCTGTGCACCCTTTGAAACAGTGTGCAGAGTCCCCATTTTAAGAAATGGAATTTAACAATGCTTCCATTGAACTCATGAGCTTCCTGTTTTCACAGCGTTGATGTCCTCGAATCCAATCAGGCTGCTGAGCTCCTCCTTTGGCACCATCCTCTTCCAAGAGGAACAGCTCGAGCTCATCCAGCTTGACAAAATACTGCACCTGCAAACTTCAGAGCCTCCTCTTATGTGGCTTGTGTTTCTCTCCTTCCTCGGTAGGTCTTCCTGCAGAATGCTGGTGGTGCACAGCCCTTTGTCCTTCCTTGATGCATTGCTCTGCAATTCCCCCAGTCCTTTTTCCTTGCCCATCAAAAGTTTTAGGAGTCTACTTCCCTTCTCTAACTCTCCCATTTCCACCACTGAGCCTGGCAACTTCTCTGCTTTTCATCACTTCCCATCACTTTCTTCCCTAACCTCTACCCTCATCTGGCTGCTTACCCCTTCTGCATCCAATGCAAGCATGTGAAATTCTGACCCATACGAGCTCCTGCCCCGGGGGCCGCTTGATCCTGCCTTGGTTTTCTTCTTTTCAACTCTCACCTGGCTTAAAGCACTGTTCACAAAACCTGTCTGGAGTTTTTTTTCCCCCAAAATTTCAAGATGCTTCTTCAAAGCTTGTAGGTCTTAAAGCTGCCCTGTACATGCATAGGTATCACTCATAGAGCTTACGTCTTCTGTGCTAATGTTCTCAGAAGGAACAAGGATCACCTTGATGGGAATTTTCAGCAAACACCACGTGCTCAGCCTCTGCTATGGAAACTTCATCCTGAAGTTCTGCAAAGCAGGTGAAAATAAAATTTTGTGATGAAAAAAATTGTCAGGGACCTTAAATAGCAGACTGTTGCTCGGTGGTTAGTCCTTTGGCAATCAGAAAGCATGGAGCTGCCAGCTCTTCAGCCTCGTGCACAGAAATCAGAGTATGTGAGAATAACAACCTGATTAAATGAATATGAATTAACTTTTTCAGTGAAAGGGATTCCAGAAAAACTGTCCTACTTACACCTTTAAATTCCGAGCTATTAAATTAAGTCTCTGTTTCCTATGCCTTTGTTGATGTGGCTATACACATGGGTGAGATGACAGAATGATGGCCCTGGAGCCTGGAAATCCCAGCTTTCCCAATCCGTTTCCTCTGCTCAGGAAGGAAAGGCAGCAGGGTTGTTAAGAAGAGCCAGTTGTAGATGCTATTCTGACACGGCTCGGTTTGTTTGGTGGACCTGATCTAGAGCTATCTGACAGAATTGGGATCTGAGAGAAAACAGCTTTCTGCCCCTTCCCCCGTCAAGCAGTGTTTGCATTCAGATGGCGATTTGGAATGTCATTCTGTTATTTTTTTGGTTTTGCTTTGAGATATGAGACATTTAGCAATTGCCAGGATAAATACAGTCACATCTTAAGGATGGCTGGTGGTTTTTTTTGTTGCTTTTTTTTCTGAGAATTCCTAGCTATTTTGTGAAACTCCCTGGGTGCTCAGGGCGTCTCTCCTCTCCACCACTCCATTGCTTAATATGACTTACTAATTCCTTCTGCCTATCTGAATTCCGTTTTAAATAATCTTTGTTTTCCTACCCAAAGCCATGTTGTCAGGTCACCTGCACTGAAATATTCCTGTTGTAAAAGACAAAACTAAATGCATATCAAGGATTTTGGTTTTTTTCTTCTCTCTGCCGAGGATCTCTCTCCAGTGGAAGACGTGGAAAATTTCTGAATGATTTTTTTTTATGCAAGGTGAGTGCTTTTTTTATTGTGCTCTAGCATGTCTGGGAGAGGAGACCAAGAGTAAGACATGTAATATGCCTGACCTGGTGCAAATGCATTCTTGTATTAAGGCAGAGAAACCTTTCAGACACCTTATGGGAGTTATTTTGCCTGATCTCTTGGGCAGCATGTGTAATACCTGTGGGGAATGGAACGGAACAGAACGGAATGAAGTTTGGATGGAAAAAAAGTTGGTGTTGATGGACAGGTATGTGTGTTCATCTTCCCCCTTCTCCTACCCCCAAAACACGAAAATGTGGCCAGAAATAGATATTCCCTTAGAATAAATCAATTGGAACACAAGAGAGTTGAGGGACAAGAAGGCTGAGGGACTTGGTTCTGTTTAGTCTGGAGAAGAGAAGGCTGAGGGGGGATCTGATCAACGCCTATAAATACTTCAAGGGTGGGTGTCAGGAGGATGGGGCCAGTCTTTTTTCAGTGGTGCCCAACGACAGGACAAGAGGAAACGGGCACAAACTTGAACATAAGAAGTTCCATCTAAACATGAGGAGGAACTTCTTCCCTGTGAGGGTGGCAGAGCCCTGGAAGAGGCTGCCCAGGGAGGTGGTGGAGTCTCCTTCTCTGGAGACATTCAAACCCCACCTGGACACGTTCCTGTGGGACCTGCTCTGGGTGGCCCTGCTTTGGCAGGGGGTTGGACTAGATGATCTCCAGAGGTCCCTTCCAACGCCATACCATTCTGTGACTCTGTGAAAGACCCTAAAATATTTTGCAGGAAAACTTTAACAGGTTTGTGGCAAACCTAGCTTTACTGGTGTGACTAGGACAGCCTCTGGGGTTGTGTCTGCCTCTGATCTCTGTTCTGGCCTTCGAGTTGAGGGCTTTTTTCTTGTTCTAGCAGCATTTGGGGTGCAGAAGATATTTGTTTCTCCAAGACTACATGGCCCACGTGAAAGGAGGAGGTAGCAAAGTGAGAGCACCATTCCTAATCTTTTCTGCTGCCCTGGTGTGAGTGGTGGCCCTTATCAAGGGAACACCTCCCAAAGCGACACCCAACGCTAGTGCTGGCTGCCAACCTGAGAAAAACCATGGTGGTGGCCAGCTCTGCCTGCTGCTCCCCCTGTTTCTCTGGTCCCTGCTGACCAGGCTGTTAAGACTAGGAAAAGCCATTGGGTAGGTGACAAGAGCCAAAGAATTTGCTGAATGTGTCGGGCTTGATAGCAGCCACCCTTCACCAGTCGCATTCCTCGGCCACAGGGCAGATGTGCACAATACATCCCAGACCTTCCTCCCAGCAGGAGATAAGCCCTGGAGCTCCTTTTCCCCATATGGTGTGAAATTGGCTCTTCTGCCCTAGCGGCTACGGGCAGCTGGTAGGATTTAGATTTTTTTTTTTTTTTTTATTATTGAAGATGCTTCATTGAGCTTGCATTTAGGCTTGATTACCCTGCAGACAGCAGCAGAGACCTGTGGGGGCATAATCCCTAGGACTGGCTCCACCACTGAGGTATGGAGGAGAAAGCTGGGTTGTTGCAAAGGGGAAGGAGAACATTAAGGCCCATGATCCCACAAAAGGTTCATTGCAGCTCTCCACCACCCTATATGGCCAGATGGCACTCAGCCATGGTAGGTGGAAGCCTGTAAGGGGAAAGGCAATGTTGAAGAATGTGCCATTACGTATTTCCTCAGGTTTCCCCTCCTTGGCAGGGTTGTGCTAGGACCTCAGACTTGGCAGACGTAATGCAAAGCTGTCTTCCCCTGCAGCTCTCCAGGGACATTCCCTGCCACTTTGCTTGACTCTGGGCACCTGGCATTGTGGTGGGGAGCTGAGCTCTTGCAAAGAAACGTTGGAAGTATCTGTGCAGCCCCATGGAGGGCAACACAGAGGTCCTCAAACTTCCCTCACTATACTGGAAAGGGAGACGAAGATCATAGAATCATAGAATCATCAAATTGCCTGGGTTGGAAGGGACCTTTTAGATCATCTAGTCCAACCACTAATCTAACTATGATTAACAAACCCTCCCACAACGCACCCCCAAACCATGTCTCTAAGCACTAGGTCAACCCCTCTTTTAAATACCTCCAGGAATGGTGCCTCAACCACTTCCCTGGGCAGCCCATTCCAATGCCTGATAACCCTTTCAGTGTAAAAATTTTTCCTAATATCCAATCTGAACCTCCCTTGGCACAACTTGAGGACCAGGGTGAGGGCCCCTGCATTCTGTGGAGTCTCCAAATAGGTGGGACACCTCTGCCTTGTGCTGTGGAGACTCTCAAACTTTGGGCAAAGTGGGTAGGCTTGAGCCCCAAAGTAAAGGCAGAGCAAGAGCTTGCTATCACGACAAGAGTCTTTCTGCAGTCCTGATTCTGGAGTTCCACTGAGATTTTGGGCATCATTTTTAATTTGTGTGAAAATAATCCTAAATATCTGCATGAGGGTAGTTTCCAAAATGCAACAAACTGGAAAAAACTTGAAAAACTCTCTCAGCTGCTGTTGTGCTTCCTTACGCAAAACCCATTTTTAAGCCCAACTCCCAAAGGAAAGGTGGTACTTGAAGTCTCATGGTCCACTCTGTATGGTCTATATGGCTACTTCTGCCTCCAAAATAACTTTCAAAATAATAGGAAAGCAGTAAAAAAGGTGTTTAATTCTTACAGGTTTCATGGCAGTAAATATCTGATTAGAGGATAGACAATCTATTCATGCTCCAGCTGAGGGAATTGGTGATCTCAACCCTTCAGAGACATAAGAGGATACAAAACTGCACACCCTTCCCTCCCCCCATCCCCCACCCAACATCAGGAGCCATTTCAGTCAAAATTTTAAGTTTATTAGACACCAAAAAAATGTAACTGCAAGACGCAAAAACCATAAGAAGCCAGTTCTCTTTGGTCCCGGTGCTTGCAGAGCTATAATTTCATAGAACCATAGAATCACAGAATGGTTAGAGTTGGAAGGGACCTTCAAGATCATCCAGTTCCAACCCCCTGCCCTGGGCAGGGACACCTCCCACCAGCCCAGGTTGCTCCAAGCCCCATCCAGCCTGGCCTTGAACCCCTCCAGGGATGGGGCAGCCACAGCTTCTCCGGGCAACCTGTTCCAGTGTCTCACCACCCTCACAGCAGAGAATTTCTTCCTAATATCTAATCTAAATCTCCCCTCTTTCAGTTTACAACCTTTCCCCCTCATCCTATGGCTCCACTCCTTGATCAAGAGTCCCTCCCCATCTCTCCTGTAGCCTTTTCAGGTAGTGGAAGACCATTATAAGGTCTCCCCAGAGCCTTCTCTTCTCCAGGCTGAACAACCCCAGCTCTCTCAGCCTGTCTAATTTCCTAAGAGACTGGCTCCCAGAATCTCTGCACACTTTGATCTCTCAGTAGCCCCTATAAATTTCCATTCCCTTTTTGGAGTCTGGAATGAATGGGGCTGTGCCCATGCATCAAAAAAGGACAAGAGGGTCCCTCTGCCATTGCCTTCCCTTTCCTTATCCCTCCTGGCTGAAATGTAAGCCACCGATTAAGTGTGCTTTTACAGTCACAGCGATTGTTTGTCTGAAATGCCTGCTGAAAACGATGCCTTTCGTTCAATATTGTTATTGAGTTACTGCAATGATATATAAAGTATTTTCCGTCTGTCCGCTCAGGAAATGGGGAGAAATTAACAGTTGGTAGAAGATGTTTATTGTCAATGCTGTTTTCTGGGGCTTGGGATGGGAGAAGGAGCCAAATGCCTCAGAGACCTCAGAGCTAATGTTATGGAAGGACAATATAAGCTCTCACTTTTCTTCACCTTTTTCGCCTTCTCTCCCCGTTTCTTCTCCATTTGCACCATCCAGCACGTGTAGTCAGGGGCTGGGAGAAATGCCTCACATTTCCTTCTCCCATCGATATTGTGTCTGCCTCTGGCCCTGCTTTTGAAAGTCCCTTGGGGTTTGAGCCTCTGTTTTGCCCTTTGTATCTGTTTTGCTCTTATTTTACAGGGTGCTGTTGAATTGCTAACAATGCCACGCGCTGCCACAGGAGCAGGGAGGTCTCACATCCCTCAGGACAGGAGCATATCCTCACCATACTGCTGACCAGAAGATCCGGTCAGGTTGGGTACTTTCAAATCTCATTTACCAAGATCTTTCTTTCCCTGTTGAGAATCCAGCCCAGAACTGATCTTTGAAGGCTTTGTACTCTTCTATTAAGTTGCCTTTTGTGGATATCTGTGAACCGTGGTGGTGGACATAAAGTGTTTTCCTGATTTATCACCCTTCTGCATTGCACAAGTATAGACGTCTGTGATTTTGTGTGCGCATATATATATATATTTATAGAGGTCCATGTGTTGGTCACATGTTGAATATAATTTAGGTGTGTGGATCCTTGCCGTCTGGAAAAATAGTCTAACATTTAGCTGAAAAAAAGTCAGGTACCTGGAAAGCAGAAATGGAAAGGCTAGTAGGGAGGGGAGAGGAGGGAACTGAGGCAGAGGGAGCCCTTAAACAAAAGTTCAGTCCCCAGACCACAAAGTGTATTTGTCTTTGACGCTGGCAGAGCCGTAGAGGCTCTACAGGAAGCTCTGCACTGCTGGAGGGCTGCTTTCAGCTGAGACACTGGACCCAGGTCCTATTTTTTCTGGCTCTGGTGACTGTCCAGGAGGAAGTGAGAGATCCTATGACACTTTTTGGAAGAGAAGGACACGATCCCAGTGCTGTGGATAAAGTTTCCTGTCTGGCAATGAAATGTGTTCAGTTCTGCGGATGGTATTAACAGGTGCCAACATCAGGCTCTACAGGCTATTTGTTAAAGCTGTGGAGTCCTCTGTCGGGAGAGCTGCTTAGCTGGTGGAGCTGCAGGAATTTTTCCCCTCTTCCTTTGCTGGGGAATCATTTCTTTCCTCTTTGGTTCTAACATAGGTTTGGCTAAGCGTAGAAAATGAATTATATCATCCAAACCCGCTTTTTGAGAGTCATGATATGAATGTAATTTGGTACAATAGAAGGTTTGGTGCAAGCGACTGAACTGAGTGTCTGAGTGTCATACATTTCTAGGAAGATAATGTAGAGCACCTCAAGCTAAAAAATTTTCTGTTGCACCAACTGTAGAAGTCCTCTGAAATGAATACTTGGAGAATCCATATACTCATGGTTAACCTTGACAGGGGCATCACGAAGGAGGGGTCTGTGCCTGTGCAAGCTGATTTGTTGATGGTCACTTAAAGCATTTTGATGTCTCAAGTGAAGGTCGTTCTGTTGTTGTGCTCCTCCTTTCTGCAATTAGCTGTAGGTGATTTGTACGGAGCACAACGTATGAATAGCATCTCTTGAAATTAATACTGAGGCGGGGGGAAAGGAAGAACAAGGTAAACAAGGGAGAACTTACTTAACAGGCTGGCTGCTGAGTGGTAGCAACGCTGCTTGACTCAAAGCATTGCTGCTTTTAGCATATGATTTATTGCTAGTGCCCCTTCTCCTGACTGGCCTTCAAGCCTTCCATGCCAGTCAGCTCTGAATTAATGGCTTCGGAAGGCAACGTGGAGGTGCGGTGGGTTTGGTTGGCTCCCTGCTCCTCCCTGAGAGGGTTGTGTTAACTGGCCTTCTCCGTGTCTGCTCGCCCTCCCCACGAAGCACCTTCTCATCTGTGAGCTGAGAAAACAGGGTTGTGTTGCCTTATAATAAATGGAGCCTTTTATCCAGGGTGAGCGAGACCCTTGAAGGAATGCAGGAGATCGTATCTTGGCTGGGTCGGGGGGGAGGTGGGGAGGTGGAAATCAATATTAAGATGTACAATTGCTCCCATGGTATTGAAAGTATTAGTTGATCTACATGCCAAATGACAGCCCCCTTGATAACAGGGATTATGTGTCCTGTCTTTCCAGGCTGTGCTGCTCTGTGGGTCCCTCAGGCAGAGATAATCTAATTAGTACAACAAAGCCCAGGTCGATTTTTTTTTTAAAATGATTTTTTTTTAAAAACAACGAAAAAAAAAAAAAAAAAAACAACAAAGAGGAGGGGAATTGGAAAGAGGGGCTGTGGGGAGGTGGATGTCAGGGAGAAACAGGCTCTGGAAAAAGGTTCAGAGGAGGAGGGGAAGACTGGGAGTACAAGTGAACCGTGGGTTTGGCTCCACAGAGGTTGGAAAGGCAGACCCACTGGACTATTACCAGACAAACCCCAAATTAGCAAGTGCTTACAGCCTTCACAAGCACTCATTCAATCACACCCTGGGAAAGGGAGCTGAGGAAACCAGGCGGTGTTGGGCGGGAAGGAGGTGGCTTGGACCCAGACTGGCTCCTCCACACCTGCTGCAGAAACGCCTTGCGGAAAAAAGGGCTTGACCACAAAAAAACCCAGCAACGCAGGGACAAACCAAACAACCCAACACTTTTTCACTTCACTGAATTATGCAAGAAGAGCTCTTTTCTTTTTCTGTAGGCAATGAAGCTGCTAAGCAGGGGGCGAATCGTTTTCCTGAAGACAGGGTGAGGTCTCTGGAGGCTTCTTTGAGCGAGGTTACTCCACTGGCTGCGGTCACACCAAGGTGGATGCCCCTCGTTGGCAGCTGTGCACTGATGGGTGGTTCTGAGGCACCTCAAGTTCTGGAGTTGTTTTGAAATGAATGACTAAGTGTCATAAGTCCCCTCTGAGCCCATTAGTTGGAATCAGCACTGGCTTCCCACCCGTGATACTGGCTTTTGCAGGCACCCTATCTGCTGTGTCAGTGCATCCCACCAGCCCCACCAGCACCGAGTTCCCCTGAGAGCCTTGATTGCTTCCAGGGAGACCCAGATGGATGGATGTGGGGGGGTGGGCACGTCCTTGGTGGGTGTAAACTGACCTGAAGTCATAATAAATTCCCTCCTAAAGGTGGATGGCATAGAAGAGGGTTCCTTAAGCCTGACACTGGGCCTGTACCTGACATTTTTATATCACTTTCTGGCAACAATGTTAGTATCTGATTTTTTCCATTCTTGGTTTGGCTTTGGAAAGAGAGAAGGGCTGGATCTCTGCACACAGTTCAGGCAAGTTGTTCACCAGAGCCCTAGGCTTTTTGCAGCTCATTCC
Organism: Calidris pugnax; assembly: GCF_001431845.1. NCBI lineage: Eukaryota > Metazoa > Chordata > Aves > Charadriiformes > Scolopacidae > Calidris > Calidris pugnax. The sequence continues at coordinate 2,357,653 of NW_015090914.1, read as the reverse complement.
CAACCTTTTCTTAAGGGCGGATCCTGGATCTTTCCTGTTCTTCATGGCCATGTTCCTGAAGTCTAATTTAACTCAAATTCAAGACTAACACACCTGAAGTGCTTTGGTGGTTGGGTCTCGGGTTTTGATGCCGTTCTCCCTCCAAGGCAAATATTGCAATTGCTCAGCTGTGCAAATGGGTGCAGGCATCTTCAGGCCGTACAGTCTGGTAGGCTGAGGGGACCGGATGGCTGAAAGAAGGCTCGCTCACATCTGGAAGCTGCTTTTTTTTTTTTTTTTTTTTTCTCCTAAAGATCGTGAGCACAAGGAGTTCAGGCATTTTTGCACAGCTCCCCACTGACCCTGGAGTTCATGTCATCAAGCCCCAATCTTGTTGTCTTGGCAAGCATTCACACAAACAAGAGCAACCTAACAATGGGATCTTTCTTCTCGCAGCTTCCCCTCTCCCCTCGTCCCTTGCTGCCTCCCTCTCCTACGCTGGAGATAGAGAATTTGGAGACAGCAAGGATGAGATCACCTCTTTGCAGGGAGCGACAAGGAAGCTGGCTGGGTGATTGGGGGCTCTGCTGCACGGCCTTTTCCCAGGGAGCAGATCTGATGTTATTTCCCCATCCGCGACCGCGCAGAGACATCAGCACTTCGGCGACGGTGCTTGCCAGCCACCCGGGTGAGGCTGCAGATAAGGCCCAGGGATGAGGAGCCATCAAAACACCAACGTCTAGCACAAGCTTCGCATTCCTGGCTTGGCTGCATTTGCTCACTTTAATCACATGAGCTTATAAACTGTAATTAGCAAGGCGCAGAGTCGTTACCCGTTCTGGGGGAAGGAGCAGTCTGAGTTATGTTGGGGATACTGTATGGGTCCGCATCATCCTTGGCTTCAGTTGTGAGTATAGACACATGAATCTATAAACATACATAAGCTATAAAGCTTTTAGATCTGCACGGTGCTTTAGAAACAAGTGGTCAATGAGCTATACTGCAGCACTGGAGTTGGGGACTCCAAATCTATGGATTCCTGCACCGGTGCTGCCTCGAACCCCAAACTTCAGGCTAGTCCCCATGTATGTTGGCTGGGCTTTTCTCCTTCCCAACACAGTGCTTCTGTGTCCACCTGAACCACCGGGTGAAGGCCCACCACCTGAGCTCTCTCCAGCTGGTGGTCTGACCTGTTGGTGTGCCTACAAGGATGGCAGGGCAGACCCCAAACGGCCAGGTGTCTCCTGGATTCACGTTGTAGCTTCAGCAGAGGTGGCTAAACGTGTGTCCCCCCTCCTCCCTCCCTCCCGTCCCAGTTTTCACCAGAACTGCAGGAATTTCCTGCACTGACCGTCTGGACTCAGACGTGTTTTTGCAAGTGTGTGCTCTTTGTTTTCACTGAAATGGAATAAAAACAAACCAGCAGAAGGAAATTCAATAAAAATTTCGTTTGATAGACCCAGAAAAAAACCCTGATTTTTTAAAAGAAAGACTACCATTTAAAAGCCCAGATGCAGACATTCCTTACCATCCCGCTCTCATTGAAAGTTCAAATCAAAAATCACCCAGGACTCAGTTCCCTCGCATCTGTGTGGCTCTTTTTGCTGTATTAAAATCAACAACAAGGAGTCCGTCAGGGATTTTCTCAAGCATCCTGCCAATACGTTGTAACCTATTCACAGTATACTTTCTAGTACTCTGCTTTATGTTATGGTTTCGAAGCTTTCTGAAGGCATTGGAACCACTTTTTATTTTATTTGTTGTCCATCATGCACAATAGCTGTCTAGCTGGAAATTCAATGTACCATTGCTAAATAGTAAGAACTTATGCCTTGTTATGGGGTGTAATGACATTTGTATCTGTCAGAGAAGCACTGCCTTTTGCACAACCATCAGAGCAAGATGTGGGCTGCTGCACATTCTGCTAAGCATTTGTATCGACTGAGGGCAAAACATTTCATTTTACCCATTTCTCTTTCTGTAAAGCCTTGCATTTTTTTGGTGTGGGATATTTATTTTTTTTTCCTGAGGAATTTTGCATCAAGTGACGAATCGTTACAACCACTTCTCCTTCCTGTAAGCAACACGGTCCAAGTTCAGCTCCTTGGTCTGGCAGACGGTGTAACTCTTGATACAAGCTGTAGTAAATTACCACATCATTTAACGATTACTTAACAGCGCATCCCCTGATTGTTCAGTGCCTTGGGATATTGTGCGTTCTGCCTAATTGCAGGTTTAACAAAAACGCATCGCGGTCATTATGCCGCGGTGTTATGAGAGTATAAAGAGCAGAATACAGCAAATCAGATAAAGTTGAGTGAGACTTAGCTGTCTGCATGGGAATGTTGGGAATGGTGTCTCTCACCCTTGCAGGTCACAAAGATAGTTTCCTGACTACTAAGTAGCAGTTGGTTTTAAAAAAAAAAAAAAAAAAAAAAAGAAAAAAAATCTATTAGGCAGCGTCTCTGCACTCAGGGGAAATGTCTATCAGCAAAACTGATTAGAGATAAGGGTAAGCAGATGTCAAAACAGGAGACCACCAAAGAACTGAGGTCCTGAAGTGAGTGGGGAGAGATCCAGCAGGTAGTAAAAGTAGAGTGGGTTCCTGTGCCAATCCTGCTCTGCTTTCAGCTCCGGTGAGAGTTTTGCTGGAAAATAGTACACTGCATTTTATATGGGAGGAAAAAATCTATTTCCTGCAATCATTTTTCTGGGTGAATTTGCATGTGTGCACGCGTGTATTGTTGTTTTTTTTTCATGAACTGCTTTTTTAACCTAATGATTGAATGGAAATTCGAAGCATTAGGGAGAACAAAGAACCATGAGAGGACGTTCTGCAGAATTCTGTGCTTTTCCTGTAACTGCAGAGGAGCTGAATTTAAACAACCTCCCTCCTGTAGAAAGAGTTTCTCTGTAACAGTTTCACACGCTTCATCTGAATCAAGTTTCCAGTTATGGGGCTGCCATAAGTTGCCCAAATCATAGAATCATAGGATGGTTAGAGTTGGAAGGGACCTTAAAGACCATCCAGTTCCAACCCCCTGCCCTGGGCAGGGACACCTCCCACCAGACCAGGTTGCTCCAAGCCCCATCCAGCCTGGCCTTGAACCCCTCCAGGGATGGGGCAGCCACAGCTTCTCTGGGCAACCTGGGCCAGTGCCTCACCACCCTCACAGCAAACAATTTCTTCTTAACATCTAATTGAAATCTCCCCTCTCAGTTTAAAACCATTACCCCTTGTTCTATGGCTCCACTCCCTGACCAAGAGTCCCTCCCCATCTCTCCTGTAGCCCCTTCAGGTACTGGAAGGCCAATCTAAGGTCTCCCTTGGAGCCTTCTCTTCTCCAGGCGGAACAACCCCAGCTCTCTCAGCCTGTCTTCTTAGGAGAGGTGCTCCAGCCCTCTGAGCATCTTTGTGGCCCTCTCCTGGTATATATATATATATATATGTATGTATATATAAAAGTGTATATATACACCAGCCAGACTCCTCCATCCTTCCCACCTCTGCTCTCCTGAGTGGCCACACTGCTGCAGGAGAAAATGTACCCCATCTCCACCAGCCCCTGTAGGAACCTGGTTTTCTGAGCACAGGCATCACCACCCCTGTGTATCTGATGTGAAGGAGGGGTAGGAAGCTGTCCTGTCCCTAGGCACAACCTCCATCTTGGGCCATCGCTGGCCCTTTGGAGGAAAAGTGGGAATGTCAACAAAAACAGTAAGGGGAAAAAAAAAAAAGTGCAAGCTATATTTGTTTGTTTGTTTGTTTGTTCATGTATTTTTCTTTACAAAAGTGCAGAGTATCATCCTTACTGCTCTTAGTACTCAAAGAGGAACTGATGAAAGCCACAGTAGATTTGCTTCGTTGGATAACATAATACATCATTCAAAAGGTAAGTTGCAAACAGTGGTCCTAATCTAATAACATTAACCATAACCTCTGCTTCTCTTCCCCGCCAAATCCCAGCCACTTTGAAAAAAATCTATCTTCTTGTCCAGTGATAAGTGATTTTTTTATCGATGTGATATATCTAACAGTGAAATGGATTTCCCTTTTTACAAGGTATGACACTTTTTGCTATGGAATATTTCCATTACAAGAGGGCTTGATTGATCTGAGAAGTGTCCTAGATAATATCAGGCTGGTAGAGAATAAATTAGCCTGAATGTTGTTGTAGAGTACTGTTTCTAAGTGGATTAATGCCCTTCCCAGTAAGGATGCATAATATTTGGAAAAGTGGTTTCTTGCAAAACAGCTACAACCTTCTATCATTTTTCTGTCCCTCAACTTGGCAAATACTCGTGTTTTTCACTTTCCCTTCGGGGAGGAATTGTCCATATGGCCTGAAAAACTTTGGTCTTTCTTAATGCCTCAAGCTGAAAGCAAACAGTAGTGACCTGCACCAAATATTGATCTGCTCCTGGAAGGGGCTGGAAGCTGTATGTGGTCCCAGCTGCCCTTTGATCATGCTGCAGCACTTCCCATCTCATTTCTGAGGGTAAAAACAGAGATTTGCCTTCTGCGGGGAAAAAAATGCACGGTGTCGCTCTCCTCCTCTTTCCTGCACTTTGTCCTTAATTCTCCCCCATCTACCTGTTCCCTCACCAGTTTCTGGATAACAAATGCATTGCTTCTTCTGCCTTTTTTTTGTACAAGGGGAGAAAAACATGCATTTTTCAAACAGGCTGTACAGGGTGCTTCACCCAGAGATATTACACATGATGCCTGCTCTGGCAGAGCATGGGCTTGGTGGTGAGGGGCCGCTGGAGGAGCGGCCCCAAAGAACCGGTCACAAAGTCACTCACTGGAGAGTCTTGCTCATTTATAAACAGTGAGTGGGGTTTTGTACTGTCTAGTGCTATCTCTGGAGAGCCCTACGTCTTTCTCCCACCTTTCCCTCTGTGGTTTTGCCCAGAATGAGTGACTACAGCATCACCCATGCAGTCACCAGAATATTTTCAACTTGCCTGAGGAGGCAAGTCCTGTCCTGAACTACTGCAGTTCTTCAGGTTCTTCCAGCCTAAAATAGGGGATGGCAGCAGCACTCCTCGAGGCCTTTCATACTCCTGGGACACCCCATGATGAACACCAGTTTTTGCCCTATTACGCTGGGGGAGACAGGCCCACTGTGAGCAGGATGGATGCCTGCTCCACAAGCTGGACTCCCCTTCTGCCCAGGTGTGTCAGGGACCCCAAAAGAGCCACCTCTTGGTGCCGCTGGGCGTTCTCATCACCTCCTCTGTGTTTTGGAGGAAGAGACCTTCACACATGTAGCTCATGGAGCATTGGTGTGTGCAGCTCCCAGCCACGCATGGGCTCCTTGCTGCCATCCAGCCATGCCATAACCACAGGCTGGGACCAGCACCAGTCCAGAATCACTTTTCTTCATTACAGCTATTTTATTGGAGACTACAGCTTCTGTGAGAAATTGCCAGGATTTGGGAAATGCCAGACAGAATCAACTGGAAGAGCAAAAATCTTTTTTTTTTTTTTTTTTTTTTTTTGCTGGCATTCCTACACCGCAATTTTAATGTTTAAGAAGGTTTTTTTTTCCCTCACTTACACCCAAAGACAGTTGATGCAATAAAAGCACAGCTTTGCTCCAAAACGGTCCGTTCTGGATTTGCATAGTACTTTAGTATTTTTAAGCGAAACTGGCTCCCTTCCAGATTCATATGCCAGAGGCCGAACGAGCTAAATTTAAATACCAAAGTATTCCAAATGGATATTTTACATTAACAGCAATCTCATTTATTTTAGTTTAGTGTTTTCACATAGTTTTTCAAAGTTAAGCTAGACTCACTGTTTAAGAATGAGTGTTTCATTAATTTTTATAAGAGTTATTAGAAGCATATGTTTTAAAGCTTCATTTTGTAACATAGCAAAGTATATTTTAGACATATTTATTTACATAATGGCCACATTAAAAGAAATTTTCATATGGAAAAATGTAGCAATACCAAGCAAGGGTTACCACAAAGTTTCAAAAAAATATATTAATGATATGGAGTGAAAAGAAACAGGAAAAATTTTAAAAATGAAATGAGAGGATGTGATTTTTTTTTTTTTAAGTGCTCAAAGTGAGCACATATCCATTCCTATCGCAAAGCCAGTGGAAGAACAGCATTCTACAGGAAACTTCCATGAGGAATCATGAAAAAAAGCCGTTGTGTGAAAGAACTGAATCATGAAGAAAACCAGATCTTCATCTTGAGAAGGTGAGAAACCTTGACTTTGGTTTTGCTGTTCTGATCAGTTTTGCTTCAGGTTACATTTTGTTAAATGCACCATGAATGTATATATAATATACATTAAAAAATATTTCACTGTAATACAGCACTAAATGAAAAGCACACAAATGTACGTGTTTTGACAATGCCAAAACAAGACTTGACACAAAATAATCAGACCTCTACTGATGACCAATCTTGTGAAATATCTTAGGTTTTGGCAAAAAAGCATTTTACTGTAAGAAAAAAACTTCTCCAGCATTTTATCAGCTCAAGGTTACCACAAGTATAATTGAAAATTGCTACAGCTGATAAATAAACCAAATCAGCACATTATCCTACTAGAATTAAATCAACAGCTACAATAACCTCCATTTGTCTAAGGAAAAGTTTGAAGAAAGCCTCAAGACGTAATTTGTTTTTACAGGTTTTCAGAGCTTAGAAAATGTAAGCCTGGCCTTAACAGGAATTTGAATTACCATCTAAAATAACTTATATAAGATGCATTGAAGAGATCTTATGCATATAAAAAATATATGGGTTTTGCTCTGCTTTGACTGAAGAGCTGTTTTTTCTGGAGGCATGCATATTCACATTTTGAAGGTATTTTTGTAATTTAAGGTTTTCAGTGAGGGTGCAAGTATATAGCTTTGGAGGAAAACACAAATGATTAATTTTTTCTTTGAATGGTGGGAGAACATCAGTAAGATTAACAGGAATTTTACTTCCTAAAAAGCCTACAAGATGGTATCTATTGTGTCTAAGACCTATTGGATCTATTACAGACCCTTAACCTACCAGCATTGAAAACCACTAAGCTAGAGCCAAAACCCAGATAAACGGGTGACTATATCAAGAAAGCAATAAAATCATCATTGCCCCATTATTCCAGGGGGCTACTTCCCCGTCAAGGAACAGTGCTCCTGAGGTCTCCCTGTAGAATGTTGTGTAACATCCTGCTCCATGAAGGCACGCATTCCTGGAAGAGTGGAGGTCCTGAGAATGTCAAAAGCTCTTGAAAACAAGTCCAGCTTCCACTTTGCCAGACACTATGGCAAGGGCTGCTCTGAGAGCTAATTTTGGATAATGAGCAGCCAGCAGGGACAGAACATCCTGTAAGTATCTACAGCTGAGCCCTCTTAAACAAGATTGGGATCACCCAAAGCTTTTCTCATGGGTGTTAATGCGGTGATTAAAGTTTACAAGAGGCCCGTGGTTTTATTTTTGTCTTGTCACATGCAATAGCAGCGAGGCCGGAAATCTGCCTTAACGCATCAAAGTTTAAGAGTCAATAGGATGGTTTGGTCAACTACGTGCAGAATGCAAGACGAGCTTTTGTAGCAATAACTGCTATATAAATTTAGTCATGGTTGTTGTACGAATGGTGTTGGGCGAAGATGTGGCAGCACACTCAGAAATATTATTTGGACGAACGTACTTTTGCTGGAAGGTCTGCTTTAGTCTGCCAGAGTGTCTTGAAATACAAGTCTTCTGCTGTGTGTAAAATAGATATGCTCATGGATGTTTGTAATGTGCAAACGTGTGCTCTATCACTGCGAGATATACCTCTTCAGAGCTGGCAGTGTCTGCTGACAGCCTTGTATACTAGTAGATCCTGTCGTCTTTTGTTACGTGCACCTTTCCCAACAAAAACCCAACGTGAGACCTCCTACTTACATTTTTTTTTTTTTGTGTAACTTTTTGGGGGGAGGCCAGGGAGGGACAGAAACTGCCAACTTCTGGAAGGTGACCTACTCAACAAAATATGTAGGGTTGTTTGTTCCACTTTCTGCTTCTATTCTTTCGCACCTTTGTATTTAAAAGACTGTCTTGAACAGATAGGATCCTAAGTGAGTCTTATCAAGGTCAGAGCTCATTGCTCTGGCACAGATTTGAATATGAAACTTTGTAGATATCTGATTCCCAAACATCTCTGGAAGCCATGTTTACCACCACGAGCTTGTCTGTAATTGTGGTCAAATTTCTGCTTCCTTTGTTTCATTTCCATTTTTAGAAGACGCATCCAATTTAGTTTAATCTAATCAAAAGTTAATTTAATTTAATCTAAATTTAAAATGGTTGCATGAACAATTTTTTTGTTTTGTTTCAGTTTTTGGTTTTTGGCTATTGAGCAAAAAGCTGAGAACAACTTTTCATGGTGATGGATTTACATATTTTCATTTTTCTCCCTTAAAAATGTTTGAAACTAACTTAGTCACGTCAGAAGAAATTACTCTCTCTTTCCTTTTTTTTTTTTGTTTTCTCCTTTTTTCAATTAGAAGCAAATGAAATCTCAAAATCTCATGGCAACAACAGTTTTTAACTCAGGACCTGCTACAACGGTCATTGTAACCAGAAAGGATGCAGGCACACGGAGCAGTTGCCCCAGCTGCAGGGATATGGCATAGGTGGGGAAAATTTTCTCTAGTTCCATCCCTTGATTATGGTCCACTATGTATAAAGCACCTAGATTTTTTGGGAACTGGGACTCACCTACATGTGGAGTAGTTTAGGAGAGGCATTTGTTTGGTGCCTGTCTTGGTCACTGTATAACTGCTTCATACAGGGTGGAAAGCAACTGCAGAAACTGCTGAAAGATAACCTCTGCCTGCATCAACCTATGATTTGGTGATTTGAATTTAGATCCTTCAAATGTACTCAAGTAGTGGGTTAGACACCAAGGAGTGATTTCTTTAAAACCACTTGGTGAACCTGAGGGGATAAGTTCCTTGCAGACGTTGCCTGGCTCTAGACAGTCATGAGAGGGCCTGCCTTGATTGAGTTGTTCACCCGTAGATGTCTATGTGCTTGTTTGACATGTCCCCAGGGCACCCCACCTGGGTTTCAGCTGCTGGTCACTTGACCTGGGTCTCCTGTGCTTTTTATATCATATCTACCAGCCTTGTGCTACCATCCCAGGTGCCCTGGACCATGTCAGGTGGGAGCCTACACAAGGGCAGTTGATTTGAGCCGCTGCTGTCCATTGAGTCTTGGAAACAACTCTCTCTGTGTTTGAATGTTGATGATCATCAAGAGTTGACAACCTCTCATATCTTTGTTTTATGTTGAGTAGTGCAACGCAACGATAAAATATTTGTCTAAATTATTTTTACTAACTTCTATATCCGTGCAGAGTATAAGCAAAAGGGTGGCACTACATCTTTGAGGCAAGGATTGCAAAGAAATAAAAAAACAGCAAACTGGAAACAATTCGTTATGCTTCTTGCTCCAAACTGGTTTACAGTTGTAAAGATGTAGATTTTATATATTAACTGGTGAAATTCCTTGTGTAAACATAGCCTGATGTGAGGAAGAAGAAAAGCAACCAAGAAACTCCACTTGGTAAACAGTTTCAGCAGATGTTCTTACAGGCTTCGTGCTCAGATCTGGGTTGCATCACAGGGATATGAACATATTCCCCTGGGTGTCTGATATGCTTGGATGTGCTATTAAGATCAGAGAGAACAGAAACCACAGGGGAAGAAGGTTATATGTTTATCACAGAAAAAGAAGCAAACGTTTACGAGGTGGTGGCTCAAGTGTTGAACTATCTGGGTGATTTGATAGGAAGACTTCAGGACAGGGACCAAGTTTCTCCTATGTTGTGCCTGCAGTGCCAAGTCTCGTCTTTGCGCGCAGGGGATCTCAGTTGTAAAGACTATGTCCACTTTAAGAAAATTGCAGGGTAAGATTTCTATTTGCCTTTGTCCTTTTGCTGCTGTACACCAAAGATCAATGATGAACAGAAGGGTCTGGTTTCCAGGATGGATTTACTTTTGATTATCTTCTGGTGTCAATGAGCTGGATCTTGCCCACTGTGTTCAGCGTGAGCAAGGTCACTTCTTCATGTGGTACCTCTCTCTACGCTGTCCTGCGTGATGCATTTGTACTCAGTGCTACCTGGCACGCAGGAGGTGGCATTCTCCTTCTAATCCCATCCATTTATGATGGAGAGAGGTCATGTAGCAGTTCAGATGTTCCTGAACATCAGGAAACACTTTCATACGTTGAGGGTGGCCGAGCACTGGCACAGGCTGCCCAGAGAGGTTGTGGAGTCTCCATCCTTGGAGATACGCAAAACCCAACTGGGTACAATCCTAGGCAACCTGCTCTAGGTGACTGTGCTGGAGCTGCAGGGGCAGACCTTGTGATCTCAAGAGGCCCCTGACAACCCGAGCGGTTCTGTGATTCTGTGATGTGGTCATGTTTCATACTTTGTAGCTCTGAAGTGGACTACTTGCTTCGTGTTGTCTGATAACCTAAAACTTAAAAAAAAGGTGTTGCTTTCTTCTTTAGGGATATAGTCGTTGTCTTAAAAATTTTGCTGATATTATTTATTAGAACCTTGATACCTGAATCTGCAGTGAATGCATTCATTGACTATGAATCTGAAGTTTAAATAATGGGCTATATTATGCCTTTCCACAAGATCCTGCTCCTCTAGGGAGGCTAATCTTTCAACACCATCCCCAATGGTCTTGAAATTCTTCCACACTCACCTTCTCCTCTAATCTCAAAGACTGCTATGATTGCAGCAAAGAAAGAGATGCAGTTGGTGGGTGCTGCCTCATCACCAGCATGGATGTGCACGTCCCATGGAGCGAAGACTAGATTTTCACAGAAGGTCCATCGGCTCCCACAAATTTAGCCCCAGAGCTTAAATGCCAAAGAAGCTATTCGTACCTGAAAGGGCTTGATTATCACAGATTCTGGGTGTATTCGTCTCAAATGTCCAGAAATATTTGAACCATGAAGAATGGTCATATGTTTTTTGAGTCCTTGTATGATGGCCACAAACACCGATAGTTATTAATGGTCTAGAATGGCATATAGTAAAAGCATGAAAAGTGAACCCAGAGGGAAGTCAGCCATTAACTTCAGAAGCAGAAAAGCTTTTGAAGTTGGAAATTTGCTAGCTATGGAAGCTTCATCAACTCCTTATTATTTACAGTTTGCTCTCCAAATGTGATGCCAGTAAAAAGGACAGAACAGCTGGAAAGAGAGTGATTTTCTTGCCAGCTCCGTGGACCTCTGATTACAAACACATGACTGCATGGCATACAAAAGTGACAGGGTTAGCAAGTACGCTACGCTGAAGGTATATCTCCAGTCGTCTAGTTCTGGGCTGCCAACACTTGCGAGTAACTAGCACTACAGCACAATTTAAAAAGCCAAACTTTGTAGCTTATTTTGCACAGAAAGGAAATAGCACATCACATTCTTCCTTTCTATTATTACGAATAAATTGTTTTAATATTGCAAAATAAAATATACGATGCACGTGAGCCTGTGTGTATACACACACACGCTATGTGTATATACACTCAAATATATATAAATATGTATATGCAGATGCACACACCTGCATATACTTCTGCAGTACCAGTACGTACATAAAGCTATGGTGAGACTCTCTAAATAGCATACAGGATATGGCCCAAACTGTGTGAAAGAAATACTTTAGACTATATTAAAGAAATAATGAAAAAAAAAAAGGCAAAAAAAAAAAAGCTCATAAAGTGAAATCCCAGGAATTGTGGCAGGATTCATACACTTGATTGCTAGATAACCTGCATTGCTTTTCAGAAAGTGTAGAATTAATATGTTACCCATCCATCATTTTTTATATATATGAGGTCGAAACCCATACAATTCAGACTACATTGCTTTCATAGAATCACAGAATGGTTAGAGTTGGAAGGGACCTTAAAGATCATCCAGTTCCAACCCCCTGCCCTGAGCAGGGACACCTCCCACCAGACCAGGTTGCTCCAAGCCCCGTCCAACCTGGCCTTGAACCCCTCCAGGGGTGGGCTGATTGATTCATGATTTCCTTTCAAACAAGGAAACAAGTAATCATAGAAAAATAATAGTTTACTGTGTGACCCAGTAAGAAATACCGTGTTACTGGTTCGTGTTGAATCGAGGTGTGGAGGGAAGTGTGTGCTGCCTGGTGCCCAGCTCCCCCATGGGTCTACCACCAAAAACCACACAGAAGCGGGTGGTTACAAAGACTGCGCTGCAGTATTTCTGCGACTGATCTGCTAGGCAGAATGATGTGTATTTTTCAGTAATTTTATATGTCTTAAAGAATAACAGCTGTTGCAGATTTCCACACACTCCATTAACTATAAATGTTGGATTTTGAAGGCGGATGGGTTGCTGCTTGATTTTCACTCCAGACCTTTTGAATTTCTTCTGAAAACTTAATGTCATTATGTCGCTTTCACTCTCATGTTAAAGATTGATTTTGTAACTTCAGCTGTACTGAAGTTACGATTCATAATGAATTTGCCTAAAACTAAATTGGAATCACCCGTACCCAAAGTTATCTCCAAAAACACAGTTTATAAAGCCGTTGTAACGAATTGGTGCTTAATTCAACAGCAATTTTAACAACAGCAGCAAGTTCCTTTTTAGGTGCTGTTTTGTCGAGGAATAAACGGCAGTAGAGTTGCCTCTTCAGGGTATAAATAAATGCAGCAAAATCACTGACAAACCAATGGGAAAGAAAAAAACCCCCACCAAGAGTCTGTGAAATCAGATACGGAAAATCCTACTTTTATCTCCCCCCCGTCGCTAGTCGCTGCCCTCCATCTCTCTACCTTCCCTGCCCGTCCAGCAAGTGCCAGATCAACGTTAGCCCAAGGATTTTTCCACTTATGTCTATTCTAGCCGACAGAGATGACGACAGCCCGTTATCTCTGTGGCCGCAGCTCTGAGGAGCCTCAGCCAGGGATCCTGCGGCGCTCGGGGCGATATGAAGCGTAGAGACAGCCTCTCGGTCTGCCTCCGAGCAGCTGCAGCCTCAATATGTGCCACGTCTCTCTCCCTGGAGACAGACGAGGAGCATGGATCACCCCGAGGTCTTGCATGCTCAAGCCCCACCATTGGCATTGGCGGTGCCCAAGGAAATGGGGTGCAATGGGGAGCAATGGGGTGAGATAAGGCACCTGCCTGATCAGACACTGATTTCCCGCTCCAAAAGCAGCGCTGGTGATACCTTTAAGCTAGTATTTGAGTTAAACTATCAAATAAACCAGCAGCCTGGTTCTAGCGCCCGTGGCACCTGGGAAGGATCAAGGTGAAATTACCCGTTATCATTAATTACACGAAGCTCGAGGTGCAAACGTGGGTAATCCTAGATGCAAGTTGTTAACCAATACCTGTATTTCCTTATTGGCTTCTCTGTTGATATTTCACGGAATCACAGAATGCTATGGGGTTGGAAGGGACCTCTGGAGATCATCTAGCCCAACCCCCTGCCAAAGCAGGTCTACCTAGAGAAAGGAAAGGTCCACCTATTTTCATAAGCTGTATGTTTGTTAGGGTGGGTTGGTTTTTTTTCAGTTCTGGTGGTGCTTTCTGAGTTGTTCTCATCTCTCTGAGTTGTTCTTATATTGCCACATCCTCAAAAAATGTATACAATAGACAAACCACCACACACACACACACCCCCTCCGCCTTGGAAGCCATCTATTTTCCCTCCGTATTGCACATCCCCACACTTACTCACACATCTATTTAATGTAAATAGAGTAGGTAGGAAGATAGCTGTGCGGGAGAATGTTGTGTTTTAAAATCTTCGGAGACAGCAAAGTTATGCTCCCTCTCTATAATAATAACAAACCAGCGCTTATAACTCTTATCAAGCAGTCTGTGCAGCGTCTGCATCCTTTCACTAATTTCAACAAACTGTCCCGAGGAGTGGGAAGATTAGCCGTGGGGTTGTTTATTCTCAGTGGAGTTATGTCCACGTCCTCCTTGAGTGAGGGAGAGAGACGAGAGAGAGAGGAAAATAAAATCTTGTTTGCATCCATCTCATCTGTCCTGTGTTCCTGCAGCGGGAGAGGATAACGCCAAGGGATTTAAGATGCAGGCAGATGGTGCTCCCATTTTTGGGGGAAGCTTTTCGCAGCCTTTCGGGACCCCAGTGGGCTCGGCTTGAGGGTGAGCACACCCTGCTTCGGAGCGACCCACACCCACATCCACAGCTAAATATTTTTCCTCTTGCTAGAAAGGATTAATTAAGGAGAACACCCTGCGGGTTTGCCAGCTTGCCTCCCAGCAGCCCAAGCCCGAGCTCTGGCTCCGGCTCTGGCTCTTGTGAGGAGGCAAAGAGAAAAGCCGTGGCCGCCCCAGTCCTGGATGCAAAACTGCTTCGCTCTCTGCAGCCAGAGAAACTGCGGGATGAGGAATGTTATGGCGACCCAGCAACCACTTCATTAAACATCTCATCAAACCCCACTGCACGCCCTACGAAGTGCGCGGCAATTAGTGCTGGTTGTTAACGCTTAGGCATTAATCACACAGTCGGCATTAACAGAGGAGAACCTCTGTTATTCTTCTTGGTTTTTTTTGTTTTGTTTTGGTTGGGTTTTTTTGCTTTTAGGCTCAAAAATTTACTATTTCCTGTGTTTCGTAGATACGGTCTTAGAACTCAGAGCCTGGATGTTCATTGTGGGTTTTTCAGCAGGGGAGGAAGTAAAGAATATTGTGTGTAAGCATTAGGAGTGAGTAGTTGACCTCTATTTTTTTTTTTTTTCTTTTGATATCTGAACTAAGGAACCAGAAGGAAAAATTGTTTGGGCTTAGCTTTGACTTAAATAAAAAGGAGGTAATTTTCTTTGTGGGTTCTCTCCGTCTTTCTCTGTGTCTCTCTCTGCCTGCTTATAAGTGTGCATGTGTACAAATATACTTATTTTGGGTTGTATTGTATGATTTGGGGAGGAATTCTTTTATAACAGAAAGTCAGTGTTTGACTTTGAAAGAAAATGGTATTCTGAATTGAAACCCAGCTTTTTCTAAAACTAAAATTCCTTTTGTAAAATACACGATTTAGAAAATAAAAACTTTTTCAGATATTTGGATACATTTTCTCTGACAAAGTTGCTAAATTCTGCAGGGTTTTATAGGTGAACTCGGTCAGTATGTAATTGCAGGTTTCAGTAATTTCATTTGTGTGAAAATTTTGCTAAGACCCACAATGGATAAGGGTGATAAAGAACTCACAGCTGTCTTTTTCATGACATCTATAGACTGGATGGTGAAGGATAACTTTGAATTCAGCATTCAAATCACGGGGGAGGTTACAGTACAAAAAGGTTATTGTAAACTATATATCGAGGGGGCCAATGTTGGGAGGCAGTCTCAAATCAAAAGCTACAAATAAGAAAATAAGAAAACGGCTTTTTTTTTCTTGCTGCTAAACCTACTTGCACATAATCCTTTTCCCTGTGCGCAACTATTTTTTCCAGTTCTGCATTAGGCGCAGTACACACTACACCAAACTCATTGCAAACTTAACTATAGCTCCCACCAACTTATGCCAAATTTTTGCCAGTTTTAGCCCGATGGTCTCGTTTGGTCACGTACTTGACCCCACGGAAACGTCCCTGAGAAGTGCACGCTTGTATGAGTGAGAGGAACCTCGGTATTTGTGCCTGGAAGTTCTAACAGAAACCTTGGCATTTCTGAGCCTTTTCCCCTCTTTGGATTTTGCCAAAGAGGGAAACCAACCAGTGGGAGCCTAGAGGCCACTGCAGATGGGCTCCACATCCAAGCCCTTGGCCAGCAGCTCTCACCCGCAACCCGGGCAGCAAACTCAGGGCCTTGGGGCAGAAAGTTAGGGAGTTTTTTTTCATTTTGGTTGGTGGTTTTTTTTGTTTTTTTGTTTTTTTTTTTTTTTTCCCCTTGTATTGCTGAGGGAGTTTGTCTCGGTCGTGTTTATCTGGGGTGGAAGAGGAAGCTCTCAGGCAGCATGATGCATGGGCGGCGAGCGGCGGCATGATGTCATGGCAGGAGGGAACAGAGCCCGGCTGTGTCGCACCGGCTGGGGAGGGAGCTGCTGCGGCGCGGGGCGGCCACTTTATCAATTAGGTAATGTCTGGGGGAGATTGGGGGGGAATTTCATTACATTGTGTTGGCCGTGCCGTTGATGTGTTACCCGCCATCTGTGAGGGACCTTGCGGTTTCTCTCAGGGAGCGCGGGCTCCAGCCCAGGTCATGTCGCCGCAACCGAGCAGAGGGATGAGGTCGGGAAGGGGGAGAGAAATAACTTCCTTACAAAAAAAGAACCCAAACTGCTGCAGGAGGGCTTTGCCTTCAGTGGACTTACCACTGAGGTCTGGGGGAGATGCCACTCTGTGCAGTGGGATGAAGTGTAATTTCCACATGCCTAGCTACCTCGGGCTGGTGGTGAAGGACCACTGGTCCTGTTGAGCAGATATCTTTGGGAAGCCCACTAAGACTCTTTGTAAAGCCTTGGCAATCTTTTTTCTGTGCTCTTCTCTTTAGGGAAAGACCAAAAGCAATGCAAAAAAAAAAAAAAAACAAAAAAAAAAAAAAAAACAAAAAAAAAAAAAAAAACAAAAAAAAAAAAAAAAACAAAAAAAAAAAAAAAAACAAAAAAAAAAAAAAAAACAAAAAAAAAAAAAAAAACAAAAAAAAAAAAAAAAACAAAAAAAAAAAAAAAAACAAAAAAAAAAAAAAAAACAAAAAAAAAAAAAAAAACAAAAAAAAAAAAAAAAACAAAAAAAAAAAAAAAAACAAAAAAAAAAAAAAAAACAAAAAAAAAAAAAAAAACAAAAAAAAAAAAAAAAACAAAAAAAAAAAAAAAAACAAACCAGCATGGAAACACTGGTGCCAGCCCTCCCTTTGTAAATGGAAAGTTAACGGTTTGAAAGCAAACATATTGCTAAGGGCCAGCTCCACACTCGGTTATCTCTCCTCCGAGCATCTCAGAGCTGCCATGACTAAATGACCTCGTTCTCTCAATACTCCCACCAGGAAGGTATGGGAGCTCTGTAAGATGCCATGCATCTCAGGGATGGTGCAGCCACCTCGCCAGCAGAAAGTGCCAGGTGTCCACTCGAAGAAGAGTATCCCCTCCAGATGTTCCCAACCAGGCGTGCTTCAAAATCATGGCCGATTTTGCTGACCTAACCTCAAGGGGAAGCAGCAGAGGAGCAGAGCTGCCCCTCAACAGCTCCCGACCCCAGCGAGCACTGGGATTGCCATGACTGTTGAGTCCCAGCAGAGCTAAACGATGCTTCACAAACATGTCTGAAGCCACATCCTCCCACCCTAGAAGCTAGAAAACTGCTTTAATTAACGTGTTTTGCTCCTGCCAGCGTGTGGAGGACATGGTTTTCCTTCCTCTGGAGCATCAGTGAGTGCCCGGGTGAGGGGGAGCATCGTGCCTGGGGGGGCTATGCAGGGGCTGGTCCTCCCGAGCTCAGCATAAATCAGGATTAGTCCCGTGGCATCTGGGGAGCTGCGCCAGCGGCGAGCCAACGCGAGAGGGAAATCAGGCCCCACGGAGCAGGCTCCTCGGGTGACATGTTTATTCCTGCCAAGCTCCCATCTTTTATCCCCTAACCAGAGCAGCCTGGTAAGCCCCTCTAAGTCTCTGGTATGCTAAACTGATACGGGAGCCTTGCCCTTGCCTCGCTGGAAGGAAATGTGGTGGAAAGGGACCAGCGCTATGTGTTTCGGCATCGTCGGCCCTTTCCACCCACCCAACCACCCCAAGGTGCCTTGTCGTGGGGGACGGTTCTTCTTTTTTTGGCCCTGGGTGCTGCCAACGACCTGCTGGTGGGGAAGGGAGGGAGGAGGGAAGGGCGATGGGAAACTGCTGAGTGGAGAAAACGCAGTCCCCCCTCGTCCTCCCTCCTCCTCCCCTCGCCTGGGAGCAATTGATTTAGGAGCTTTTCTTAAGTAAAAATTTCATCATGAAAGAGCTTTCTTCCCAGAGCCACTGCGAAATTGTCTCACCCTCTCTCTTTTATTTATGTGTATGTATCTGTAGGTTTGTATATAGGAGGATGCAGCTTTCCTGACCCAGGTGGCAGGTACTTGAACTAATGGGTTTATTTGCTATCCTTGCCTGGAAAACAATACGCAGTTGTAGGGCTTAAGGTGGCACAAAAAATGACGAAAGCGTCATTGACGAATGTCTGAAAATTCCCCATGATGGATTATGAGGGATAATAACCTTGACCTTTCCTCCAAGGCTGGAAGGAGCACTTAGGAGACAGCAAGTAGGTTTCCTAATGTTTTGAGCATTAGAATTTCAATAAAAATCAAGTAAATCCACAAGCTAAAGGCTACCCTTGAAATCCATGGTATTACTGAGATAGGTTCTCAATCTAGCCTCATCTTTCTAGACTTTAGACACAGGGCATAGGCCCTGTGTTCCAAATCTTGCTCTTATACACAGACACCTGAGCAAGGCCTTTCTGAAACACTCAGCTGTCCCACCAAGGTCCTGGGGGGCTCTATGTCCTCTCCAGTGGAGTGCTTTGTAGGGTCTAGGCCTCCATGCTCTGTGTTGCACCATGATATTTAAAATATATTCCTAAAAATCCCTTAGAAAAACTTGAATTCTATTTGCAAAGAAAATGTCAAACCTGTAAGTGGGTGCAGGTCTACAAAATGTGAAGACGTTCAATCTTCCTACAGCGACTGGGGAGGTCTTGTAAAACATAGAAGTCTACCCAATGGGACATAAATGGAGACACTCAATATTCAAAATCATAATAACAAATTAGAGTCACCCTACCCTGAACTAGACCCAGTAGAGCATATTAGAAAAATGGGAGTTTTCATTAGAAAAATCCCCATTTGGAACATTTGAAAAACGTATGTTTTTCTCTTTGGTCCCACGGGAAAATTAAGACAATTTAGACTGTGGAAAATTCTTCTTTCTCTTACCTTTTTGTGGTTTTCCAGCATTAGCCTAGCAGACAAGAGTAAAAAGGTATGAAAAATATTTTTTCCCTGTTTCATTTTATTCTGTTGTTCTTTTCTTGCTTGAAAGAAATCTCCAGGTATTAATTCTTATTCTTTGAAGAGAAAATGTTTTAACTGTTCAAAGAAGGTGTTTAAACCGGAAATATTAGTCTCTTTGTTAAAACCTTACATTATAAATTCATGTAATTATCTGCTTTTCTAGATAAAAAGAAAACAATCAGAGCAAAAACCTGCAAAAAGGCAGGCATGCCATCAGTACTGTAGAATGAACATCTTCCAAAATACCGAGTAATTTCAGAGCTTTTGGAAGATGAACTGTTTAACTGAACAAAGAATATTTCCTCAAAGAATTCATTGTCACTTAAGCCAGATTTGTAAGGAAAGCATGCCATTGAAAATGGCTTACCTCCAAGGTCTGTGCACAAAACACAGAAATAAAATGCACCACTTTGTCAGTAATTGCTGGTTTAAGACAAAACGGTAGTAGCTAATTTATCCAAATCGCTCTGCCTTTGCCCATGATCGTGAAAATGGATTCTGCTCTTTGTGCGAGTTTTAAGGAAGATGAGATTTAAATTGACACGTAACGTACACAAGTAATATCTAACTTGCAGCTCTCCAAGGAGCAAACTATTAGTAATGCTTTACAAATGCCTGGATGTTGGTACCGAACGGTAGCTGGGAGTGAAGCAGAGCACCCCCAAATAACAAGCAGGGATTTACTGAAGCTTGGAGCCCTACTTTCACGTGGCTGGCACAGAAATAGTGGCAGCAATAGGGCAGTGGCTGCAGCCACCCCCCTGCATAGCTCTTGCCCGCTGGGGTGAGCACATGCAGGTTTCCAGTCCACTTAGTGACTACTTACTTAGGGAATATTTATTTAAAACCATCGGCTTCTGTAAACTTTCCTGGCAGTAAATTCATTATTTGACCTAATTGAGGAGATTAAACGTAAAAGGACCGCGATACAGCAATTCACTGGTGAAGACTCATGTTAGGGGGGGAAACTCGATCTTCTTTCATGGTGAAGCACCCACTCTGTGGGGTATCAGCTCCTACAGAACAAGCCAAAAGGGACCACACAGCAGCTCACCCAGCCAGATGTTGGCTGAGACCCTGGGGATGAGCGGGACTAGAAAGAGGCATGTTAGAGGGCAGTAATAACGTTTAGAAATGGCAGCTTGTGAGGCATCTCAGAAGAGATGGATGACGGTCTGAAAGACTGCCTAAAAAACATCCAGGAGTAGATACATTTGACTCTGGCATGGTTGCACAGGCAGGGAAAATAATTGAGCCAAGGAGAAAACTGTAGTGATTTTTTTGCTGAAGAATTGGCCTTTGTCCTATCAAATTGACAATCAGCATTGGCACTTGGATTCAAATACTAGGTTTAAACCTTGAAATGAGTGTAAATAATGAAGCTTTCTAAGGTTGTAGAAAGAAAAAAATTCATAAAGGAGGATAACTGAGGGGCTTTTTCCAGATTTTTCCAAGTGATGGACCAATCATTCGCTTCACAATAGATTTGGTTCTGTTTCGTTCTCTCTATCTTTAAAAGCCCTATCAGTAAACCAGAATCAGCAAGATTTTCTCTCTCTCTGCCCTCCTGGAGCCTGCATTGCCTGATCATCATGTTCCACTTGCAGGACTCTCATGTTCCACTGCAAACTCTCATGTTTGCTCTCCTCAAAGACCATAGGAGCCATGAGGACTCAAGAAACGCTGCTCACGATAACAAAGCTGAGCCACAGAAGGGTTTTTCCAGAGCCTGGATCAAAATTAAGTGTGCTCTTGGTTTAAGAATGGTTAATATAGACAGCTCAGAACAAATATTGCTTAATCTTATTGCACAGCACTCAATATGTAAACAGTTTGCACGCACATAAAGAAAGAGATATAGAAGTGGCTGATAAACAATCCTTTCCTGCCCACTGTGAGGGAAGAGCTTGCACAAGCCCAAAGACTTTCCTAGAACTGTTTTCTTGACACGATTGCTCCTTCTTCCAACCCTGTGCTGCCCATTAGGAAGTGGATGGCAATTCTCCTCAGTCTGGGGTCAAGAACTGCAAGCCAGGAGACACCAAAATGCCATGTGAAATCCCTGTCCCACCTGAGCAGGAGAAAGAGCACCTGCTCCAGGTGTCTGATTGCACCAGTAGCCATCACCTGTGGGAAATCTCCCATCCAAAGAGGAGAGGAGAGCTCAAGAGCCCTCCCTTCCCTACCCAGAATTGGCCAGGAGGAAAGCAAGGCTTTAAGAAGCTTTTGGTGAACATTTTGGCCTTTCCTGAGAAAAGCTTCTGGACTTTGGGGCTCTATGTGCTGAGGTGAGGAATGTTTCTTATTGTGGTGAGGTCATTTGCTGCTTTGGGGCATTAGCATAATGAGTGACAATGGTGTCTGGGGTAGGTTGTTCTGTTGTGTTGTTGCTGTAGCTGAACACAAATGGTAACACCAATGTGTTATGCTCCTTGGCCCTGATCTTGATTCAAGTGCCGGTGGCTGCAAAAGGTGTAGAAAAGTGATAAATGGATCATGAAATGTGACTTGCCCGCTGCCTTCAGGAGCGGGGAACTCTCTTGCGTGCTCCCTCCTTACTCAGTGTATTGAGTGAGTACTTGGGTTAAGCTGGTACTTTGTCAGCCTTACTTGGGTCAGAATTAGGTCTTGATTTAAATTATAATTTACTCAATGCAGGCCTGAAACTGTGGCTGGCCCCTTGCAATTTGTGTGAAGCTTGCTGGTGGTAGGTAAGAGAGCTGTGAAGTTTTTCATTTTCCAATGTGAGTTTTTGGGTTTTTTTTAACCCTTAAGAAAGGCTAAAACTTGAGAAGAGGATAAAAAAAAAATTCTTTTTCTCCCTTATTTTCCTCCTTGTTCCATATTTTCCATAAGTCCTTTGCCTTCATGGCCATATCCACTCCATGCCTTGAACTGCTTTTGCCTTGTTGGCTTGTGTGTGTGCGTGCACACATGCCTGCTGCAAATTTTTGTGTGTGCATATTTATATCTTGGTGGCTGTGTTGCCAAGGAGCTCTGAAAGAAAGCAGAGCTGAGATAACTTCTAATCCACCTTTCTGTGATAATGTGGCGCAAGTGAAAAAAGCCAGGGGTCTTTCTCCACTCTAGCTATGCTCCAGGCTTGGTACACTGGGGCCTTTAACAGGCACTTGGGACGTTGCTCTCTCTCTTTCTGCTTGGCAGGGGAGAAAGCAAATACCAGGATGATTGGAAACTGTAGGTCTTTGCTTGAGGAAGACTTAGGAACTGAATATTTCTGGTTGGGTCTGGGCAGATGGCCACCGTCTTGAGTCATCTGTGCCTGCTATCAAAGTGCTCTGTTTAGTTTTCCTTGTCCATCCTCGTGGAAAAGGGGTCACAGACTTGGAGGGGTGCGAGCCCTGCCTGGGCTGCTGCAGCTTTCCTGGTTAAGAAAATTGATGGACACAAAATGACTGTACCATCCTTCAGTAGTTCCTGAGATGTGAAAGTCCTTTTCCTTGGTTGCTGTTCCCCTGGAGGGTCTCTGGACTGTTCACAGAGGCAGCAGGAATCCAAAACAGACAATGACCTCACGGTATTTCCTTTCTGCATAGACTTTTGTTGCTTTTACTCAAAGCAGGCCTCAGTTTTCCTTAGCTGGGAGAGTGCCTGGGCTGTTGGTAGTTCTGCAATGATCCTTCCTGCCTCTTAGAAACTTTCCTCTTGAGTAGAATCATAGAATTGTCTAGATTGGAAGGGACCTTTAAGATCATCTAGTCCAACCAAGAGTAGAGACAGCCATGCTCAAGCTACAATGTCTGATGTTTTTGCCATACTGTCCTAAAACAGATTTGGTTTTGGAGTAGGCATTTTCTGATGATATTGTTCCTCATCACAGAATTCCTGACTTGGCTCCTTCTACATGCGTTACTTGTACATAATATAATATACTTGCTCGTAGCAGCGACTTGCAGAGCTATTTTGCTGATGTTACCCCCGTGTAGCAAATAGAAAGAGACAGGGAATCTTTGGAGGATAATTAATTTTTCATTTTGACAAGGGTTTCAATTAAGTGTGTTATTCTTCTTCATCTTCTGGATATTATGAATAATGGGCCAAATGTTTCCATTGTGTAACTGCATTAATGGCCTCAAACAAGATGTAAACATATGCAGCATCTCTTGAAGTTTTGTCATCTATAGGCTTTTTAGGATGTTCAGTGCTTTTGCCTTTTTCCATCTGCATTTGTTATCTGGTGGAGTTGCCTCGGCCTTTTGGAGTCATATTGGACTCCAAAGGTAGATCTAGAATATGGAATGGCCACTTGGCATCTAACTTGTAACCTTACTGATGAGCTGGTAGTGTCTTGTCAGTATGTTAATGCTTTTTGAATGTCAATAGAAAGACAAAGCATCCGTTACTGGTCACTTTGTTGAGAATAAAGATGCAAAGCAACGAACAAGCACAGGTTTCATTGCTGGGGCTATGGTGAGGCTTGGGTCAAAAGACATCAGCAAGCCATGAAAGGGATTCCCTGTTTTGCCATTATACAATACTATTCCTGACATAAAGGATATTGCTTTCCTGAAAACATTATGACTTTTTCAGAATGAGAAAGCATTGGTTATTTGTCATAAACACGAGGGACTGATTCTGCCTCTTTCTAAGGCTGGAGTATTCAGCTTTACAGCCTTTCCTTCCCATCACCGTGTCTTTTGGGTTGTCATCTCCTACCCATGCAGCATTTAAAGCATATTGAGAATAGTAAAAGGGGACCATGTACCATTGCACTGGTTTCCCCACAACAGGAGTGGGACCTGCAAGCCTGTGCAACAGCTCTTGAGGGGGCTGAGCTCATGATGTAACTTATAAAGGGGTCAGAGCTCTGGTTTTGTCATCAGACTGCTAAGGGCAGTGAGGTGCTGGCAGGCATCCTCTGAGAGGGGAAGAAAGGCAACACTTTGGGGTGCAGACTCCAGGCTCTAGCAGGCCAGTGGGGCATGTCTTTACCCCTCCTGTTCCAAAATTGTTCCTCCCAGCTGCTGCCCTTGCTGCATGTGTCTACGTGTGCCTCTGTCTGTCTTGTATCTCCTTTCCTGTGTGCTTTCCTCATTCATCTGAGCTTCGCCTTCCCCTCTTCTTCCTCCCCTCTGCTTATTCACCCCTCTCCACCTTTGTCAGTCCGCTCTCATTCTTCTCTGCCAGAGCATTAACAAGGGAAGTGGAGGGCATGGCACAGGCAGCTTCCCCGCTGTCAGCTCTCCTGTCTGGCTCCACAGAGGCCCCAGATAGACAGGAGCAAAGACTGCAGGAAGAATGATTGCAAGAAACATTTCGCTTGGCCCTTTAGCCCTGGGATGTTCTGTGGAGACAGACTAATCCAGTTGAACGCAAGAACTGAGGGAGGTTAGACCAAGGGACCATGAGGGATCTTTGCAGTCAAGCTAATAGGTTCCAGCTGAGCGTTTGTGAAAGATAATTTATTTTTGCAGAGGCTTCGAATACGGACAGAGGCAGAAGGCACATCCTTGACCAGACGACAAGCTACTTCTCATATGCTAAGGCTCCACTCCCAAGCACAGGAGATCTCAGAGCTCTGCACGTGGCTGAGCGATACCCCGTTGCCAGCTCTCCATCACCAAACTACAAAGTTAAGGGAAGTCTTACCTGAGGTGAGTGCCCAGAAGTGCTTCAGGATGGCAAGTGAGTCAAAACTGCTAGTAAAGTGAACGCCCCTCTAGAAAGACACCTTCTGATACTGCCTACAGGAGAATAGAAGGAGAATTATTACCATTTTTGCTGATGGTTTCAGCAACGGTCCCTCTCCACTTGTTGAATTGTTGAAGGTCCTACACCCTTGTCGAATTTTCTGCTTGTTTCTCTTTTGAAACTCATTTCTAAGTATCTTAAAGCCATTGCCCCAACTTCAAACCTTCAGATACTAAGGCAACTGCTTTTTGTCCCTTCACAAGACTATAGTGCTGCTCACCTGCAGGATGTTGGGTTCCCTTTCTCCCATGGCTGGTCTGTAGTTCTTGGTACGTGGCCAGCACCTGATTGGTCATCTCTTAGCCCATGCCCGTCTTCCTGATCTCAGGTGAAGCAGCTGTGGTGTCTTGAGTCCCACACTGTTGTTCCTTCAAGCTCTCTTCTCAAGTTCTCTGCTCAAGTTTGATACTCAAAATTATCTATTCATGCTGCTCTGCCAGTTGACGTGCTCCCAGAATGAGTGACTTTCTGTGGTGGATATTACAAGGTAATGAGAAAAGGTGGTGTTATGTGCTGCCTGAGCTGGGTCTTTTGTTAGCCATTATATTGTCTTGGAGGTATGTTGAGGGTCTGGCAGACTTACTTTTCTTGTTGGTGGTTTCAGAAGTCCTGTCTCTTAAACAAGTGGCCTTCTCAGGGATTCCCATCCCTAAAGTCATCGTGGTCTTTGTAGGGCTGTGAATTGTTGGCTTTACCCAAATATCCAAAACATGGAAGCTATGTTTTGCAGGGTCAGATCTGGAACCAGGGTTCTCCCCCTGGCATCTTTTTCTCCAAATCTGCTCACTTCACTTTTGGTTTATGGGATGGATTCTAGACCACAAGGACTTTCTGAATGGAAATCCTGAGTGTATGAATATCACTTCTATTGTGATACTGAGCCTTTTGTATTGGGTTGGTGTCTGAGCCTGCTCTGTGCCTGTTCATCAGAGAAGGCTTTTTATTTAAATGATTGTCCCCAGGATCTGTCTTAGGTGAGTAGAAATAAACATGTGCAAGGTTAGTAGGGGAACCTATAGCTGTGTTGAATGTGCTGTGCTGGGTGTTACAAGAGGAAGAGCAGAGCCTGCAGAATGCCAGAGCTCCACTGTCTTCCTCCAGCCTCATGTTCTGATGATGCCAAAAATATGTCATTAAAGATTAATGAGTGGGTAGCTATGAAACGTGAGGTGTTCAAACATTAAGAAAACAACAGTGAGAAAGTGGCATTTGATTTTGTCATAACTGTATTACAAAGTAAGGCAAACAAAATTTGTATGCTTGAGGAGAGTGCTTTAATATGAAGAGATACTGCCTTCAACCGTGTGATGCTCAAGTCCATTTGGTAAGACAAAACCCTTGGATGTGCAAGAATGAAAAATTAAGAGTGTGTGTGGCTACATAATAGGTTTTTGTTGCAGCTGAGTAGTCGTAATAGAGTATCATGAAGTAGAAAATGGAGAAGGTGTTACATCTTTTAGACGAGGATGGGAGAATAGTGCAATATTTATTAGAGGCTGGACACTGGATCTATTTAGTAAAGAAAAAAAAAAGCTCTCCTTGGAATTTGTTTGACATCTGCCTGGTAGCTGGATCCATTCCTGCTTTAACAGCCCACACAGAGTGACACTCTGCAAACACAACATTGTCACCTGAACAATTCACTCAACAGCTCGCTCTGCTGTCAATCAGAGCAGACTCATTTCTCTTCTTAAAAAAAAAAAATAAAATTTTTTTTTATACCCCCTCATTTTTTTTCTTTTGTCTCCAAGCCTTTGTTGATGTTGACAGCTCATCCTTTGGCCATCATTCATCCTGGCTACTGCAAACTTTGGAGAAAATAAAAACCCTGCTCCCCTAATCAGATTAGAGGGCCTGCAAATTGAATTCAGCCCCTCTCAGTGTCCCCTCAGCTGGCTGTCATTAGGAGCAAAGGCTGGCCCTTGGCGGAGGTCCAAACACCAGCTAACTGAATTTGAGATGCTGGAGTCTTGACAGGCCAACGAAGGTAATTGAAGAGCTGTGGGGATCTTGTAAAATTTCAGGCAGTGGGGATTACACCGGGGGGATCTTTGGGACCCATCTGCAAAACGGGACAGGGCACTGAAAGGCAGCTCTCGTCATTGTTAAGACTGGCACAGACTAATAAAGGAAAAATATTGAAATGCAAAAATGAGGTTTTCAACACACTGACTTCCTTGCCCCCTTCTCCGCCTCTGCCTTGACTGAATGCCCAAATCCAAATATCATTGCGTGGTTGTAGTCCAGAAGCGTCCAGAGGCTTTGGGCGTTGTGTAAACATGCTGAATTAGTAAATGCTGTGTTTGAATGATGTTAGTTCTTAAAATATTAAGAATGAAAAAGCAAGCCTACAAACTCATGTCTGGATTTATATTTGCTTGAGTATCTTATCTTGGGGTCCTATTAACTCTTCCCTCAGTGTAACTTTGCCTTTCAATTCAAGTTGTCTTGGTTCAGCTGGGACCAGCTAACTCCCAACAAAACTCTGTGTTGTCTTGGTCACTGATGTCTCTCCTGCCATCACAATTTATCAAATATCCCAAGGCAGAGGGGAAAACTTCTTAGCTAGCCTTCCAGCACTTGCAAGTACCTAGCTTGGTAAAAATGTTTTGGGTTTTATCTGCATGTAAGGATGTTCTGATGAGGAGAACATTAGTGGTCTGGTCTGTCAATACTTGTGGATTTGGGGTGCTTTTAGAAAATTGTCCCACCAGAGGACAGACACCACAGTTCCTGTAGATACGCGGGGGTAATATATACATTGAAATAATGAGTTAGTACTGAGAAATAATGCTGTTGCCCTGGGCTGCAATGTCTGCAGCAGACAGGATCCTCTGGAGGACCTAATCCAAGCTCTGAGAAATCAAGACTGACTTCAGAAGAGTCAAGCTGGACCTAACTGGGCTCCTGAGCCTTTTTTTTTTTTTTAATCCAGTTGCAGCTTGCAGAGCGTGGAAGAGAAGAAGCCCATTGTAAACATGTCAGGTCTTTGTGAAAAAAAAAAATCTAAATTCCTGCTGAAACATATAGGTGGACCTATCCTGGGCAGAACAAAACAGCACAAAGTGGGGAAGCAGATGCCCTCCCTCTCTGTGCAGCTTCCCTTTCCAGAGAGGACCAAGCTGGTCTGATTTTATGTCCTTTTGATCTGTTTGGTATCGCTTCAGATATTGATATATTAATTGCATCCTCGGTTAAAAGTCGTAATGTTCATAGCTTTTAGAAGTCCCTCGCTTTCCCTCCATCCGTCCCCGCCCCGACTCCCAGAAGAAAGATGTTTTGCAAAAGAAAACTCTGTTTCTAGGACTCCGGAGCTGACACACTCTCAGGACACTTCATCTGTTTCTCAGCCCAAGCCCAGCTCTATGCCAGCTACACAATTTCAGCCGAGCTACTGGTGCATATTTGGTCTCTCACCATTTAGCATTGTTATCAGCTGCTTCAGCCTCCCATCCATCATTCAAAGTACAGTCCAGGAAACCAGAATAACACAACATACATTTTAGACAGTCTTCAGCTTCTGTAGACTTGCATAGCCCTAGGGAAAGCGGAGGAACTATGCTGATTTAAAAAAAATAAAGTAAAATTCTAAGATCTTGTTCTCTTCATGCAGCAGCAGTATTATAAGTAGGGCCAGAATTGTAACCTATTGCTGAAATTGTTGACCAAGGTCCAAGACTCAGTTGCCCATAACTTTGCCAGGTTATATCCACTTCCAGTACTAAATGTTTGCTTTGGACTGGTTTAAAATGATAATGGGGAATCTAAGACTTTTAACTCTTCTGATCATCTGTGTGGAAGACTGCGTGATGCCACATGAATATTCCTGGTGTGCACTTCCTCAGCTCTCCCTGTGATTTGTAGGAATTTAGCAATGTTCTACTGATCTCTGCTTCATAGCTGGGCAAATGCCCTCTGTACTAGGTGGGATTTGTGCAAGTCTACAGAGTTAAAGGCCATGTAACGTATTCACACCCACAGGCTGATCTAAGTGTTGCAGAGTAGTCATGGTTCTGGCACTTCCCAACTTGCGGATGTTTAACTCCATGATCCTCCTTATATGTATGCTCCTTTCTATTTTTTACTTTAAGATATGGGGTTATCTGTCATAGCGAGGGGCTGTAGGGAGGAAAGAAATATGGTGGTTAGCAGCTGGAGAAGGTAACTCTAAAAACATTGGAAGTGCTGAAGTTTGCTCTCTTCTATAGGACAAATGAGTCTTTTTGGAATATCTCCACCTATTGTAGGACACCTGAATATTCTAGGTAAAAGTTTTTGGGGCGGATGTTTAACTCCATGATCCTCCTTATATGTATGCTCCTTTCTATTTTTTACTTTAAGATATGGGGTTATCTGTCATAGCGAGGGGCTGTAGGGAGGAAAGAAATATGGTGGTTAGCAGCTGGAGAAGGTAACTCTAAAAACATTGGAAGTGCTGAAGTTTGCTCTCTTCTATAGGACAAATGAGTCTTTTTGGAATATCTCCACCTATTGTAGGACACCTGAATATTCTAGGTAAAATTTTTTGGGTTAGATTTTTATTCTGTTTTGAATTTATTCCCTGACAGAGTAATTAAGAATATGAAGTCTTGCTTTTTTTGGGGGGGGGCGCAGAATGGTGTGGAAAACCATGGCTCTTTGCCTTCCTTGGTAGTAGAAACCAAGAAGGGGCTTTTTGGGCAGCTTTTAAAGACTTGATAAGACAGAGAAGTCAAGTCTTCAGAGCTTAATCATCTGCCACCATGACTCTCTGGGTTATGTGGAAGCTGAATTCTGCTAAACACCTTCAGTTATAGCCACAGAAGTCTCTAGAGAGTCCCAACAACTCAGTGAATCCTCTTTGTCCTGATAGACCTGAAATCACTTCAGGATGACCACAAAGGTCTCAAAGAAAGTTCACCTAATCTTTTCTGATGAAGGACAGCTGTGTCCTTAAATTTACCAAACTTGAAAACCTGAGAGATAGCATTGTACTGCATGATTTTCAACACTCAAATATGAGGATTTACTCCCAAATAGCAACATGCAATAACATCCCTGAGCTTATCCCTGTACTTGAATGCGCTGTATTAACAAAACAAACAACAACAAAAACCCACAGCTTTTAAATCCTCTGGTGCTCAGACTCGAAGGAGAGACTTCTGATAAACTAAATATGGTTAGAGTACCCTTTCGTGCTGTTGAGGCCAGACTCTGTGACTTCAAACTATCAGATTGCCTGAATCCATGTTCCCCTTAATGCCGCCTTCTGTAGATTGCACTCTACGTCCAAATGACCACTGTTTATCTATTGCACCATATAGCTAATACTTAGAGAAAAAATAGTCTTTCAGTCTCTATTAAGGTTGTATATAATAGGCTGCCTATAACTGTAAAATATTATTTGGGAAGATCAATACTCACAGGATAGAGCAAAAGAGTTTTGGTTTGGTGGGGTTTTTTTTGTTAAACATCAATATTTTTCCCTTTCAACCTTCTCCAGCCTCCTACTTTTAGGACAGCAATGAGCAACAGCTCTTTGAATGATACGAATCTATTTCTCTCCACCCAATCTATTACTACCACAAAAAAAAACAAAACAAGGCTTTCTGAGATGAAACTGGTGGTCATAATGGCCAAACTTGAAAAGGGTGTACGGATGTAAAGGAGCTCTGGGAGGGTTATGGCTTGGGTGCAATTGCAGTGCCCCTGTGGAGCGAAGGGCTTCTGCTAAGCAGGATTCAAATGTGGCTGCCCCCAGTTCCTCTTGGCCAAGGCACATGCATCAACTGGCATGTATTTAGGTGCGTTTTTCTTTGGACTGGTTGTGATGCGAGATCTCTAGCTCAGGTGAGGTGAGTGCAGAGGGTTTGGGGATTTGTGTGCTTCTGACTCTGCTTGTGAAGCTGCTTGTTGTCCTGAAAGGCTCCTTCTTTAAGATTTACTCCACAAAGAGACTTGTCAGGAAGCTAATCTGTCACGAAACTACCTCTTCAGCAGAAGCTACCCTACAGAGGAAACGGAAAGTCCCTTCTGCAAGGGTTGTCCTTGTTTTCTAATCCCTCTTGAAGTTTGCGTCTTCTGCCTGAGTTTTTAGTCTTCTAAAACTTCAGGGATACCTCATCTTGTTGTGCTGCATTTCTGATAGGCGACCTCTCCAAAGTGGCCTCCTGTGTGTTTGCTGTACAGCTGAGAGCCAGGCCTCACTTTGTGTAATGCTTTAATTATAATGTCAATGTGGATTCATTAGCATGACAGCTGTCACTGTAAATGGGTGAGTGGGAGGCTTTGGGACCCCCTGGGGTTAGGGTAATTGATGTAGTGAACAGAATACTGTATTCACTGAACAATGGGCCAGGTCTCCGTCCTGACCCGGGAAGGGCAATCAGTGTAAGCAGGGAATCGATAGCAGCTGAATTTTCATCCGTGATCAGATTGATTCAACCATGGTAACCTCCACGTGCAGATGATGTTCCGCTGGAGCCGGGGTGACTCTTGCACACCCCCAAGGAGGACGGGCAAATGCTGACGCTTTCATTTTTAATATAAATCTTGAGCAGACACAAGAGCAGCTGCAGTTTTGCTCCATGACTCCGATCGGAGGAAAAGAGGATCTGCCCAAACATCTGGAGGCAGTTCTTCATGTTTGTTTTGCCATTGCTTCCCCAGCTCTTAGTCTTCTTGACATCTATTCCACAGCTAGCCTTCCCTTTGCCAAGCCTGCTTTTGGAAAATGAGCTAATAGTATGGTATTGCTAATTTTCCTTAAAGGATTTTGCCCCATGGAGTGATAACACTGTTCATGCTGCCTTTACGGGATCCCTGGTAAAGGTCTGTGCTCTTTGGTGTCTGCTGCAGGTTGGTTCCTCTGCAGCTCGATCACAGATCTTCTGTTGATGTTTCTTCAAATGGAGTTTGTCTCATGCTGACAATCGTTTCCTGTTACATTTGCTCTAATTCTTCTTCTCTTTTCATTGTTACTTGCACATTTGACCAAATGTATAAGCAAAGAAATATTGTTGGAGACTGCAAGGGTTAAGAAAAATAAGGTGTTACTATAGAATCTGTAGGTGCTTTCTGTAATACTTGTAAGATAACCTGGATACTAAATTCACCCCTCTAACAACGGAAAGTACTGTTTGGGTCAGGTAAAAATAAGTTGAAGAGGAAAAATTATGCTTAAAGGCTGCAGTGACATCACTGTTCTGGGGTGTATCTTTTTTTTTTTTTTACTTGAAGGGAAGTGCTCACTGCCTTTCCCTCTTTCATTGAGAACAGGGAGAGGTGTACAGAGACTTTCTTCTGTCTTTCTTACATAAAAAAAAAAATCCTTAATTTCCCATGAAAATAGAATATTCAAACAAAATCATGCTGAACAATGAAAGTTTAGCAGACACATGGCAAGGCTTTGAGACAGCTGACAGTCTCCTTTGCCCTCCAGCAGCCATGGCTCTTCCCACGGCAGGGAATCACAGAATGCTATGGGGTTGGAAGGGACCTCTGGAGATCATCCAGTCCAACCCCCTGCCAAAGCAGATCCACCCAGAGCAGGTTGCACAGGAACATGTCCAGGTGGGTTTGAATGTCTCCAGAGAAGGAGACTCCACCACCTCTCTGGGCAGCCTCTTCCAGGGCTCTGACATCCTCCCAGTGAAGAAGTTCCTCCTCATGTTTAGGTGGAACTTATGTTCAAGTTTGTGCCTGTTACCTCTTTTCCTGTCCCTGGGCACCACTGGAAAAAAACTGGCCCAATGATGCCAAGTGCGTTTGGGTGAAAAGCAGAGTCCAGTGTGCATGATTCATTGCTGTAGCTGTTCACTGGCTTTGCTGATAGTCAAGCTTGAGTTTTGGTCTCCGAAGGCCTGACCCTTCCACAACTAGTCAACAGCTTAATGTTGAGGAGCCCTGCCCCTCGCTGCTCCCTGCCTCTTCCAGTGCTCTGGAGCCTGGGAGGTTCAGATGTGCTTGAAGGTAGTTCAGGCTACATGTCTGGAAATACAGAACAAGGATGATGGGTGTAGGAGAACTGCCTAGAGGAAGAGAGGAAGCCCAAATACTTGGGGGTACACGAAGACAACTAACACCAGTACTGGGGAGGGCTGGTCAAAGCAAAAACTCTGAGGCCAGAGAAACAGAGTGCAACAGGACTTGCCTAACCCTTAATGGCCATTTCAGTGCATAATGAGATGGGGAGGGGGAGAGCTGTATGCTAGGGTGTGCTGAATGAAGAGGGTGTCACCGACTCTTCTGTCACACTTAAGGAGATCATCTACTGAGTGGCCTAAGGCCCTTGCTCTTGGAGGAGCTTTGCTCAGCTCCATGCAGTGCAGGGCTACAAACCAGAGCAAAGCAGGGAGGGGAGATCTGTGGTTCAGGACTTCTACAGAGCCCTTCCAGCAACCTGCTTCTAAACAAATCTGAGAGGAGGAATTGCATGAGGAATTCTTTTAAAACATTTTTGCTCTGTTAAATGACGAGAAACTCTTACATTCCAAGAGAATCCTAATTTTATATCTTCTGCATTTTCAGGATATCTTTGTAATGCCTTAGTCTGACGAAGCTCAAGTGTTGCTAGATGTTGTCATGTAGCACACAGCTCTTTCTTTGCCCTTTTTGAATGTTGTCACCGTGTGCCAAGATCTTTCTGCTCTGCAGGGACATGAGGAGTTTTGATTAGGGGTTGTTGATGTCTGGAGAGAGAAGGACAGCAGAGTTCTTCCTTCCCATAGCCTGCCAGACAAAGGTGGGATTGCAGAATGCCACACCTTCCCTTTCTGCCTGTCCCACTATTCCTGTTAAGCCTGTACATTTACGTACAACTGTTTTTAATGCAAGAAAGGCTGCACAAAAAAATTCCCTTCCCAAAGTTGGGATTGCTTGATTCCTTGACAGAAGACACTGAGAAGGGAATAAAACAAACAAACAAAAAAACCAAACTCAGAGCCTTTACTACCTAGAGATGACTAATTTTTCAGAGGATGGGAGGGAAAATGGATTGTCTGAGATACGGTAATCCCATTTCAATACTTGGTTATCTGGAATGGCTGTCTCAGTCCAGCCTCTCTGGTAGACTGCCCTGGCTCAGTGATAGCAGGGGGTGTTTCACTTTGTTTACATCAACATTGTCTCTAACTGCTTGCTATGCTGGCTTTCAGGGCATATATATTGTGAGTAATTTCTTTTGCTAGTTGGAAGTGTATTAGTAGAAGTAGATTTCAGAAAAAGTAATTAATGGGCAAGAATATAGATACCTTCAGTTGAAAGCGACGTTATGTGAGATGTGCTGAATTCAAACTGAACAAACAGCAAGTATAATTGCCCTCTAATTGCACAGAGGGGGGAAAAAAAGGAAAGGGAACAAAGCAAATGTGTGTGTGTGTCCCTGCCTTCTTCCCACTCAAAAGCAGTCCCAAACCAAATGTCAGCAAACACCTTTTCCAAAAGCTGGGAAGAAGTGATGCTGTAGTTAATTTGCTACTGTGTCAGGGGAATCACTGCAATAAATGAAGATCCCCAAAGGTGCACAGGGAATGGGGGTGTTCAGAGTTAATCCAGTGGTTGGAGGATCATTGATCTGTTAAAAGGAAGCATATTCCACAGTGACCCGTATAAACCTTCAAAAAGGCATTTTCTGTGCCTTTTCCACTCAAGACAGCAACCTGCTCGGGTTTAACACTATATGTTGGAAATGTATGTGTAAGTTAGATATAGTGGACCTAGTTAAAATGTAAAAGAAAATTATTAATATTTGTAAAAGGCAGAGAAAGGATAAAGTAAGAAGAGGGCACAATCGTATTGACTCCTGAGGAGGCTTCTGTGTGTGCACACACATGGTGTCGCCTCTGTTGGTTGCATAAGTGCTTTTAAAATAATGAAATTACTTCCATCAGGAGGAGGAGAGAGATGCTTGCATGATATGGGTTTTGGGGAGGAGGGAAGGGGAGTAGGAAGGTTTGCTTTTGTGATTTAAAAATATCTATGGCTGTATTTATACCAGCCAGGGAAGTTGTGTTGCCAAGTCTTTCAAGGCTTACAGAGGAAATGCAACACAAAGCAAGAAAAATATCTGCGGAACAGCTGTAGAGTGAGCCCCAGAAGAAAAAAAAAAAAGAAAAAAAAATTTCCAAATTGCTGCATACTGTGTGGTCTTTAGAGGACTGCTTTGAGGGAAGGAAGAAGAAAGGCTGTGTAAAATAAAAATGTACACACATACACCTCCTTGTAAATTGGCCTGAAGGTTGTGACCAAAAGCAAGAGACTTTCGAACTTTTCATTTTATTTGTTTCTGGAAAAAAGGACTCTGCTCCAATAACCTTCTTCTTATGTTTCTGTTCTGAATAGTGTCAGGATTAAAGAGCATATAGCAGGAGATGTTCTATTTGGTGAAGAAAAGGGAGGAAGTGAGAGCCCTTGTGTGGATAATTTCCACTTAATTAGCATTTGCTGAGTAAGTTACTAAGAATCCTGGGGACAGGTGCAGTGGGTTTAGTGACAAATGGCTCCACTAGAGCCCTCACGTAAGTAGAGGTGATAGAAGCAGCCCAGACTTGGGTTATGGAGGTTTACAAGTTGACCATACACTAGGTAGTATGAGTAGTACTGAGGAGACAAAGCAGTGGTGCACTTAGTGATATTGTGGTTGCTTCCAAGTTTCACTCTGGGAAACGGGGGGCTACAAAGCCAGGTAGAGACCTGTGTCCTCTGTGTGACTGGGACTGTGCACCATAATGGGGTCTGTCCCTCTGACAGACCTCCTGCCATTTCCTGTCACCACCAAACCCTTTTGTGATTCATAACCCCTTTCTTCTGCTGGTTTTGGTACCAATCCAGAGAATGGTCTGGATAAGGATGAGCAGTATTGTGTTTCTCGGGATACTCCTGGCAGTAGGTGCATGTTTTTGAGAACAGTGACCATCTCAACCAGTCAAGAACAACTGGGCAAGTGAAACTTCTGGGCTAGAAGGTCCTAACTAAAACATTTTTTCCTGTTGAAGGTACAGCTGACAGATTTACTCCCTATCTGTTTTCTTCTGACAGAAGCTGTGAATTTAATGTAGCATGTGGCTTTTTTTTCTATGTCAAGCATCTAGGAATACGTGTTTCTGATGGTACGATGGCCAATATAATTGCACTTGAGGCATAGACAGGTTAGGAAGAAATTCTAGTTAAAAGGAAAAAAAAAAAAAAGGATGTTATTCAAGTAACTACTGAATAGTACAAAAAACAAACTTTCTTCCTTCTATTCAGGCTGCTGCTTATACTGTGACCCTTATGTAAGGGTCTCTTGCAACAGCAAAATCTGTTACATCAATATGTAGTAGTCTCCTTGCCCAAGGATCTGGAGATGACATACCTAACCTTACTTAGAGCTGGTGTAGGCTCCCTGTTAAAAATGAAGACTCTCTCTCCTAAAGGCCTTCATTCTTCCTTAAGAGTCCTGTTTTCGTTTCCCCCTTTCTCCTGTGGCTGCTAGGCAATCTCCCTGAAATCCTGGGGACTGTCAAGGGAAATGATGACATGTCTTCTCTTGCAAGTAGACCAGAAGTCTGCAGTGGCAGAGTCAGAGCTGATTGCCTATCTTATCTCAAGTCGCTAGTCTCTAATTCAGGCTTTTGCAAACAACTACCAGTCCTGTTTTTTTCTGGAGCTACAGGTTAGTGTTTAATGTACTACTTTTCTGGGGCTTTGCCTATCAAGCCTGAGAAAAAGCCTTTTGACTTTTCAATCCCAGCTGGGAATGGATTCAAATCAAAATTCAAGGTCTAGAGAGCCTGGAAGGTGAGAGGGTGAAGGACAGGGGGACATATAATCTGTCACCCAGGACTTCTTTTTCTTGTACCCACTCCTGAAGCATGACAGATCATGATTTATCAAATAGTAGATAAACTTCAAATCAAACAGAATTATGTTAAATTAACTTAGGAGGTTCACTTCGTCCTTGACCAGTGAGCTGGCGGTGATTATTTTAAAATGTGTTTATTTTTTCAACATATAAAATTGAAGTGAGATCCATGCAAAAAATCCCCAAAGAACTATCCTACTAAAGGAAGTCTTCTGTTCACGTTAACCAATTTTCCTTCATCACTGTGTTATGAAAGAGGTTTTAGAGCAGTCCAGTATAAAGACCTACCCATCCTCCATGACCCATAGGCCACCACCCAAGGATGACTGGCAAATAGTGTCTGTCTACATAAAGGAGTACCATTTTACAGACATTCAGACAGTTCAGCATTATAGCTTTTCAGTTCCACAGGATGAGCAAGTTGCTCTAAAACTTGTAAGAGAGCTAAGTGTAGTTTGTGTGGTCTCATTTTCAGAAATTTATGGTTATGGGTTTAGACTTCTTGGTGTGGTCACAGCCTGGGTGCTTAGAGAAAATGGTGTGAAAAGCTACATTCCTTCATAGCATCTGCCTGAAACATAGAAGCTGGTATGAAACAACAGGTGGTGTGGTGGTCTGCAAACACATTGTATGAACCAATGGGCTGCAAGGTTAAATTTGGCCCAGTGTATGTTGTTATCTACTTTACTCAAAAGGAACAGTCCCTCCTTAGAAAAAGGCTGGGAGGGGGAAGCTGCTGGTGGAGAGTGGAATAACGTTTCTTACCAGGATGTGATCACAGATATTTCCTGCTGCTGCTTTGAGATTATTTCCTTATGTGGTAGTTCAAAGATGCCATGAAAAAGGTAGACCAGCATGAGCAATCTGGTAAGCATGATGAGAAAAACCTCCCTGTGCATGCTGGTAGGAAGAATGCTGTAACCTCTCCGGATGATGAGTCTTGGATACGTGCATCCATGCTTCTGTAGTCAGGACAGTGTTGCAGGAGCTCACATTGTACTGCTTTGCTCATGCACCAGTCCAGCTCCCATACATAGGGCCACAAAGATGATGAGTGGCCTGGAGCATCTCTCTTGGGAGGGAAGTCTGAGGGACTTGGGTCTTTTCAGTCTGGAGAAGAGAAGGCTGAGGGGGGATCTGACCAACACCTGTAAATACTTCAAGGGTGGGTGTCAGGAGGATGGGGCCAGTCTTTTTTCAGTGGTGCCCAGGGACAGGACAAGAGGAAACAGGCAATATAAGAACATAAGAAGTTCCACCTAAACACAAGGAGGAACTTCTTTCCTGTGAGGGTGGTAGAGCCCTGGAAGAAGCTGCCCAGGGAGGTGGTGGAGTCTCCTTCTCTGGAGACATTCCAAACCCACCTGGACACGCTCCTGTGGGCCCTGCTCTGGGTGGACCTGCTTTGGCAGGGGATTGGAGGAGATGATCACCAGAGGTCCCTTCCAACCCCATAGTATTCTGTGATACATGCTGAAATCAAGGGATTCAGAGTTGTTTTTTCTGAAAGAGACATAATCATTAAATCTGTTCTCTCCAGCTTGTTAGACTTGGGCATGATCATGAAGTATAGAATAAAATAGAGTATTTTCAGTTGGATGGGACCTACTATGATCATCTAGCCCAACTGCCTGGCCACTTTAGGGCCAATGATCATCTAGCCCAACTGCCTGGCCACTTCAGGGTTGACCAAAAGGTAAAAGGTGTCATGTCTAATATCAAGATAATTTTTTTGATAGTAGTTACTGCCAAATACTACAACCAATACACTCCCTGAAAGAAGTTCCATTGCAGAATGAAGAACATCACATTGCAAAGTTTGAATAGAAAATTTCTCCAATGCAGGTATACTTTAAGATAGCTAGGCTGCACCTACATCAGCATATCAGCGTAGGGCAGGAGCACTTTTGCAGTCCATCTCCCACACGTCCCACCTTAGCATGCTTTGGTTTGTGTTGTGGGGCAGTTCTGGAGGTCACAAACTGTGCTTCTTCTGGATGGACTGAAGGCAGAAGATGTGTGCCTGGTGTTAAGTTTGGGAGAACAGGGCGAGAGCCGGGCTGAATCACGTCAAAGCAGCATGCAGTGTGGAAGGTTGGTTCTCGCCACCACCACTTGCTTTGCTCTACTGATTCCTCCTGCTGCGGTGCTACTGCTTGCTAATGCTGACCCAGACCTGGCCTTAATTTTCTCTAAGATTTTAACTGGTGGTGCATGCTCTTTCCACTTGCTTCCGTTTTATTGCTTCGGTAATTTCACAGACCATTGAAACCTGACTATCTCAATCCGTGGGTTGTTTCTGGTTGGGCGGTTTAGGCTTCCAGTGGCTTCTGGGGTTTGGCTGTTTTTTCTTTACCACACTTTTACTAGGAACTGGACATCATCTACAGCTTATTTTGGAAACTTATCAATCTGCTGCTTCTGCCGCGTTCCAAACACTTTAATAGCTGCTTCTATTTCGTAGCGTATGTTAATCAGCCAAATCTGCTCTGCTTATCTAGCACAACATTTTTGTCTGCAGGCCTATCACATGCCAGATTGTGCAGAAAACTTGCTCAAGGCAAAATCTCTGGTCAGGCAAAGCCACAAAGCAACTTAGTGGTACGTTTATCTGCTGATTTTTTTTAATTTTTTTTTTTTAGTTCATATAGGGAAAAGCAAGGCCTGGTGGCTCTTAGGCACAGCCTGGTTTTTCTAGCACTAATACTATCAGTTTGGTGGCTTCTGAGGAAAACCCTACTGTGATCTGAATTAAATGCATTTTCTGCTTAATGCCAAGCTTAAAACTCATAATGATGCGCAACATAAGATTTATTGCTGTTTGCATCATGATATAGTTGCTAATTCAGTGTTGGTGTGTGCGTAATGGGTGGGATTTTCAGCAGGGACTGCTATTAACCTGGCCCTTTTTCTGTCGAAGGTTACGTAGGCTTCAGTCTGCTCTTAAAAAAAGTGGATGACTCTCACCACTGATGATGAGGAAGGAGCCTTACCCAACAACCATCACTTCCTCAAAATCTTTCTTGTTATAAGCATAGATTCATCCTGCTCTCAGCCCCAAATAAAGGTCAGCCTTCTGTCCCTGGATGGACCTACTTCCCAGCTACTACCTGTGTGAACTGCTGTGGTACAAACAATCAACACTTCACATCTGCGCAGTTCTAGCTGCTTTATTTCAAGCAAACAAGCTAAAACCTACAACGCTTGGCTTGGATGTTCTTTTGCCAGTGCTGGCATATGTGCAATATTTTACAAGCATGCTACTAATCAGCTTGCCCTCTGATTTATGTTTCATTATCGAGAGAGCTGAAACTGTTTAGATAATTCATGAGCAAGATACTGATGCTTTCTGTTAGTCATATAAAAAAAAGTAAGATCTATCAGCATGTAACATGACCGTAAAATTAAGCACAGCCACAGCATCCCAAACCAGACCAACTGAATCATCGCAAAAAATGCATCCGAAACCAGCCTTTTGCTTCCAATTCCTGCGGTACATGAGGGAAACTTTCAGCTGCTCTCTGGGAACAATAGCGTCAGCTCCTGACAAACTGGTGGGGAGAAGGAGAGGGAGCCTTTGCGTTTTCATAATGTTCAGACAAAAGAAATATGACTTCTTGTAAGAAAAATTAGTTCCTGATCCCTGAGCTGTCCTGGGAAGGATTTTGCCTGGGCTCTCTTGATATCATAGCATCATACAATGGTTAGAGTTGGAAGGGACCTTAAAGATCATCCAGTTCCAACCCCCCTGCCCTGGCCAGGGACACCTCCCACCAGACCAGGTTGCTCAAAGCCTCATCCAGCCTGGTCTTGAACCCCTCCAGGGGTGGTGCAGCCACAGCTCCTCTGGGCGACATCTTCTAGTGTTTCACTTCCCTCACAGGAAAGAATTTCTTCCTAATATCTAAGCTAAATTTCCCTAAAGAATTTCTTCCTAATATCTAAGCTAAATCTCCCTTCTTTCAGCTTAAAACCTTTACCTCTCATCCTATCTCTCCATTCCCTGATCAAGAGTCCCTTCCCATCTCTCCTGTAGCCCCTTCAGGGTCTGGAAGGCCGTTACAAGGTCTCCCTGGAGCCTTCTCTTCTCCAGGCTGAACAACCTCAGCTCCCTCAGTCTGTCCTCATAGGAGAGGTGCTCCAGCCCTCTGATCATCTCCATGGCCCTCTGCTGGATCCATTCCAATGGGTCCATGTCCTTCCTGTACTGAGGACTCTAGAGCTGGACAAGTGCTCCAGGTGGGGTCTCACCAGAACAGAGGGGCAGAATCACCTCCCTGGACCTGCTGGCCACACTTCTCTTGATGCAACCCAGGATGGGGTTGGCTTTCTGGGCTGCCAGTGCACATTGCTGGCTCATGTTGAGCTTCTCCTCAGGGCTGCTTTCAGTCCATTCTCCACACAGCCTAGCACACAATCCTTACCACACACCACCATGTGACTGCTGTGGAAGGCACTTTCCACCATAACACTAAATTTTGTGTTTTGTTACAACACTTACTCAGCTCAGATAGGCACTGACTTGTGCTGGAATCACTGAGTGGCTAATTTCTTGGCCTCCACAGTGAGCCAAAGCCGATCAGTGCCCTGTTCCTGGAGCAGGAGGACCAGCACTTGCAACTGCTCTGGCTGCTGATGACAGGAGCCTGTCACTTGGAGGGCAGATAACGTGGTGGGGATGACAGCTTGCTGTTCCCCCTCCGAGCCAGCAGTGCCCTTGGAGGCCAGGCGTATGGTGTCTCTCACCCCCCATCTCCTCTGCTGCTGCCTTTCCTGCCTCCTCAGGGCTGCTTTCAATCCATTCTCCACACAACCTAGCACACAATCCTTACCACACACCACCATGTGACTGCTGTGGAAGGCACTTTCCACCATAACACTAAATTTTGTGTTTTGTTACAACACTTACTCAGCTCAGATAGGCACTGACTTGTGCTGGAATCACTGAGTGGCTAATTTCTTGGCCTCCACAGTGAGCCAAAGCCGATCAGTGCCCTGTTCCTGGAGCAGGAGGACCAGCACTTGCAACTGCTCTGGCTGCTGATGACAGGAGCCTGTCACTTGGAGGGCAGATAACGTGGTGGGGATGACAGCTTGCTGTTCCCCCTCCGAGCCAGCAGTGCCCTTGGAGGCCAGGCGTATGGTGTCTCTCACCCCCCATCTCCTCTGCTGCTGCCTTTCCTGCCAGGAGGTTGCCAGGCCAGATTGTGGGATGGGATGTCTGGGATGTTCCTAGGCAAAGGGAAAAACATTGTCAACTTGTTTGGATAGTCCTACTCAGACCCAAACTGTTGCTCCTATTGGCAGCATCCCTCAAGTTCCCTGGTTATCTTTATACTGACCTTAGTAGTTGGACAACACGTTGTGTTTGCTGAAGGACCTAAGCTAGTTCATGTCTTGGTCAGCTGGAATACAGGCCTTGATCCAGTCCCTAACGATAAAAGGAGTATTGATGTTTTCAGGCTAAGACCTTGAGATATCAGAGATTTTAGTATTGGTGTGACACAGGCTATTGTGACTGTACTTTAAAAAAAGAAACCCAAACTCTTTAATTTTCTGTGTCTTGTTCTATTTACCAGAATATCCGAGCGCTTCCTTGCGCTCTCAACCACCATCTTACAGGTGCTAATACAGGAGTTATTAAAAAAATTTCACTGAGTCATTTGTTAGAGTATGTTTTGTTGGCCAAGGTTTGTGTCTTGGATGTTGTGTGTAGGTGACTCAAAAGGGATCAGCTAGTGTTTTATTACGTTATATTACACCTTTTGAGACCCCGTCAGATGAGCTTGGGTTGGAGAAAATGGTACAAAGACCCTTCTTTTTGCAGCATTGTGTCAAGGTTGTCTTTGTACTACTACAGTATTTAATGCCTGGTGCTAATCTTCACAACTGCTCTTGAGAGGAAAATTCCTTTGCTTTAAATGCTCAAGCATAACTCCAAATGCACGCTGATAGGAAGGCAAGCGATCCTTGAAATCACTGGGTGTGAGATTAATATCACAGCATGTGATACAGTCAAGCACTGAAGAAAACCCTACAGCTACCATGTGCTTAAATAACTCAGGGGATGATACCCAAGTTCAAGCTAAGTGAGTGACCACACGGAAGGACACGCTGTCACGAGGAGAATGGTAACTGGGAAATTTCTAGAAAAGCACAGGGTCCCACCTGCTGACTCTGTCATTGCATGTTTCTGATGGAAAGAAGTTCTTTTGCTTAAGAAGTAATGAGTTCAAACGTGAAATTGAAACCTGACAACTTCTTTTAGAAAAACTCATTCCATGCATCCACTCTCCTCTATTTTCTTGGCTTTCCAGAGGGTTGGACAAGCTCTACTAGCAGATGCTAGAAAATTGGGAGAAATCCCAGTGCCCAGTGTCAATTCAAGCTACAGGAAACCTTGGTTATAAACACTCTGATGCAAATATGCAGGTCAATGTACCGCCAAGAAATGCATTTACCCACACTGTTACCAAGACAGACATCAAGCTGTAACAGTGATGAAGACATTGGAGGGGTTCTACCCTCCTGAAATCTTGTGCTCTCGTGATGATGGTGCTGCTGTGCCAACTCGGGGGGTGGGAGTTGGACCTGAGGTGCTGAGTCAAAGGCCCAGAGAGGCACTTGGCCTTGGACCTAAGTGCATAGTAGCATATGGGATCTAGCCCTTTGCTTCCCAACTTGGATGTAGGAGACAAGACCACACATTTTGAAGGTGGGTGTGAGAGTAACAGCTCAAGACCTGTTGGTTCACATGATGGAAGTCAGTTACTGCGCTCTGGGTGATGTGATGTGGTTTCCTCACCCTGTAAAAGAAAAGTTAAGTTCAGGCTGCTGTAGCAAAGCAGGTAGTAGTCAATTCCAGTTAGTGCACTGTGTAGCCAGTAGAGATCTACATCTTTCCAGCCCCAAAACACATAGCTCTGTATATCTCTTGATGCTTTACTATCCTTCTGACCTTACCAGCCCTTGCAGTCCCTTTGGTGAGGATGTCTGCGTCTTTCATCCCTTTTCTTCCAGCTAAAAACACTTGAAAATATTTTGGCACTTGCTCCTCCGCAGTGAGAATTTGGCCAGGATCTCTCTGGGAATAACTATCAGCCACTTGCAAAAGAGCCTAACCTCTTGGAGCCTGCCTGCGAGCCAAAGCTTTTATCAGGGAAAGTTTAATTCTCTGTAGCTCCTTTTCCCTCTTGTTGCCCGTTCTGGGCTAGATGGTGTGATTCAGGACTGACGCCTGGGAAGGTCAGGGTGAAGGCATCTTCCCTGAGGGAGGTGGGCAGGGAACAGCCTGGGTACGCTTTCTATTCACAGGCTGAAAGGATGTGCTGGAGAAATACAGCCAGCAGCTTGCAAGAGGAGGGGTTCCTTCACCTCTGTGCTCCCAGCTATGGAGGAGGATGACAGCCACCCTGCTGGGGTGGCACGGGTCGCCTACCCCTTCTTCCCCAGACTTCAGTTCCCCCCCCTCCCTCCCCAAAACTCATCTTCAAAGTCCTTTGTCCAGTTGTGCAGAGAAAGCCGTAAATCTGTACCCTTGTTTAGTGTGGCATGTACTCTGCCCCTAATCCAATTTCCCTTCTGTTTGTTCTCTGTGCAGCCTCATTCGGCCTGACAGCTATTTAATAAACCTATTTGCTTTTCTTTGACATGAGGCAGAAGTGGTGGGTGTTGAAGAGCCATAAGGCCCTAGTGGACAATGAAACCCTTTCCCACTCAACACTCTTCCAGCTCAGCACAGATAAATTGTGTAGAACTGGGAAATTAACCCATCCTATCTTAAAAAAAAAAAAAAAAAAAAAAAAAAAAAAAAGGAAAAAAAATCA
Organism: Calidris pugnax; assembly: GCF_001431845.1. Classification (NCBI taxonomy): domain Eukaryota; kingdom Metazoa; phylum Chordata; class Aves; order Charadriiformes; family Scolopacidae; genus Calidris; species Calidris pugnax. The sequence continues at coordinate 2,313,292 of NW_015090914.1, read as the reverse complement.
ATAATTCTGCAAGTCCTAATGTTATTGTTTTTGAATACTGTAAGCACTTAATTGTTTCTGTTTTGTGGTGTTGGATCTCTTGTCATTGTCTTTTTCTTAAAAAAAAAAAAAAAAAAAAAAAGGGGAAAAAGAAAGTGGCATTCACATGCTGGTCCGCAATTGATTCAAGTTGGTTGCTTCCTCCTCCTCCTAAATGAGCAATCCTTCCTCTGTCTGTTGGTGTGGATCGACAAGGTTGTAAGATGTTTGAAGACGATCGTTAACGCACCTTTTGGCTCTGTCACCTGCAAGGAAGAAAGCCATTCAAGAACATTTGCGTTTTGAAAACCATCCCACCTAAAGTATGAAGGAACAAAACTATTCTGACAAGTTTAGAAAAACCAACCTCTTAATTTACCCTCTAGGAAGACATATTACAAAATGTCCAGTTTAGAAACCTTTCATTTGGTTTTCATGTATCATTTGTGAGCTCACTTTTCTCTGCACCATCCTCCCTCACAATAACGTTAGCATGTGCGTTAGAATTTGCATCCACATCCTCCCCTAAGGAAAGGAGGAGAAAAGGCATTTGGACCTTTTATGGCACAACAGGAAGACACAGAGACTCTGCAGCGGTGAAGATGATAAAAGATTAATATTTATCTATATAGCCACATTTAGGAAGGAGAAAGATTCTTTCTTTTGATGAATTAAAAAATAAAAAGCCCGGAATAAACACAGCAAATGTTTAGCTTAGTGGCACTCTGCATATTAACTGAGACTTTCTTGGTCTTTATCTCTTTTAATGATCTGATATATGCGTGTGTATGAAGTTCAAATGCCAACCGCTAAATTCCAGGGAAATGGAAAAAAAAGGTGGATTTTCAGGCTGCTTTTATTTTGGATCTTGAGTATTATGTAGACTTAGTGCTGACCAAATAACAGATTAAGCAAGTAGAATAATCTATGCCAATTATTCCAGCTATTTAAAACTGGCTAGCTTCTCTGAAGTGGTCTTCTGTATTGTTGCCTGTAGACATTCATTTTGGAGCAGGGCCTTACTGAACGAGATGCTGTGTAGTGACACAGTAAGAGGAGGTCTTTCCCAAAGGAGCAATGCAGAACATCCACAATGAGCCGTTGGTCTGACAATCCAACCTGAAGCCACTATATGCTGTAGTCATGAGGTTATTAGGAATCTGAGGGATGTATGGACTTAGTTACCATTCTCCATTTTTGTTTTTTTTTTATATCATTTCTGCATCATTTCTGATTGGCAATGAGCAAATTAAATATCCTTCCCTTCTCTTAAAAAAAACCAAACAGCAGGTATTTTGATTCTTTTGTCCTTTCCTTCCAAGCCACATTTTCTAGTCTCTGCTTGATCTTTCTATGCCCTCTTCTAGACACCCTGGTCCACATCTCTTCTTGCAGAAGATGCCTAGTCCCCATACATTTTGCTGCTGGCACAGCAGGGGAGCATGGTGGGCCAGAAAAAGGAAGGTGCCCTGGGAAAAGAGGATGCATGGAAGGGTCTAGAGGCATAAGAGAGTTTTCAGAGAATGACTTTCAGCCCAGCTTTCCCCGCTCTGGGTCTCTTTTCACCTTCCCTCAAGCTGTCTTGTAACTGTGAATGCGTTTTTCCTGCACAACTGAGGAATCTTTGCTTTTGCCTGAAGTACTGCACCTGCCACCTAATGCAGTACTCCAGAGGGGCACTCTCAGGGGTACAGAAGGCACAGTGAGGTGCCGAGCAGTCTCCAGAGGCACCAGTGCTGCTTTCTGAGTAGACGTGGTCAGCTGTAAGTGCCGGTTCGTTTCCCATCAGGCTGCCCCAGCAGGTGTTTCCCAACTTCCCCAAGCTTCAGTTCTTCCTGAGTCCAAGGTGAATTGCCTTCCTGAGATGTCATAACACCCCTACCGACTTCAAGAAAAACAACACCTTTAAGAGTTTAAAATATTAAAATTGTACTTGGCAATTATAGATCCGTGTTCAAAGCGGCACCAACAAACTCTTTCAGTGGCATCATCCCTAACACTTACTTTTTATAACTATTCTCAGTCCTAGGGGGGGAATTGAAAAGACACCCGAGAAGTATTGACTTCCAAATCCACAACTGCAACTATTCCAGGACAACATGTTTATTTTTTTTAAGTTGCTGACTTGTTTCGTTTTCACCGTGAAGGAGGAAGGCCAGCACCAGTGGGAAGAGGCAGCGCTGCTCCCTGATGGAGCTATATCAGCTGTGGCAGCACCTATCCACAGTGAAAGCTGAACCTTGCCACCTATCCAAGTGGCAAGCTGAAATATGTTAGAGAAAAGACTTGCTGGCAGATTGATGGAGAAGGCTGACATATTTCTGTAAACCACAATACGAAGGGAGTTAATCAAGATCAGGAGGAGTGTCCGTCTTATTGAGAAGTCATTTCCCACCTCAATTAGCTGGTAGTTTAGGCAAACACACACAATGGTTAGCCCCCATCGCTTTGAGTGATGCTTTCTTGAGCAACTCTTACACTCCTGCCTCTGCTGAGCCTCTCCAGTGATGGGGCTGCCGGCAACTGGTGGCCTTTGTCAGCAAGCCAATGAATCTTTATTGACAGGCTTAGCTTCATGTTTGGCTCAAATAAGGTCCCCTCTTAAGGCAGGGAGGAAGAGGAGGAAACATCCAGGCCCAGCACGCACAGTGTCTCTCAGAGGGTTGCCAGGAACTTAATTTCTCTTTGTTATATTGATTGTCACATTTTACGAGGGAGCTTGTGCATGTCTCTGTTGCTGGGCTGGTCTCAGCTGGGATGTGTTTTCTTCTCCCCCTGTTTTTATGCATTTCTTCTCCCGGAGTGACCAACGTCCTAAACCCTGCACTGAAGTCGATGCGAGCTCTTTGAAGAAAAGCAGCGTCTCGTACAAAACAATGACAAAAAATTCCCCCAAAACTAGTGATCAAGAGGGAAAAATGAGCCTTCAGGCTTGTGAGCCTAAACAAAGACAGGCAATAAACACGTGGTAGAAAGGGATGATTTCTTTTAACCTTTTTACTGTAGTCTCTGATATTATCCAGTATAGGTTACAGCCCTTTTGTTTTCCATTCTCTGGATTTGGCAGACCTCTGCTCCCAGGCTGCAGTAATGTGTTTTTTCCACTGTCTGTTCTCCAGTTCTTGGTGTCCCTCAGCATAATGAAACTGTGGATTTTCTTCCTGCCTGACAAATACGCTGTTATTGTTTTGGGCCGCAGCGGGGGCTCTTTACAGTAAAAGCTCTCAGGAGTAGCATGAGATACACTGACAAATCAAAGTAATGTGTCTCCAGCCCTAGTTTCTTTACCTTGCAAAGAGTAAATTGAACTTTTTTTTTTTTTTTTCCTTCCCTTGGATCGCCCTTTGATGTTCCAGAAATTAAACTAGAGCAAAATCATGTTTTTCCTTCCTTGTCCATCCATAATGAGATGGTTGTGCCTGGTGAATACTCGGGGAGAATGTTGCAGTTAGGTGTAAAGGCTGAACTGGGTGCCAGCAGCAGGCACTGAGGCTGATCCACTTTTCCACCCATGTAGAAGGGGCGGTCTGAGCTGCTCTTGTCACCCGAGGTGAACTGAGATGCTTTATCCAGGTCTAGACCAGGTCCAGGTCTTATTCGTGCAGCTATCACAAGCAGCCTGCCCACGCAATTTATACAACTTTTTTTTTTTTTTTTTAATTGATAGAAAATCATCAAATTAGAAACTGTAGAAAGTGGTATGCATTCAGTCAAGAGCTTATTCTTTCCTATACCCTATATTTTGAGCGGTTTCATTATCAGGTATAAGATAAGAATTGGTAAAATCTCCCTGGTAGAAGAGTATCCTGTAAGATAACAAGTTTTTGTGCAGGGGAAAGGGTTTGCAGGTTGTGCCAATCTCTGTCACTGGAAAACACTGCACAAAGACAACATCAAGGTATGGCAAGGAACAAGTCTTCTGCAAATGGGAATGTAGAAAAACACTGCTGTGGCTGTGGTGGTACGATGTCTGTCCTTGTGGCATGGATGGGTCTACAAGGGATGTCCTTGTGAATGTGTGTGGCTCCATTGGGTATCTGTAGGAGTAAAGAGGCAAAAAATCTCTTCTAAACTGCACATGGTGCCTTTTTGGTTGAGGACCATAAAACAGGAATACCAATTTCTGGTGTTGGGCCCTTCCAAATGATGGATTTACACCCCTGTGCTGAGCTTTCTTGGTAGCACCAAGAACACTTTGGCCAGGTCCAGAGTGCTCCCGTGGCTGCTGACAGACAGGGGTCATGGAGGTGGTCTTGCAGTGAGCAATTAAGCCGTAGCGGTGCCTCATTAATTGCCACTGCTAAATAGGACCGGGGGCCTGGGAGTCTGCAGGCTTGGCTCTTCCCTTCTTTTACCACACGGGTCAGGAGCCACTTTGCTGAGGTTACTAGTGACACCAGCATAGGAGTTGCCCAGAGGGAAAACTGGGCCTCGAGTTTATTTTTCCTTAAGGAATTCTTGACTGCCGGGTCAGGGAATATTTTCCACCCCTGGAAAATATTCTGTGCTGTGGGGCGCAGCAGAGGGAATGTGCCCCTTCGTCTGGCCATCCCTCCGAGGGAAGACACCCGAAAACACCAAATTAATTCTGCCCGCCTGGAAGAGCAGCTCCCTGCCAATGAGATTAAAACATCACTGGCACTAGACATTAGTCCCAAGCATATTTCTTTACTGTCGGCAAAGTATTCCCCTCTTGCCCTCTCTTATCTCCCAGCTTCAACTTGTTCCAGCCCCAGTGCCTCATTACCCCTGGGACTGCAGTGGCCCCAGCTGAGCCACCTCTCTGTCCCCCCACCCCGACTCTGCCCCCCCGTTTTGGGGGGTCTTGGTGCTAATTGGAGATGTTATCGCTTTACAAAGGAGTGGCTTCGGAGCCTCTGATGTGTCTCAGAGTGAAGCTGCCAGGGGGGGATGCTACTGTGGGGGATGCTGGCAGCACCCCACTGTGCCCGTGCGGGTGGGAGGAACCCAGTCTGGGACTACAAGGCCGTGTGGGAACCATGTGAAAATCCAAATAAGCTCTGTTTCCACTGCCTTCATGGCCTGGAGGTGAGAGAGCTATTTTCTGGTACCCACCGAGGCCACCTTGATGCCTGGCACCATATGAGTCCAACACGAACACGTTCTGGGGACAACCTCTGTGCGTGAGCAGGACAAAATTGGCACAGGAGCTTTCAGGAAGAGGAGCTTGGCTGAGAGGTGTTTGATTTGTGTTGGCCAGAAGTTTTACTCTGCCCTGGTGAGACCTCACCTGGAGTATTGTGTGCAGGTCTGGAGCCCTCAATATAAGAAGGACGTGGACCTGATGGAGAGGGTCCAGAGGAGGGCCACAAGGATGATCAGGGGGATAGAGCACCTCTGCTACGAGGACAGGCTGAGGGAGCTGGGGTTGTTCAGCCTGGAGAAGAGGAGGCTCCGGGGAGACCTAATAGCAGCCTTCCAGTACCTGAAGGGAGCCTACAGGAAGGCTGGGGAGAACCTGTTTAGAAAGGCCTGTAGTGACAGGACAAGGGGAAATGGCTTCAGGCTGGAGGGGAACAGATTTAGATTGGAGATTAGAAGGGGGTTCTTTACTGTGAGGGTGGTGGAGCACTGGAACAGGTTGCCCAGGGAGGTGGTTGAGGCCCCATCCCTGGAGATATTCAAGGAGAGGCTCGACGAGGCCCTGGGCAACCTGGTCTAGTTGGGGGTGTCCCTGCTGACTGCGGGGGGTCGGACTAGATGGCCTTTGGAGGTCCCTTCCGGCCTGGGAAATTCTATGATTCTATTCTATGATTCTATGAAGTGGAAGATACCAGGCTTTTCATGAAACAGAAGAGATGGCAGCACACGGGCAGCTTGAAAACTCAGCCCTCAGACCCCAGAGATAGTTTGAACTGGGAATGAAACTTTTGAAATCCTTTTTTCCCCCTCAGCCATTTCCTTGTTAACACGTTGACCCCAAAATACTGGCAGTACTCAAAAGGGTTGGCACAGCGGCTCTCAAACACAGGGCTCCGTTATTTCCAATTCATGCCTCAGAGCAGTAAAGATTCAGCTCAGCCTTTGAAGCATCACGTCGCCTTTTTCTCAAATCTCTTTCTTCTGTTGGGAGGCTCTTTGGTGGGAGGCAGTAAGGAGGGTGGGTTATTTAGATGCTGAGAGGGGCTGATGCGGAGCTGCAGTTGGCAGAGCTTCTCTCTGCTGTAAAAGCAAGCTGCCCCCTCCATACCATACCACCCTGGTCCTGCAGGACATCACATTTATGGTGACTGTGCATTGTTATGCGCTTGTGGTGTCACCCCAAGGGGAGTGTTAAACAAAAATATGTGCTTGTCATCGTCAGAAGTTGAGGGTAAAGCATTTTAACCTGCAAGTATAAGTTTGCAGCCCTGGAAAGCAGTGATCAGGATAACGCTTCTAGCAACGGCGAGGGAGTCCAACACCCCCAGCAAGAAGCAAAGATGAAGATACAACAACCTCAGACATCAGCTGAAGCCCTCCCCTGGAGCTTCCTAATGTCATCTCCCCCGCAGATGCTAACCTCAGCTACCCCGTATTTGCATTTCCCAGAGTGTCTGGAGAAGCAGCCCGGGGAGCGAGGGATGAGGCTGCTGGACGTTGCCCGTGGTTTCCTGGTGGAGCGGTGACGCCGTCCTGCTCTACATCACCCTTACCTGGCTGCCCGACCCAAAAAGAGTCGCTCGCAAACTTCGGCCAACAGGCAAACTTTGCAAGAACCTCTTTCCTCTGAGGGGCTTGGCAAAGTTTTGCAGCTGGGTCCAGCTGAGGCTTTTGCTATCAGCTGGCAGAACTTGCAGCCTTTTCCTGCCTGGCAGTTGCAGACAGGGAATTGCCGATAGCCAGTCTGACATCTGTCTCTCGCTCCCAGTCGACTCCACAGCTACCTTGTCTGGCGCAGTTATAAGCTCTGGAAGATTTTGTGGGGGGGGGGGGGGAGAAAAAAGTCTGGTCTAACCTCAGAGTCCTATGGGAGGAAGCAAACTGGAACCCATTTTCCTCTTTCTTTCTTGACCTTATCCGGGAGCAGCCACCCTATCTGTAAGTGGCAACTGTGGAAAATGTGCTCTGGCCACTTGGTGTGAAAGATAGGCAAGACTCCTAAAAAATCTTCTCCGCAGCTTATCACCTTTCTGCTGGCTCCACAGCAAACCAGTGCCCCAGTGCAGAAGGAAACTGGCTGTCTGTAAGGCTGGACAGGGCCTCATCAACAACTGATAAGCTCCCCTGTGAACATTCAGGCTCTTCAGGGTTTACCATCCTTTCAAATACCACAGAAGCTCTAGCTGGGCAGATTTGTACACACACACACACACACACACACACAAACATCGATGCAGTCACTATTTAATGCCATGCATCTGGTTCTCCTTCGCTCTTTCTGCTGTTTCAGGGATGCTGCTCCTCTTTGCTGTGGATGTAAATGCAACAGGGCTGTGTAGCATGTTTCATAAAGTTGGATAGAGGCATTTTTTTAAAAGAGAATTCTCCTTCTACTTTTCCCTGGTCCTAGTACAAAGCTGCAAAAATTCACCTTGCTACTAAAATAGTAGGAGAAATAGAAGAATCAGGGGAGTGCACGTTGTGGGAAAGAAAACAATACCTGCAGCAAACTGATGCCTGGAAGTTGTTCAAGAAGTCTAGCTGATTTTAAACTGGGACAGCAGAAGTGTGATAAGCCGTTGCCCAAGTTACTTTTTTTTTGCTATAATTTCTGTAAAAGCAGAAAAGTAGCACTGCAAAAAGCTGCCTGCCCAGTTTGGGGAAAGCAGTTGTATGGCAAGTAGGCAAAAAGCAGATTAAAATATACTGTTAAGTGAAAGGAGTACAGGGGTGCAAGGAGATAGTAAATAGGTGATACACTCCTTGAAATTCTGATTTATATCCTGAAGATATAAATGCTGTAAGAGAAGGCTTGATTTGGTGACATTGAAACTTTAAGTGAGGGGGAAAAAAAGAAGCATCCCTTCTGCTTTGGTAATATTTTATGTGCCCGGTTTTTGGAGTGACCGCTTTCAGACCAAGGTTCTCTTCATGCTAAAGGCTTGCACAGGAACAGTTAGAGGGCAACTTTAAGTTATGGTAGATACATGCAACCACCACTCCCACAGAAAACTGCAGCAGACTGGAGCATGGGGAGCAGGAGGGCGGGATGTCTTTGGGGGAGCCTGCTGAATGCACTTTGTTCAAATGCTTTAAAACGTAGTTAATACACAACTGATTTAATCTTACCAAACCCCAGAGCCTCAGGGTCTCTCTCTGCCTTTTGGTTATGGAATTATTAGGATCAGTGCAACTTATAAATCTGAATAGCTAGTAATTAAACCAATTCTGTTCAATAAACAAGCAAACAAAGCCACAGCAAAAGACATTAAGTTCCCTGTAGGGCATTTTCAGTGTTAGATTGCCATTGCAACCCCAAAACATCCGACCTCAGAAGTTTTATGCCTTCAGATCCAGAAAATACTAGCTGGAATAACCAGGTACAAGACTTTGTGCCAAAATATGAGTATTTCTGTGCTTGAGAGACTGCAGATACTGGGTGTGATTACTTGTTAATGAAGAGAACAAAAACATGGGAAAAGGGAAGAGTAGATCATTCTGTGAGATGGAAACCCATCGGGCAAAGTTTAGTCTCAAAGCCAACAGTCCTTGTGCACGAAGAATAACATTGTAAAGAAAAAGATCACAGAAGTGCTGGTTATTGCTGGTATTGCGATGCCAGCAATTTTTGAATGGCTGTCGTGATTTAGGCTGAATTGGCCAATTACGGGCGACAAATGCTCTCCCCACACTTCTCACTCTCAGGAGAAGAGGAAGAGAGATAAAGAGATTTACGAGTTTAGAAGGAACTAAACTACTTTAATGAAATATTAATAATAAAATAAAAAGAAAATAATAAAATAAATACAATATATAAAAAAACCGTATCAACACTGGGGATGGACTCAGCGATGGATGGGAACTGAGTTCCAGCTCTGGAATCAGGATTGTGATCAAAGGCAAGGTCCTTTGAACAGACAGGGTCTCCTTGGATGTTGGTCATTGAAGAAAATGCGTGACCTTCTGATCCCTCAGCTTTTATACTGAGCATGGGGCAGATGGGATGCAATACCCTGTTGGTCAGGTTTGGGGTCACCTCTCCTGTCTGCTCCTCCCCACAGGTGGGACCCCTCTACTCTTTTCCATTCCTGACCCTCCAGATAATTGGCTGACCTTGGTTATAGCAATAAGTATACAAGCAAGAGCCTCTCTGCACACTGTTCTTTGGCATGAAATACAGACATTGGTCTTATCACTCTGAGAACAAACAGTTTTCTCCACAATATGCTGTTAGTTTCAGAGAGTTAGCAGAGGCTGAGCTAAGAAGTAAAGTTACTGAGCAGAAGGTTGGTTCTGTTTTACCGCCAACCAGGACAACAACCCAGGTAAGCACAGTATGTGTCGATTCTTTTCTGGTTTCAGGTTTTTGTTTTTAAACCGCCAGCAAAAGGGACTCAAATGTATTTATTCGTCAGGACTCGTAGTGAAGAAACTGGAGGAAACACGACATAATCACTAGATAAAATGGACCATTAGGGCACTTCAAGGTGGTTTTGCAAAACTGCTGTTACTGTCCCCCAGGAACCCTTCCTGTTATAAAGATGGTGAAATTTTAGTAAAAATTGTTTGTGCTCCTACTGTAACAGAAGCTAACACAGGTATATGTATATATATATATATCTTTAAATGTAATGCAGTTGTGCTCCTACTGTAACAGAAGCTAACACAAGTATATGTATATATATCTTTAAATGTAATGCAATCATGGGAACTAGGAGATAGAAGAAGGAACTGGAAGGTCAAGCTGAAGTGAATGCACGTGTACTTCTCTATTATGCAAAACAGGGATATAATGTGTTTGTTACAAATAGGGTGCTCAGTTTTAACAGGTGATCCTTTTGTTGGCATGTTGGCTTTTTCATATGTGATTTTTTTTTTAATTGCTCAATAGCTCTCTAACTCTCAGGGTGTATATCTGCTCCTGTGTCACATTCATGTAAAATAATGTCGCACTGAATATCTTTATTCTATATGGGGGTTTGTAGATTTAACTCAGAATAAGGCTTGATATCCCAGCATGCTTTTATTCCTTCAGATGGCAAAATTACTCATACAACAATATCTCAGTGATGGGCAAAACTTAAGGTGAATGAGGGTAGAACAAGGAATCCCTTCTAATCCCACGTTAAATAATCAGCATACATAAATTTTCTAGTTGCCAAATGGTCAAAAGTTGATCCTTGTCTCCACCGTTTCAACGGGGCATTCATCTTCCTCAGTCACAACAAAACCTGCCCAAGAGCATCTGTTGCCCACTGGAATTACATGGTGGTGGGAGTTTGGGTTCAGCTCCTTCGCCCTTATGCTTATTAGTTTGGAGCCTCACCAGAAACCTCTGGGCAAACACTGGGAGAAAGACCTGGTCTGTGCTGGAGGGCTGTGAAGCTGGCTTGCTGCCGGAGCGCTCAGTAACCCAAAGTCTTGGTGGATGCCCACTGGCAACCACCATTTCCTAAAGATGTGTGGTCCCTCTGTCCTCTTGGGACTGGGGGAAACTCTCTCTTGACAAACCTCACAGTCTCCTGGCCCCTCCTGTGGAGGGAGCTGCTCGCCCCGTGATGCCCCACCACACGTCCTACCTGGGCATGTGGTTGTGCGGGCGATGTGGGCAACCAAAGCCGGTTAGATCCCAACTGCCATAGATGTACGTCCCTCCCTCCAGGACTTGCCATGCTAATTAAGGTCAAGTGCAATTCTCCAGCAAACGTTTTGCCAGCTTTAATGCTAGAGGAAGCGTCTGCTGGTGGTTTTGGGTCATCTTTCCCTGGTTTTCTCCTCTGGCTTTGCATCTCTGCTCATTTTTCTCCTGTGCATCCCTTACCTGGCCCCAGCTGGCATCTCTGTGGTCTGTGTAATGCAGGTAAAACAGTGAAGTTGGGAAAACAATTTGGGCTGCCTGGCAGCTTTGGGGTTACTTGTTAATGCATCTATTTAGGGCCGTTCTTCTCGCAGATGGAGGAAAGCCTATTGCCATTCAACATATACACAAATATATCCCACTCGGTCTCAGAGACAGCCCCACCAGATCAGTTCCTGAACTGAGCATCAGCTGAACTGATGTGTTGGGTCTGGCTGATGGAAGGAGAACCATCCCTCCAGCCATCCACTGCCCCATGGCGGGAGCGGTGCTCTCAAAAGGAAAACAAGGAGGAAAAAAAAAAAAAGAAGAAGAAAAAGAGAAGCCGAGCATTGCAAGTTTCCCCCTCCCCTTTCATTTTTCCCCCGGTTGGGCAACAGTGCATGGGGAAGCTGTGAATTTGTCCTCTGGCTACTAAACTACTCCACTTCTCCCTTTGGACCAGTTACAACATTTAGGAAGGCTGAAGTTTTATAGAAGAAAATTGTCCCGCTTCCTTAATGAGGGCAATCAGGGTGTCTGCTGCTTTTTAAGAAGACAATAACTTATTATGCTGAGTCTACGGAATGGGTTTTTGGCGAGGGAGAGACATTGTTCACTGCAGACATCTGATTGTTTGCGATGGTGTCCTGCCTGGTGTCAGGAACGATGGGGATCTGCTGTTTCAGGGAGAGAAGCGCTGCTGAGGCCAGACTGATCTGTCAGTGTAGAAACCCTGTAAAGCAGGGCTTTATCCAGAGTCCGCCGAATATCCCACTGCTTTTAATCACACTCAGAGGACTGCACCTAACGCCCTTTGAAGTAGACTTAAATTAACGTGTGCATTGTTGTATTCATGTTGACACTAACATGTGCCTACGTGATATAACGTGAAGCAAAAGGGCCCACGCATCTCCATTACCCCTGAAAAGCAAGTGCAGTGATAGGAATAAGTAACTTTAGTGTCTAAACTGTACTTATTTTACAAAATGGCCGGAGCAGGGACTAGTTCTTTCTTCTGTGTCCACACAGCCCCTTGGGTGGTGGGTGCCAGCCCCAAGAGGCAGGAATACGTGATACTGCTCTGCTGGGGGTGGAAGGGGTGTGCTGGTTGGAGCTGTAGGATTCAAGAAAACCTAGGGTCTGTATTCTACTCTTCTTTCATCACCTGTCTGTTTTCCCACCTGCCAAGCTAGGAGAAAGTCAAAGGTTTTGATTGCCGGGTTTATTCCATTTTCATTGTTAGGGGAGCACGTTTACGTATGGGAGTGTTTAAGGTTGTTTGTTCTCTCTCGTTCATTTCTCTAGATGAAATGTGGAGTCTTGGAAAGAACAGGATGAGGGTTTGGGGGGATTCAGAGAAGCCAGGTGAGGCTCAGCTTGCTGCTTCTTAGTAGACCCTCTCCCTGGAGTGCAACAGGGAGATGTTTTACTGCTGCTCAGCTCTGCTTTAGCGTACTGCTACCTCTGTGTGTTCTGCTGTAGAGTAATGCCAGTGGAAGACAATTTTTTTAGTGTGTTACAATCAACAGAGAGCAGCTACAAACAGCCTGGTAATGGACAGAGGGAAAGCAGTTGGTTGGGGTGAGTGGCGAATCTAATTTTTCAGCATCACGAAAGCAGTTGGTTGGGGTGAGTGGCGAATCCAATTTTAGCATCATTGCTTTCAAGGAGAACACAGGGCTGGAGGCACAGTCTTAGGAGTAGTGCACCCTAGTCCTAGCTGAGGTGACCTCCTCTGCTTCCCCCTGGCCCACTGAGGTGAAGGTATGTATTCATCAAAGACGGGTTTGGCTAATGGTTGCCTAGCTGCTCCCTAGTCACCTACAGTGACTTGCACCTTGCTTAAGTTCCTGTGGCTCCTAGAAAGTATATGCAGCGTATTGAAGGACATGGACGTGTTGGAATGGATCCACTAGGAGGGCCATGGAGATGATCAGAGGGATGGAGCACCTCTGCTGTGAGGACAGGCTGAGAGAGCTGGGGTTGTTCAGCCTGGAGAAGAGAAGGCTCCAGAGACACCTTATATCGGCCTTCTAATATCTGAAGGGAGCTACAGGAGAGATGGGGAGGGACTCTTTGTCAGGAGGTGTAGTGACAGGACAAGGGGTAATGGTTTTAAATTGGAAGAGAGGAGATTTAGGTTAAATATTAGGAAGAAATTCTTTGCTGTGAGGGTGGTGAGGTGCTGGAATAGGTTGCCCAGAGAAGCTGTGGCTGCCCCATCCCTGGAGGGGTTCAAGGCCAGGCTGGATGGGGCTTGGAGCAACCTGGTCTGGTGGGAGGTGTCTCTGCCCAGGGCAGGGGGCTTGGAACTGGATGATCTTTAAGGCCCCCTCCAACCCAAACCATTCTGTGATCCTATGATCTGTGGAGATGCAGAACGAGTCAGTGACGAAACGCACAGGGTGCTAGGCAGAGATTCAGGGAAGTCCAACATTTTACTCCAGCTGCTGCCACCATCTTTGCCATGGACCCTTGAGAAGCAGCTGTGTCCTCCCTCCTCCCACCCTTCCTCTCTTTTTTGCCCATTCAGAGCGAGAAGGCAGGGACCAGAATAAGCAAGTCCTGATGCTGACAGTGCTAATAATAATGATAGTTCAGCCCAGCTGACACCTTGTGTGATTTAAGGTAAGTGTGAAGCCTTCGTACGGAGGAGTTGGGCTGGAAGAGGCATCCTCCCCAAGGATACGTCTTTTTAAAATACCTGGTACTGGAAGGAATCTGGTGTGCTCTGAAGGCAACATGCTTTGGCTTCTCTGAAGCATTTTTACGAGGCCTGGGATAAATCAGGTCTGGAAAGTATGAGTTAGCAGTAATCAGAGGAGGGGAGGGAGTTTTATCCAGGATGTGGGAACCGCTGCAAACTGCAGCTCGCTAGCGCGGTATTAACATGCCAAAGGAGATTTCTGTGGATTGCACAGCAGCGGTCCTCTGCCCTCTCTGCAGAGAAAAAGCAGCGCTTGGCCCCGGCGCCATGGAGGGTCTGGAGATGCCTGTGCTCGGCAGCTGACCCACTGAGGAGGAGGGTTCCTCTGGCTTTGGTTGGAGACCTTGGGGGTGATGCGCTGGGTGCACAGGACCCATCACTGAAAGGGTCGATGGGGGCAGCAGCAAAGGTCAGATAGTGAGTGAGGGGGTTATTTTTGTCAAAATTAGGTTGACGGTTGGACAAGATGATCTTTAAGGTCCCTTCCAACCTAGAAGATTCTGTGATTCTATGGGAAGGAGGGGCAGGGGAAGGAAAGGAGAGGTGGCAAGTGCCCAAATTCCAACCATAAAATCAGCTGCATTCAAACAAACCCCCAAATTGACACTTTCCTAGCATATGGGGCCAATATTCAAAATATAATGGTGCTGTCTAGGCTCTGCTGGACTATTCAGTGTCAGGGATGAAAGGTCTACAAGGGATCCACAAGGTACCTTGATTTACATCTTTAAAGGCATATGGATGCTCCCCAGCTAGGCAAAACCCATGCCCTGTTTTGGGCACCTAGATTCTCTTGTGGTATGAAATACAGTGATTGCACTGTAAGGAGAGCACAGCTGATGATGAGTATGGTCCCTGCAGAGGGGAGAGACCTGTCTGGTGGTGTCCACGCTAGTGTCTGCTATATATGACATACTGGGTGATATGGAGGGAGGAAAAGCCCCCTTTCCAGAGTAGCCCAGAGCTCAACCCCAGGGATTGCAGTCTAGCTCACCCATCCCCACTGCTGATGGGTTCCAGCAGGGACTGCTGGTCCTCAGGCTTCCAATTCCTTGGTTTTCCCCCTCCTCCACACTTCTCACAGACAGGGAAAGTGCCAGTTCCTTGTGCTTGAAGTCTGAGCGCTCCAGGTCATCCTGTCCTACAAAGCCCCGAGATTTTGTGGATCCAGAAATGTATATGCCTAGGAAATGTAAAAGAGCTCCAACTGTGGTGTGCATCCAGCCATGTTGAACTGTAGCCCCGGCCTCCTGGAAACAGGGTGATCACGTACCAGGGGAGCTATCAGGGAAAGCAAGCTGTGACAATGATGTTTGGACAACTGCTCCAGGATGAAAGACACGGTGCAGATTAGGTATCTAATCAATCTATGTTTCCACACTGAGGCCATCCTCTCAGGCCCTACTTTCTGCACGAGTTAAAAGATCAACACGTGCTTCAGGTAAATCCCCAGATGCTTTGCTGTAGCCCTTTCTTTTTATTTCATTACTTGTTAGTGGCAAGGAAAGCCACGTTAATTCTATGTATATGAAGCTGAACCAGATCCTCGGTGAAATAAACTTCCGTGGCTTCACTGAAGCAGGCCAGCTGAGGATTTGGTCTGCTGTTTAGCAAGTTTTTATGTGAAAATATAATTTGGAAGCGTCCTTTGATATTTCCCCTGGTACCGAGTGCATTATTACATAGCAGGAGTTATCTGAAGATTAGAGCTGAAGTCAGGATTTTTGTGCAACTCTTACAGCTGTGTTCTCTCTTGCGCAGTATAAAACGCATCTGCATCATTTTAGTTTTGGAGCAAATGTAGGCTTTATCGGGCAGCATTGTCCCTGCTGGAGGGGAAGGAGATTTCTGCTTGTGTAATGATTTTGACATGTCAAAATTGCATCTCTATCAGTTTTGGCGGGAATAACTTAGACCCGCGGTGATTGGAAGTGGAACGTGATAATTTTAAGGAAAAGGCCTGGAACTCAACAAGATACTGTGGGATGACAGGCAGCCCTATGGGATGGGGATGTGGACATGCTCCCTGCTGGCATGTGGGATTCAAGTGGGAGAAGAGCTGATAAGTCGCCTGCAGCTCTGCCACTCGGGGCTGCCAACGTCAGAACGAATGGCAAAATAAACATTTCAGCACGTGCATGTGTCTTCCTGGCCTGGAGATACCCCACAGTTGATTTAATTCATTTGGGGTAAAGTTATTAGGGTTTCTCTAGACCTACAGGCTCCTGCGCACAGATAGCATCTTCAGGCAGCCGCATTTACTCACTATCTGCTTCTCCTGTAAAATGACTGAAGGATGTAAGTGTTCTCAAGTGAGGATAGTCTACACTTGTACTAATCAGGCAGCATCAGCTTAATCCTTTGAGAGTCCTCTGCTTTTGTTTCTTGAGGCTTTAAAAGAGCGTGTTTCAAGACTTTTCTTCTTCAAGGCCCGTAAATTACTTAAACAAGGCCACGTGAATGTTCTTCTTTGTATGCTGAAGTGGTTGCAGAATCATAGAATCACAGAATAGGTTGGGTTGGAGGGGGCCTTAAAGATCATCCAGTTCCAACCCCCCTGCCCTGGGCAGGGACACCTCCCACCAGACCAGGTTGCTCCAAGCCCCATCCAGCCTGGCCTTGAACCCCTCCAGGGATGGGGCCACAGCTTCTCTGGGGAACCTCTTCCAGCACCTCACCACCCTCAGAGTAAAGAATTGCTTCCTAATATCTAATCTAAATTTCCCTTCTTTCAGCTTAAAAGCAATACACTCCGTCCTATGGCTCCACTCCCTGATCAAGAGTCCCTCCCAATCTCTCCTGTAGCCCCCCTCAGGGTCTGGAAGGCTGCTCTAAGGTCTCCCTGGAGCCTTCTCTTCTCCAGGCTGAACAACCCCAGCTCTCTCAGCCTGTCCTCATAGGAGAGATGCTCCATCCCTCTGAGCATCTTCATGGCACTCCTCTGGACCCATTCCAACAGGTCCATGTCCTTCTTATGTTGGGGACTCCAGAGCTGGACACAGTACTCCAAGTGGGATCTCACCAGAGCAGAGTAGAGGGCCAGAGTCACCTCCCTGGACCTGCTGGCCACACTTCTTCTGATGTAGCCCAGGATGAGGTTGGCTTTCTGGGCTGCCAGTGCACATTGCCGACTGGTGTTGAGCTTCTCCTCCGCCAACACTCCCAAGTCTTTCTCCTCAGGACTGGTCTCCAGCCATTTTCTGCCCAACCTGTATTTGTGCCTAGGTTTGCCACATCCCAGGTGCAGGACCTTGGACTTGGCCTGGCTGAACTTCATGAGATTGGCATGGGCCCATCTCTTAAGCCAGCGTGTCAACAATGCCACACAGTTTGGTGTCACCAGCAAACTTGCTGAGGGTGTACTCAATCCCACTGTCCACATCCCCAACAAAAATGTTGACATCTCTCCTGTAGCCCCCCTCAGGGTCTGGAAGGCTGCTCTAACGTCTCCCTGGAGCCTTCTCTTCTCCAGGCTGAACAACCCCAGCTCTCTCAGCCTGTCCTCATAGGAGAGATGCTCCATCCCTCTGAGCATCTTCATGGCACTCCTCTGGACCCATTCCAACAGGTCCATGTCCTTCTTATGTTGAGGACTCCAGAGCTGGACACAGTACTCCAGGTGGGATCTCACCAGAGCAGAGTAGAGGGCCAGAGTCACCTCCCTGGACCTTCTGGCCACACTTCTTCTGATGTAGCCCAGGATGGGGTTGGCCTTCTGGGCTGCCAGTGCACATTGCCGACTGGTGTTGAGCTTCTCCTCCGCCAACGCTCCCAAGTCTTTCTCCTCAGGACTGCTCTCCAGCCATTTTCTGCCCAACCTGTATTTGTGCCTGGGTTTGCCACATCCCAGGTGCAGGACCTTAGACTTGGCCTGGCTGAACTTCATGAGATTGGCATGGGCCCATCTCTTAAGCCAGCGTGTCAACAATGCCACACAGTTTGGTGTCACCAGCAAACTTGCTGAGGGTGTACTCAATCCCACTGTCCACATCCCCAACAAAGATGTTGAACAGCACTTGTCCCAGTACTGACCCCTGAGGAAAGCAACTTGTCACTGGCATCCCCTTGCACATTGAACCATTGACTGCAACCCTTTGAGTGTGGCCAGCCAGCCAGGTCATGATCCATCGAGTGGTCATCCATCAGATCAGTGCCTTTCCAAATTAGAGACCAGGATGTCATACAGAACAGAGTAAAACACTTCGCATAAGTCCAGGTAGACGACGTCTGTTGCTCTCCCCTTATCTACCCACGGATGGATTTCATCAGGTCCCATGGACTTACGTACCTTCAGGTTCCTTAGATGGTCTCGAATCTTATATTCTCCTACAGTGGGTGGTTCTTTGTTTTCATACCGCCTGTTATTGCATTCTGCAACTTGGGCAGTGTGGTTAGGGCGGTTACAAGTGAAGACTGAGGCAAAAAATTCATTCAGTACCTCAGCCTTCTCCATATCCTGGGTCTCCCGTTTCCTTCTGGAGAGGGCCCACATCTTCCCTAGTCTCACCTTTATCCCTTACACACTTACAGTTTTTCTGGAACGTGATAATTTTAAGGAAAAGGCCTGGAACTCAACAAGATACTGTGGGATGACAGGCAGCCCTATGGGATGGGGATGTGGACATGCTCCCTGCTGGCATGTGGGATTCAAGTGGGAGAAGAGCTGATAAGTCGCCTGCAGCTCTGCCACTCGGGGCTGCCAACGTCAGAACGAATGGCAAAATAAACATTTCAGCACGTGCATGTGTCTTCCTGGCCTGGAGATACCCCACAGTTGATTTAATTCATTTGGGGTAAAGTTATTAGGGTTTCTCTAGACCTACAGGCTCCTGCGCACAGATAGCATCTTCAGGCAGCCGCATTTACTCACTATCTGCTTCTCCTGCAAAATGACTGAAGGATGTAAGTGTTCTCAAGTGAGGATAGTCTACACTTGTACTAATCAGGCAGCATCAGCTTAATCCTTTGAGAGTCCTCTGCTTTTGTTTCTTGAGGCTTTAAAAGAGCGTGTTTCAAGACTTTTCTTCTTCAAGGCCCGTAAATTACTTAAACAAGGCCACGTGAATGTTCTTCTTTGTATGCTGAAGTGGTTGCAGAATCATAGAATCACAGAATGGTTTGGGTTGGAGGGGGCCTTAAAGATCATCCAGTTCCAACCCCCCTGCCCTGGGCAGGGACACCTCCCACCAGACCAGGTTGCTCCAAGCCCCATCCAGCCTGGCCTTGAACCCCTCCAGGGATGGGGCAGCCACAGCTTCTCTGGGCAACCTGTTCCAGTGTCTCACCAGCCTCAGAGTAAAGAATTGCTTCCTAATATCTAATCTAAATTTCCCTTCTTTCAGCTTAAAACCATTACACCCCGTCCTATGGCTCCACTCCCTGATCAAGAGTCCCCCCCCAATCTCTCCTGTAGCCCCCCTCAGGGTCTGGAAGGCTGCTCTAACGTCTCCCTGGAGCCTTCTCTTCTCCAGGCTGAACAACCCCAGCTCTCTCAGCCTGTCCTCATAGGAGAGATGCTCCATCCCTCTGAGCATCTTCATGGCACTCCTCTGGACCCATTCCAACAGGTCCATGTCCTTCTTATGTTGGGGACTCCAGAGCTGGACACAGTACTCCAAGTGGGATCTCACCAGAGCAGAGTAGAGGGCCAGAGTCACCTCCCTGGACCTGCTGGCCACACTTCTTCTGATGTAGCCCAGGATGAGGTTGGCTTTCTGGGCTGCCAGTGCACATTGCCGACTGGTGTTGAGCTTCTCCTCCGCCAACACTCCCAAGTCTTTCTCCTCAGGACTGGTCTCCAGCCATTTTCTGCCCAACCTGTATTTGTGCCTAGGTTTGCCACATCCCAGGTGCAGGACCTTGGACTTGGCCTGGCTGAACTTCATGAGATTGGCATGGGCCCATCTCTTAAGCCAGCGTGTCAACAGTGCCACACAGTTTGGTGTCACCAGCAAACTTGCTGAGGGTGTACTCAATCCCACTGTCCACATCCCCAACAAAGATGTTGAACAGCACTTGTCCCAGTACTGACCCCTGAGGAAAGCAACTTGTCACTGGCATCCACTTGCACATTGAACCATTGACTGCAACCCTTTGAGTGTGGCCAGCCAGCCAGGTCATGATCCATCGAGTGGTCATCCATCAGATCAGTGCCTTTCCAAATTAGAGACCAGGATGTCATACAGAACAGAGTAAAACACTTCGCATAAGTCCAGGTAGACGACGTCTGTTGCTCTCCCCTTATCTACCCACGGATGGATTTCATCAGGTCCCATGGACTTACGTACCTTCAGGTTCCTTAGATGGTCTCGAATCTTATATTCTCCTACAGTGGGTGGTTCTTTGTTTTCATACCGCCTGTTATTGCATTCTGCAACTTGGGCAGTGTGGTTAGGGCGGTTACAAGTGAAGACTGAGGCAAAAAATTCATTCAGTACCTCAGCCTTCTCCATATCCTGGGTCTCCCGTTTCCTTCTGGAGAGGGCCCACATCTTCCCTAGTCTCACCTTTATCCCTTACACACTTACAGTTTTTCTTGTTATCCTTGATGTCCCTGGCCAAATTTAATTCCATCTGGGCTTTAGCTTGCCTAAGATTATCTGGTTCCTGGCCACTGGACAGATTCTCTATATTCCACCCAGCCTACCCGTCCTTGCTTCCACCCTCTGTAGGCCTCCGTTTTGCTTTTTACCTTGTCCAGGAGCTCCTTGTTCATCCATGCAGGCCTCCTGGCTTTTTTGCCTGACTTCTTTCTTGGGATGCAGCACTCCTGAGCTTGGAGGAGGTGATCCTTGAATACTAACCAGCTTTCTTGGGCCTCTCTCCCTCCAGTACTTCTCCCCATGTTACCCTGCCGAGCAGGTCCCTCAGGAGGCCAAAGTCTGCTCTCCTGAAGTCCAGTGTAGTGAGCTTGCTGCGTACCCTCCTTGCTGCCCGAAGGATCTTGAATTCTACCATTTTGTGATCACTGCAGCCAAGGCCACCCTTGAGCTTGACATTCCCCACGATGCCCTCCTTTTTGGTAAGGACAAGGAGCAGCATGGCTCCTCTCCTCATTGGGTCCTCTACCATTCAAAGAAGAAAGTTGTCATTGACACATTTCAAGAACTTCCTGGATTTCTTGTGCTCTGCTGTGTTGTCCCTCCAACAGATATAAGGGTCCGCCATGAGGACCAGGGTCTGTGAACGTGATGCTGCTCCTACCTGTCTACAGAAGGCCTCATCCACTCCATTGTCCTGGTCGGGTAGCCTGTAGTAGACCCCTACTGTAACATCACCTGCCCTGTGGTGTTTCCTGTGTTCTCTTTAATCTTGACCCATAAGCTCTCAGTTGGGTCTTCATCCATACCCAGTTGGAGCTCCATGCACTCCAGCTGGTCATTGACATAGAAGGCAACACCCCCTCCTCATCTTCCCAGCCTGTCCTTCCTGGAGAGTCTGTATCTCTCCATTCCAGTGCTCCAACCATAAGAGCCATCCCACCACGTCTCTGTGATGCCAATAAGATTGTAGCCCTGGAGGTGTGCGCAGTCTCTAACTCCTCTTGCTTCTTCCCCATGCTCTGTGCACTTGTGTGAAGGCACTTCAGCTGGGTCCCCATGGAGCTGAGTTACTGGCTGGAGTGGCTCCATTTCCTTCGTGCTGCTCTTCAGGTGGCCTTCCTTTGAGGTGTTTCATCTGTGATCCCCTGGTTCCTATTGCCTCAGGAGCCCCTGGCTCGTCCCCATAAGACTTTAAGTATGTTGCAGCATAGCCAGCACATTTCAGAGCAACAGATTGAGGGCCTTTGGTAATGAGCCATCCCTCAGACCTTGGAGCATCATCCCTTGCCTTGTCATAGGCGAGCCAGATAATATCCTCCTCCTCCAACAAGCCTAGTTTTAAGCTTGGTCAATGAGCCCCGCTAGTTCATGAGCAAACGCCCTCTTCCCCCTTTCAGAAAGATGAAACCCATCCAACGCCAGCAAGGCTGGTGCCGTGTAGGCCATCCCACTGTCAAAAAACCCAAAATTGTGGTGGGGACACCAGCCATGGAGCCACAAACTGACAGACTGCACATATCTGCTTCTTTCAGAGTCACTGCCTATAACTAGCAGAATAGAAGAAAAGATAACCTGCATCCCAGATTCCCTCATTAACCTTCCCAAGGCCCTGAAGTCTCTTTTGATTGTTCTTGGGCTACCTTCAGACCATGAATATGTGAGCTTAGCTCATCTTCTCTGAATTTTGGACCACAGAAGATCTGGGACACTCTGTAAAACTACCAATATTTACATATTAAATAGACAGTCAGTAGCCACAAAGAACAAATGGGATAACTCAAACCAGTTAACCAAACACTAAACTCAGTCAAAATAATGAATGAGCTTCTGCAAGGCTCTGTTAATGAAGTATTCAAGGACAGGAACAGAATTAATACCAATTTTTAGATCAAAACTGATGTCCTTTTCTGCTGGAATTACAAAGTTTATTGCTAGAAAAAGTAATACAATTTTGTAAGGTATCTGTCACACTACCATTTATCAGAAATCAATTAGCATTACGCATTGTCAATAAGGTATATATTTAGATGGACTAAACCTTGAAGGAGTTGTAAGTAAATGAGGAATTTTAATTGAATGAGGACTTTTTCTGGTTTGGTTCAGTGGCAATTCGTATTTGACCTGTCAGTTCAACATCTTTATCTGTGAGTTGAAGGAAAATCGTAATCTGGAGATAAGGCAAAAACTGTCTGAATGGTAAAAGTCAGGAAGACTAAGCAGTGATATAAACTGGTCTGAATGACTTGGTAAGCATAGCCCTGTGAAACGAAGTGGTACGATTAAAATACCAGTTTGTGTCTCTTAGAATAAAAAATACAGACCTCATCAGCAAGAAAGGGGGCTGCACCCTCAAAACTGAAAGGCTCTACTGGTTATATTGGAACCAGAAGGAAAGCAGGGGATTGCAGCATAATACTCCAGTAACTTTTGCACAAATAAAGATGTTACTGAGCTCATCGGTGGCTGGGACTGATGAGAACAACACTGAAATACTGCACGTTCAGCAAGTTCTGCTGTAAGGTGTATACCCAGAGAGCACAGAAACAGCTGTAAACCGAAATCAAGAGTTGGAGAGGAATGATGGAGGTTCTTATGTGTGTTTACCCTCCATAAGGGTCCTCCAGAGAGGCGTCTTCACGGGAAGAGAAGGCTGAACACCAAAGGGCTTTACAGTCCAGTGAAGCGAAACATAACCTGAATCTGTGGCTGGAAGCTGAAGCTGGACAAATTAAGCTGAAAATAACACATGTTTTTATTAGAGTGAGCCTAATCACGGGAACACACTAGGGACAGGGTGGAGGGAGGGGGTGGTGGTGGATTCTCTGGCTCCTAAAGTCTTTACATCCAGACAGATGCCTTTCTGGAGATAGTCTTTAGCAAAACACGATTTATTGGATTCAACGCAAAGGTAACTTGGTGAAATGTAATGACCTGTGATATATAACAGGTCAGACTGGATGACAGAGTGGCCCCTCCTAGCTTGGAGCATTACAAATCTATGAACACTTAAACCTTAGGAAATTCTGACAGCAAGCTGTAATATTTTTCTCTGCTGAGATTTGTCTAAAGCTCCAAAATAAATCAACTTATACTTAGCTTGCTAACTAGCATGGTACATGAACAAATTTTTTTTATTTTTTTTTAAGATATGTTGGGGATTCTTTAGTCTTATTTTTTAAGAGAATGGTTTATAAGATTTGGGTTTATTTTTTCCTTTTTAAGCAAAGTTAAGAGGCTCTAATGCTACAGCTTTCCAAGAGCAGGGAGAATCTATATTGCACATTAGGCTTCACCAGGCTATTTCACTTTAGTATTTTTGGCTTTTCAAAACGTTTCCCACAGCAGTTTGCATTTTCCACATGCCCTTACACTTGCTCTAACTTCAACTCTACCATGCTGTAGGCTGCCCATGTTCTATCACAGATTTTAACTTAAAATGTAAGATTTTGGCAAAGCAGGCTGATACAAGAAGCGTATTTTGATAAGGGGGAGCTGTTAATCTCTACGCTTCTCACAATGGTGGCTGGGGTCAGAAATCATCTATCACATGCTTTCCCTCCTCGTTTGAAGTGATTGATTTCGCATTATCAGCAGAGCTGCACTTCTGAGACTCCATGGCAACCTCTCCTCGGAATATTGCATGGGGAAGAAAAGACACTAGATATAACCAGAAAAGAAGGTGTTCTGGTCCCTTGTTGAGGAATCGAGTTCTTAACTTTAAACAGGTGCTGAAGTCCACCAATGCAACAGAAATAAATAATCTGCAGGAACATTGAGGCATATACTCAAACATACCCCAGGGCTGCCAGTCCTAATGAGTTATGGCTTTGGTCTACCAAAGCACTTAAGGAGCTGTGTAATTTGAAGTGCAGGACAAGTCCCTCGACTTTAATGGGGTTGTTTGTGTGCTCACAAACATCCACCTGCCTAAGTGCAGAATAAAGTGCTTTGAAAAGCAAAAGGAAGCAAACTGGGAGAGCACAGTGAGCACACACCACTTGTTCTGCTGTCCTGCATTTGCTAGTGACAGCAAATAGATCTGCAGGGCTTTGTAGCCAGGGGGGGTCGGTCTCTTCTCCCAAGGAACAGGCCATGGGACAAGAGGAAATGGCCTCAAGTTGTGCCAGGGGAGGTTCAGAGTGGAGATTTGGGAAAATGTTTCCCCGTTCAGATTGGAGATTTGGGAAAATGTTTCCAGGGAAATGGTTATTGGACTGGGCTGCCCAGGGCAGTGGTTGAGGCCCCATCACTGGAGGGATTGAAAAGCCGGGTTGACCTGGTGCTTGGAGACATGGTTTGGTGATGGTTTTGATCAGAGCGAGGTTGATGGTTGGACAAGATGATCTGAAAAGTCCCTTCCAGCCCAGACAATTCTATGATTCTATGTGCTTTTCTTTTGGGAAATAGGGGTTGGGGGGCTGTTGAAGGAGGAAAACGCCCTCAAATTTAAACACTTTACAGCTATTTCAGGAGTAAATAAACCCCTAAATCTTAGCCTGGTGGAAACAAGTGGGAGTTTGCCTGAGATACTCAGTGATTTAACTGTAAGCAGGGAATGAACCTTACTCTTTAGGCACTGGGTTGATGGTTGGTTGCTTTGTTGCTAAAGAGGCAAGAGTTGTTGATTCACTTCTTGTAATTCTTCCCTTGTTTCTCCTCTTTCCACCCTATAGTTGATCCCTTGTTTCTCCTCTTTCCACCCTATAGTTAATGCAATTATTTATTTCAGCCCAGACAATTCTATGATTCTATGTGCTTTTCTTTTGGGAAATAGGGGTTGGGGGGCTGTTGAAGGAGGAAAACCCCCTCAAATTTAAACACTTTACAGCTATTTCAGGAGTAAGTAAACCCCTAAATCTTAGCCTGGTGGAAACAAGTGGGAGTTTGCCTGAGATACTCAGTGATTTAACTGTAAGCAGGGAATGAACCTTACTCTTTAGGCACTGGGTTGATGGTTGGTTGCTTTGTTGCTAAAGAGGCAAGAGTTGTTGATTCACTTCTTGTAATTCTTCCCTTGTTTCTCCTCTTTCCACCCTATAGTTGATGCAATTATTTATTTAAAAAAAAAAAAAAAGTTAAAGAAAGTTTAGCTTTTTTTTTCCCCCCAGAGATTATTACTCCTAACATTGCATTAACATAATCTCACAGCTGACTGAACACTACCCTCTGACCTTTCTTTCCTTGGGGACAAACTCAGGTTTAATTGACATTTGTGTCTGTGAGCTCTGCTGAGGAGAGATTAGTAGTGGCTTAGCTAATTAGTATTTAAATGCTCACTAATGTTCCAATGGATTTGTCAATTACAGTCTTATTAATAATTGATTCAAAGATTTCACTTTTTGGAAAAAAAAAGTAAAGATGTCAGAGCTGATTCAATTTCTCGAAAGGATTAAAGAAAAAATCAAATCTGCTACTATGATCTTTTCAGTCATAGTAGAAGACAAGGAAAATATTTTGAATTGTGAATTGTCCATATATTTCTTGAGGTGCCAATATGTTTACTTCTGACTTCTGGGTTGAAAAATTGGGGGGCACAGAAGATTTTATTAGGACTATTTGAAGATACCCGTGCTGTAATTAGTTGTGTTGATTTTCTGCTCTTCCAACAAAATCTTTATGGTTTCAAATACTAGAAGAATCTTCCTGATAAATTTAACATGTGACATGCAAATAATTCTATTTGTAATACTGGATATCAATCTCTTTAGTGTTGCTCACGTTCCACGTGGTAGCACCTTCCACCTGGTGCACTGAGTGCTATCTAGAACAGCTTTTAGCCAAGAAGCTTCAATTTCAAACTCAATCCAGCCTTTATACTGTAAATGCTGAAGCCAGCTTCTGGCTGTGGAAAACCTTTGGCTGATCAAAACAGGCACAGCTTGCTATAAGCTGAAACCCTCATTTTGACTTGTTGGATGAGGGGAGGTCACAGAGTAAGACAGCTTGCTTTGAACCAACCTTCTTCCAACCCCTTTCTACAAAGGTATTTCAGCACACAGAGCAAGTAAGCAAATATACTAAAGTTGGATTAAAATTTGAAATTTGGCACCCTAAATGTAGTCTTTAAAGCCATCTGGGAAGCCATCCATGCACTCTAAACACACTTGATTTGACTTTTATTTCAAAAATGCCAGGTATTACAACAAGATTGCAGGTTCAGTGGGAGTTTCAGCCACTTAGGGGATACAAGCACCCTCTGCAAATGAAGCTAGTTTATTTGGAAATATAACTGTGAATTGGAGAACTCAGGAACTGTAAGGAAATATTGTCATGTGCATTGAATGTTCAAGAATACTGGAATGGTGGCAAAACCCAAGGTATTTTTTGGCTCATGATTTAAAAAGGAGTTAATCTGTATCAGCACAAAATTACTTTGTTTACTGCCTAATGAACGACTAAGAAAAGATGTGTTGGACTGAAATAGTGAAGAGAGTGTTTTTAGGCTAACCTGAAACAAACTGACATTTCATTTTCAGATGTTTTGTTTAAACTTAATCAAAGAAAAGGTAGGCCAAAGTGTCAGAACAAACCACATACTTTTAGTCTTCTTTTTTCTAAGGCACTTGGAAACTAACATAAATTTCAGAGTTGTTGTTTACCCAGGTATATTTCTTCCTTTATTTTTTTCTTGCTGAGTAAGGCTGCCAAGAACCTACGGCACTTTTGGAACTGGGCTGTAGATTTAAGTGCCTGTGTGGTTTCCAGCCATCCCTGCCGTCCTCAAATCTGATGCTGTGGCAGTGCCTGTGTGGTTTCCAGCCATCCCTGCCATCCCTGCACCCGGTGCAGACACACTGACTCATTTGTGTCCTAAGGATCAGTAGGTAGTTTTCCAAATGGGACCTCTCATCAGAGTAGAGGGGTTTTCACTGAATTTATTAGAAGAATTTCTTGGAGTACAAAAGAAGAAGGAATCACAAGAGCTCCTCTGCTCACACCTGAGCAATGGTGCCGTCTCCCTCCATCTCTTCTCCCACCCACCACCACCTTGTGGGTGTCTTCTTCGCCCACTCCTCTTCACCCTCATCTCATGGTCTCCTTCAGAAAGGGAGCTCTGCTCAGGCTCACAGGGTGCATCAGCACGGCTGTGAGGACCCAACTCCGGATCACTAAAACTCTCTGGGGTCCCTGACCTGGTGAGATGCTCCTCTCTGTCCTTTACAAAACATTCCCTCGGATCCCAAAAAGCTATTAGTTACAGTTATCAGGGAAAGTGCTTGGTGCTGAGTTTGAGATATCAAACCGGAGACACGAGGAGAGCAAATTCAGAGAGAAAACCACCTCTGCATCCTGCGAGGCTGTCTCGCATCGAAAGGCCCCAGGCCTTGGGGCTGGAAAATGGATGTCTGAGGTAGTCCCAGGACATCACCCTGCCTCCCCCCAAACCCTGATACTGCGGGTGTTAGAAAAAGGCCTTGATAGGGGGAAATGTAAACAGAGAAAGACATCTGGGGACTGTAGCCAACAACTGTGTTTCGGCACTGCGAGCCAAACCACAGCCTCAGGGCTGCAGGGAAGATATTTGCTGGGGTCACTGCTCACCGGGGGGGTATCTCCCATCTCCACTGGCTGCTAGGGGATGGGAGCGGGGGCGACGGGTAGTGGCAAGGCTTAGCAGCCCAACCAGGTTTTGGGAAGGGAGAGGACATTGACACCAGGCACTGTGGCTCCGGTGGGAGTTATCAAAGGGATGGGAGCCGTCTCCAAATTCACTCGCCACCTCCTGATGCTGTGAGTGCCTGGGCAGAGAGCCCAAACCACTGCTACCACATCCCTGCAGGAGCCACGAGGCTGGCGAGGTGTCACGTCGCACCCACGGGTCTTGCCCAGAGCCCACTGTTGGCAGAGGAGAGATGGCAGGATGGACCCCCTGCCCATCCCCACCTCGGCCTATCAATGCGCAATTAGGGGGTGGGCAAATACAGCATCAGCAGACGGGGAGCAACAGTGTGTGGCCAGAATGGAAATGACTGGAAATGGAATAACTTTCCGTAGCAAATTGACATCCCTTGAGTTCAGGCAGAAAAGAAGGAAATAGAGTGATTTTGGTTTGTTACTGCTTTTATGAAAAGCATCTGCCGAGAGTAGCAGGGCATGCAGTGTCTGTCTCTGCTGGATTCTCATGTCTGTCCTGCTCATTGCCTTACAAAATGCCACATAATTGCAATAATTCCTTTTATCTTGACTTCTTTTTTTTTAATTGAAAGGCCAACATGGCCTTGCTGAAAAGACAGGAGGTGGCCATTTTTGTCAAAAGTGTTATGTTGAGGGAAATGAATAATGAAAGCAGTGTCTCAGTTGCAAAAAGCTAGATAGTTTTTATACTGGTTTGTCATCTTTGTTCCCCAAAATATCTGTAGTATAGGAAGAGCCAGCCAGCTCCCTGGCTTCTTGCATGATGTAATGTATTACCCTTAATGCTTTGTCGATAAGAGACGATTGGCCAGAGTTCAGAACAGTCCTGCAAGAAATGGGTCCCTCTGTCCTGAGACTGGGCAGGAGGAGGGTGACAGCTCTGTAAGGCAGCACATCTGCACCACCAGAGGGAATTTGTAAGGCTGTGTAGCCAAATTTATTCCTAAGGAATAAAAGCAGCAGGCATCCATGTAGTCTAAATCTGAGCTAGTAAAACACTGGATTCCAAAAAGGAAGTACAGTAAGAATGTATTGAATTAAGTGCCAAATTGTGTGTATTATCCATTAGATAATTTAAGTGACACATCTTCCAGTGTACTGCCCAATCCTTTTTTATGGCTGAAAGCTTTGCTTTCTGGTGCTACCAGGCCATGCCATGGTAGTCCTGCTGCCCAGGTGAATCTCTGCTCCTGGCAGTTATCATGCAATCAGAAAATAATCATTGCCCAGTCCATGGAATTAAAGGGAAAAGATGGAAAGACAAAATACCCATTCCTGCATTTCAGTGAAGTGCATTTTCAGAAGAAAACTTCTTTTATATAGAAAAGCAAGCACATTTCATTTTGTGAAGGCAACAGGAAAAGAGAAAGCAGGAAGGCTAGGGGAAGGGGGGAAGGGTAGCTAACAGATAGGGATCACCATCTTCTTCATTTTTTGAATGAATAAGAATTGTAAATGACATTGAAGTAAACCCGAAGTCACTTTTATTCACTGAAAGCCCAGCCTAAAGAACACTGAAGTTATAAACTCCCATTCAATTAAATTGGCTCTCATTTGAAGCGTGCTTCCTACGTGACTTTAAAAGAAGCTTAAAAAAACATTCATCCTGAACTAGAAATTTGACCTGGGATATTTCTGTCTGTTGAAATTTGTGAGTGCCCGACCAGTGGCCTCCTGTGTACGGAAGGTGGGCAGAGACAGTGCTGCCCACGCACGTGTGCAGGGTACTGCATGGAAATAGCTTCAGCTAGCTGAAGCCGTACGGTGTGGGGAGGAAAGGGTCATACAGGATGCCGTTATTTTAGATAATTTCACAGAGATTTTCTGCTTGGCTGAAGGCACAAGGAAACTCTCTTGCTCGGCGTTTTGCACAGCCAAGTGTTAAATCACTTCGTATCAGAGCTGAACCTCAGCCTCATCACTGTTAATCTTCTTGATTGGTTAAGTCTTTGCTTTCTGTCAGAAGATCTAAAATCTGAGTGTCAACGATCAGCACATGAAGATTTTCCGGCAGAGAAAAGTGCCTTCCTTTTCCACCCCCTTTCCTCTGCTGCTGAAGGGAGGGAGCATCCTCTCTGTTATTTGCACTCTGCTGTTTGCTGGCTGTTCAACCTGCAGGTATATCCTTCCAACACTCACCCCCCAGCTCAACGAGGCTTTTTACTCATGTACTCTTTATTATTTACCTATATCGAGTAGTACTGGCCAGGAAAACTACAGCCTTCCTTGGATAGGTATTAGCCTTGAGAATCTGACATCCTTGTTAAATGAAAATGGCGTTACGAGGAGAAAACAATCTTTAATCCCAAAAGCCAAAGGCAATTCCAGCTCTTCTTTGTGTATCAGTGACAGAATTGACTTTCCCACTTCACCAAAAGCTAAATGATGGTCTTAAATGAATGGGACCTGGTCTTGGCTCCTGGGTGACTGGCCACTCCTGTAGTTCAGAGATCTCCCCAGACTATGGAGCCACTGCTGCAAGCATCCTAAGAGTCACACCATGGATCTGCAAGATGAAAGAGTCCTCCCTATCACCCCTGTGCTGGCTCATCCTGCATATAATCCATACAGAGCACCCAGATCTCCTCCCAGAGAACATCACCACAGCAGACACCTGCCTGTGTTGTGGGTCTTGCTTCCCAACAGCGGAGGAAGTGATATTCAATGAAGCCCAAAGATGTTTTCTTCTTGCATGAGACTTCATGCCTTCTTGTCCATCGAGTCTCTTCTCCAGCCACTTTGAGACTTACGCACGCTGTCTGACTTGCACCTTGGTCACAAGGTATTATTTCAGTTTTCATAATAGAATGACTTTTCAGTCATTCATTTTTATAAGATTTATTCAGATTTATAAGATTAATTGCGAGTAACAAAAGAAGTATGGTGACACATGAACAGGCAAATGAATATGGGCATTAGGATGATAAATAGACTTATCTCAAACACTCATCAGCCAAACTTTGGTGGTGTAAATCGACCACCAGCAAATAGAAGCAGGATGTTGGAAAGATTAAAGAGGACAGTCAGTCAGGAATCAGATGAACGTTTGAAAGCAAGGTTTTGCAACCTGGTGAAACAGACTGTTGAGAAGGAAAATCAACTTCCAGCACGAAGCAAGACTCTCTGTGCTCGCTCCTCTGACGTGCAGCTGTGAGAGAGGCACTGAATGAAGTTCATCTCTGTGATTGCCGTGCCTGGTGATGAGCCCACTTTCAACCACATCCATGGGATGCCTCGGCGAGTAAGGCTGCCAAAAAACTTGCTTACACACATGTAGAGCACCGCTCCCCTCTGTGGGCTCTTTCTTGCAGCTTATCCCCATAGATCTGACAGAACCACACAGCGGAGCTTTTGCAGAGCAGCTCCAGCCAAATTTGGAAGGCATGCTCCTGGGTAAAGCCGGGACATTTCACGTGGAGGATAATGTTTGCACTGAACGTCAATGGGCATTTCGGTTTGGTCAGGATAATGCCTGGCCGGTGACCTTATTCAGCCCCAATTAGCTGCTAGCTGCCAGGGAGGGCATTCCTCATTGTTAGGAGTGGACAAGGCAATCATGGGAGAAAGGTAACAATAACAGGAATAGCTAATTAGGCTGTGAGTGGTGCACAAGGTGGAGGGAGGAGAAATATGAGAGTTTCTAGATGGTCTGGCTGCTGGCTGTAAGGATGTGGAACCGAGGACACAAGCGTAAGGCTCAAGTTAAAGTTCAATTTCCTCCGCTTCCACTGCCTCAGACTGGAAAAACCCAATTTCTGCAGTAGGCTTCTGGAGGTATTTTTCGCTGTTAAATATATAGCTCTGTAGGGCAAAACGTCATTTGGGGAACCTGAGGGAACTGCTCATACTGCCAGGATTTCTAGATGATGGGAAATATTTTGGTCTAATCCTATTGCCACAGTCATGCCTTATACTTCCTGCAGAGTCACTCCAATTCCAGTTTGTTGTATGTCATGCAGGAGAGAAATGTCTGCTTATTCCAGCTTAATCGTGCTTACAGAAATACACAATTGCAGTAGTAAAACTCTACTGAAATTATGAGGTTACTGACATGTTCTTACACTATTTCCTTACCTGCTGTCTTTTTTGTACACTTGCAAAAAAGTCACTAACGTGGCATTTTTTAAAAGTGTTTGCTCTGGGCTACACCCTGCTCTCGCTAATCCTCCTAAAAATCTGGTAATTTCCATTAACATTGCTAGAGCTGATCTGGACTTGCATCTAGGCTGGATAATGGAATTTGACCCTCTGTGTCTATAGGAAACGTGGTCTTCTGTGTACCGCGTTAGGGGAACCATATTTCCTGAATTGGATGGTGGGGGTTCCGAGTGAAAATTACTGATTTTTTTACCGTAGGGTGCCCTGCACACTCCACTCTCTGTGCATCACGAGAGACGACGGATCTAGCCTGGAAAGTCCCAATGTTTCAAATTGCAAGCTCTGTGAGGCAAAGAAGACTTTTCACTGTTAAGCCTGCACGGGCTGCAATTAGAGGGGATCCCTGATTTTAGCAGAGAACTCGGGGCATTACCGTGAGACAGATACAATAAAGTGTAAGTTGTTAGGCAGAGAAGATAAAGCACCACTTAAGGGAACCACTGACAGATGGGAGCGTGGCTCTGCAGCTCTGAGCAGGGAGAGGGTTGGGTGCTTGCTCCTTCTGCCACTGAACCTCCTCACAATGCCTGGAGAATAAAAGCCTCATGGCGTAATGGTGGTGGTGATGACAAGGGTAATAAGGCTCATGATAATAAGGACAAGCAGGGTTTCCATTTCCATTACCAGAGCAATCGATTGGGGTTTAACTTTTTTTTCTTTTTTTTTTTCCTTTTTTATTTTTGTGTGTCTGTGTCATCTAGAGTAAGGGCCATGAGATAAAACCCTGAAAAAGGCCTTTGAAAAGGTCTTTGGAAGGTGGTGTGGAATTTTAAAATCTAATCTGTAATTTAAAGAATGAAAACTAATATAATTGCTGCACAGTTCACTTCCATTAAAAGGATACTGCCCAGTTGTTTCCTCTCAGCATGGGCTAGATTAAACATACAGGTGAATGGGGGTTTTGGGGTTGATTTTTTTTGGTTGGTTGTTGTTTTTATTTTGTAGTTTCCCTCTCTAGGCCATCCGTGTTTGCAGAGCAATGGATGTGGATGGAAATGGAAACAGTGGATGCAGCTTTTGGCCTGTTATACACACACACATGTATTTTGCTGTCCAAGACAGAGAGAAAAAGTTGCTCTGCAGCTTTTGGCCTGTTATACACACACACACACACGTATTTTGCTGTCCAAGATGGAGAGAAAAAGTTGCTCGTTCAACGGAGACAGCTTTAGAGCTGCTCTAATCTTGAAGCTGCCTACGTGTCTGAGAAGTTGTGGCATCTGGGTACCCCCAAAAGATGTGGTCTGGCTCCCCCTGGGCACGGCGGGCTGGCACAAAGCAACACAGGTGCCCAGTCCCCCCATTTTCCCCATGGCTCTCCTTTGCCAACTCCCAACCGGCAACTACTGGTTCTTGCAAGGAGATAAATCAGCCCAGCAGAAGATTAATTAATAGCAGACCCCTGTGCTGTGACCATCAGGCTGGCCTCAGCTTGAGGCTTCGTGAGCAAGGGGAAGGTAGGGAGTGTGAGAGGGGTGGTGTGTGATGCCTGGGGCTGTGGAAATATCCAGGGGTTGTCCTGGAGGGGCTGCTGGCAGGAGAGTCGGTGTGAGATGGAGGTGGGGGAATAACCTGGCTGCTGCTCAAGGTAAAATCATGTTTTTCCTCTCCGGGAGCTTGGAGCCAAGGCTGAAACTGAAGTGCTACAGAAATAATCCTTGCCCAGAGCAGTTGGCTTTGTTTCAGGGTTGAAACTGTGAGTCAAAGATGCTTTTATGTCAAGACTTGCTTGAAATCACTCACTGTGGTCCATTTATTTTAGCCTGTGGCTGGAGGGAGGGAGATCCAGATGGGTAATGATATTTGGGAGCTCGAGGATGAGCTACGCTTCCAGGTCAAAATGTCTTCTCTGTGCTCTGCCACCCGTTGCTCATGGCTGTGAGATGTCTCGGGTGATGTTGGTGCCTTGTTGCAATGCTCCGACTGCGTGTCACGCGGAAAGCAGGCGTAAACCTATACCTTGTGGAAGTTTGTTAATGATGCAGCTTGCCATGACCTCTCAAAAATAGGATATACGTGTCTGTCAGTCAGGTGTTTGTCAGACAACATTGTGCCTGGAGGGGAGAACCAGAAACTCTTACTTATTTTTCCTCCCTCCACACTATGGACTGGCCAGATTGTGTCTGGAAGAGGAAGCCTCAAGTAGATTAAATAAAGGATACTAAGTAGGCATCACATTAAAATAACTAACTTTTCTCGTTACGGTAAACAAAAGGCAACATTTGCTAAGGTCTGTAGTCCAAGCAGGACTGGGCAGACGTAACAAGTATTCAGTGGGATGGGGTTTTTCCATGGCACAGAGACA
The DNA here is from genome assembly GCF_001431845.1 of Calidris pugnax. Classification (NCBI taxonomy): domain Eukaryota; kingdom Metazoa; phylum Chordata; class Aves; order Charadriiformes; family Scolopacidae; genus Calidris; species Calidris pugnax. The sequence goes on along the minus strand of NW_015090914.1, from coordinate 2,278,985 downwards.
AGAGAGTGCTTATCAGCTGTGAGAAAAGCCGAGAGCAGAGAAGGGTACAGTGGGGATCTTGCACAGACAAATAGAATGTTCCTCCCTAAAAAAGATGATCTTACATGGAAAAAAGAATGATGAAAGAAGCTTGAACACTAAAGCATTTGGTGTAAGACTTGAGGCACTTAGGAGGAAAGGCTTAGAAAGGAGAGGCATTTGGTTGGAAAGAGCTGTATACTCTACCTGTAGGCGCAAACCCACACCATCTGCCTTATAACATACATATAGATAATTGTCTTCCTGTCTTGCAGAAGCCTGAGGAAAAAAAATCTACAGCACTTTAAATGGAAAGCTTAGAGGCTGGAGTTTCAACAGAGCCCAGGGAAACTGGAAGCCTTCCTCCCATTAAATCCCGGCAGGATTGTTGTGCCTCCATCAGTTGCACGCCCCTGGAAGTCTCAGGCCACAGCATTTTATGGAAACCTCTTACACAAATCAACAATACGTCTTTGCAACGCTTGTTAAGCCCACGCCGCTTCTGCAACAGGTTCTTTTTTCCCCCTCTATGAAACCGTGACTTAATGCATAGTAATGGCATGTCAAAGGCAGCATTACGGCCCCCGTCTTAAATGCAATCCTGAGTCTCCTGTCATGCGTGGAATGTAATTACCATTAAGGTTGAAAAATGAGGGAGATGAACAGTAGTGGCAGTTTTTCTCAAGTTTACATAAACACTGGCTGCAAGAAGAGGGCAGGAACATTAAAATCAAAGAGTTCCTGTCACATCAGCGCTTTAAATCTCTAAGCGGCTCCTTGAAAATCATCTGGCCTCGGTGAACACAAACAACCGATAAAAGCTTCAGTTAAGGTCTGCTCTTATCTGCTAATTTCAGGGCAGTCTTGCCCTTTACCCACTGTCCCTAGGAAAGTAGCGGTTTTGGCACTTTCTCTTGGCTCGCTAAACTCTCCGCCGTAAGAATAATAATAACAACTGGCTGGGAAAGAGTCGGAAATGGGGCTGAAGGTGTTTTGGAGAAGAAATCCCCCGTATGGCTCACTGAGCAGCTGTGGGGAGATGCTCCCCCGTGCCTGATAGCTAAAGACCGGGTGGCAGAAAGTGCCACCTCTCCCATCGCTGGTGCCATCTCTTGGGCACCCAGCACCAAAGCCAGACCTCCAGGCTCTCAGGAACGTGGGCAGCATCTCTCTCCCACCAGCTCCCACCGTGAACCTGCAGGGTTTGCCTGCTGGTGGAAGGAAGCACCAGCAAACGGGCATGCCTTGGGAAGGGAGAAGCAGTGGAAACTGTTTTAAGATTGGGGATTTTTTTCCCCCAGGTTGTGGGAGTAGGTTTTTTCCCTCCAATAAGGCAAGCCTGCAGGCTTCAAGTTTCATTAGGGATGTGAAGCTCTCAGCAGGTTTGCCAGAGGATGTTTCAAAGGTAACTTTTCTGCATGAGGCTGGGCTGATTTATTGTCCCTGTGGTTTTATTGAGCGCTTTTGGCTTCTGTTTTCACTGGTGGTTTTTATTTTTTTTCATGTGAAACCTGACGACTTAAGCTGGGATTTGTTTTGCTGCTTTGATGAGTCTCCTCATCCTGCTGCTCTTAATGGAGCAGTGCTGTAAAGCATTTCGAGTTCAAAACCCTGCAATATTTGGTGCCTGTAGGAAATGCGAGTTGCTTGTGTCTGTGTCTCCTGGATTTTCTGCACTGTTCATGGAACCATGGAATCACGGAATTGTTGGAGTTGGAAGGGACCTCTAGAGACCATCCAGCCCAACTCCCCTGCCAAAGCAGGGCTGCTCAGAGCACATCACTCAGGAGCATCCAGCTGGGGCTTGAAGATCTCCAGAGAAGGGGACTCCACACCCTCCCTGGGCAGCCTCTGCCAGGGCTCTGCCACCCTCACCCCAAACAAGTTCTTCCTCACATTGGAGTGGAACTTCCCATGGTCCAGCTTGTGCCCGTTGCCCCTCGTCCTGTCACTGGGAACCCCTGAAAAGAGTCCGGCTCCATCCTCCTTCAACCCACCCTTTAGATCCTTGGAAGCATGAAGAAGGTCTCCCCTCAGCCTTCTCTTCTCCAGGCTCAAGAGCCCCAGCTCTCTCAACCTTTCCTCAGCAGGGAGATGCTCCAATCCCTCCATCACCTTGGTTGCCCTACGCTGGACTCTCTCCAGCAGTTCCCTGTCTCTCTGGAACTGGGGAGCCCAGCACTGGAGGCAGGATTCCAGTTGTGGCCTCCCCAGTGCAGAGCAGAGGGGGAGAATGACCTCCCTCCACCTCCTGGCCACACTCTTCCCTACGCAGCCCAGGATTCCATTGGCCTCTTGGCCACAAGGGCCCATTGCTGGCTCATGGATAGTTTACTGTCCACCAGGACCCCCAGATCCTTCTCCTCAGAGCTGCTTTCCAGCAGGTCCACCCCTAGCCTCTGTTGGTGCCTGTGGTTCTTCCTCCCCAGGTGCAGGACCCTACACTTGCCCTTGTTGAACCTCATGAGGTTCTTCTCTGCCCAGCTCTCCAGCGTGTCCAGGTCCCACTGGATGGTGGCATCCAGCCCTCCCAGTTTGGTATCGTCAGTGAACTTGCTGAGGATTGTTCTCCCTTGTTCTTCCTCTCCTTTCTCTGAGATCAACTCTGGGCATCAGGCTAGAGTCATCCACCAGCAGCAACCTGAGCTAATGCAGCCTGGCTATTAGCATGGCTCTTTCAGTCCCCTAATCCCCCTTGGCTGCTTCCCATACCCAGCAAGGATGGGAGCCATACCACAGAGATACGCCTGTCAGAACCTCTTTGTGCTGTGCTGGAGAGGAAGAGAGAAGAAAGAGGGCAGGAAAAAAGCAGGGAAAAGGGACAATCTGCTCTCCAAAAGCTTATAACGGTCCTCATGGAAAGAGGTCAAACAGTGATCTTCTCTCCAACAGACATTTCCCATTGCTGTTGCAGTCACCAGCTTCAGTGCTCGCCTGAGCTTCTATTAAAATGGTCCTCTTGGGTCTAAATGGGCTCTTCTTGTCTTCAATCTGACTGAGGTTAGTTTAGTCTGCGCGGAAATTGTAACCAGCTGCAAATGGTTTATCTACCAGTGACAGAATAAATGACAAGAAAAACAAAGAATAGGAAAGTTTAATGCAATCTCACTTGCAGGTTTTGAAACCAGTCCTCATTTGCCACAAAATAATCTTGTGTTTTTATAAATGTCTTCTTTTTCATGAAAACACTGACTTCTGTGGCATTTTTTCTTTACAAAAACCTCTCCCCAACAGTGTCTGGCTCAACATTTGTTTCTGAGCTGATAGAAATTTGTAAGCCCCAAATATTTTGGGGAGGAAAGAGGACTTTTTCCCCCTCTAATTTTTCATCTGAAGATTCCAGATGAAGCCAAATTGAAGATTTCTTATAACATATGTAAGTCTTGAAGTCTTTGTTTATCAGAATTTGGATCTCCAGATGGGCTAGAGATTCGTGTTTGCAGAAATCATCTCCACAAAGCATAGGATGAGTGCCATGGCTCATTTCTTATTCTAAAAATGCCTCTAAGTCCTTAATTAATAAACTTTTTGGGGTCTGTCCCATGGTACCTGAGCATGACAAGCAGAGCAAATCTGGGGATGGTCACCAGGTTGAGCTGAGAGCCCAGATCACTAGATGAGTCCATGTTGATGAAGGAGGTCCACAGACGAGCCAAGACTTGTAGTCTAAGGATCAGGGACGGGGGATATATAAGATCAAGCATGGATATATTGGCAACAAAGCTAAGGCAGAGAGCAGGGATGGGAGCCTGAACTTCAGTGCAGCTCAGGAGGGAAGGGGAGACCTGTGGAGGCTTCTCAGGGCCAGATGCCCAGGAAGAAGCAATCCACCCAGCACCCTAGCGTGGATTCACTCAACCTTTAGAGTTGCAGACAGGTATTTACAGTCCTAAACCCCAGAGAGTGCTCTTGGTACTATAAATCATTCAGGTATTTGTGTTCCTGAGTGATCGCAATCAATATGAACAACTTCAACGTCCATTGCTGCTGCTCGGGCTGGACTTCATCAAACCTTAACCCTGGGCAGGTGTGGGAAAATGCCATCCATTAAATATTGACTTAATGACATAGTTGGAATAAACGTATAAATGTAAAAACCACAGCACTCAAGTGGAGTAGAAAACACCCCAAGGGGCAAGTGTTCCTCAGTACAAGTGAGACAAAAACTGGAAACCTCAGAAATGGTGAGAATGTTCTTGAGTGTACAATCCTTTTTGCAGTGTCACACAACTAAGCCAGACTTTTATCAAACCACTCTGGTGATAAAAGCCTGGAATTGAGAAAATCAAACAGAAAAACTAAAAGTGAGGGAAGGGTGTTAATAAAGTCTAATGTGCAATGTGCTGTGTATTAGCTCTTAATCAGGTTCTATAGGTGGCCACAACAAGGAAATTTGATGAGATTCCTCTGCTAATACTTCACATTCTTATTGGTGGTCTTATTTATTCACGCTGTGTTTTTCTGAATAAAAGCACAGGGGTGGGCCAGAAGAGGTGGGAAAAGCAGAGAGGATAAAGCAGAGACTATGCTGTAAAACAAAAAACTCCTCTGAGTATTCATCCTTTATGGAGCTCATTCTGCATTTCATTCCATGTGTGAAAACAAAATGCAGCTCTCCTGTTCCCCAAAGTATCAGTGGACAAAATGGATTTGACTCCTTTAAATATAATGGAATGAGACCATTCAGGTTTTTTTATCTTTCACTGAATTTTTCACTTTACTTGTGTCCAGGTCAACTTATGCCTCAGCTTTATTTGTGGACAATTTGGCCATCAAGTTTTGATCATCATATAAACCTCCCACCCTTGAATCTGTTTTGGTATGTTTAAAGGGAGATGGTCTAGTAGCGAGAGAAGGTGTTATTTTAATTAACAGCTATATAAAAAGTTCTGAACTTTCCTAGCACAACCGTTACAGGATCTGGACCCCTGCTTCACAGTTAGGTCCACCAGTTGAAGGGCAACACGTACAGAAGGATGCATCTCACTAGCTAGCTCAAGCAGAGAGGGATAAGCTCCAAACGAAGAGGAAATCATTATGCTGGGGGTGATTTTTGCAGTCTTGAGGACAGCAGATGAGACAAGGTGCATGTAGCATCTCAGCAATCAGGCTTTGCGGCTTTGATCAGATACAGAGAGCGGGTGCAAAAAGAGAGATTTTTACGCTTTTGTGTATTTTTTTTGAGTTAATTCTCTCCTGCCACATTAGGTGCTTTCTAGCTAGCTTCTTGCCAAGGTTTGAGTGATGGAGTTTTACTGGTATGCATATTCAAATGAGACAATTTAAGAATGACTTTGACATGACTAAAGCAAAAATCCCTTTATGAACTGATAGAGATGCTTGCACGTTCATTGTTATAGTAAGTAGAGATGGTACCGTGTAGCCTGTCTGAACAAATGACCTAAAAGCTTGTAATTTCTGCCATTTATTGATCTGATAAAGGATACTATCTCCTCCTACAAAGACTGCCAAATTAGTAGAGTTTAGGCACTGAATATCAACCACTGGCAAAAGACTTCGTGTTAACTGGTAACCTTCTGGAAATAAAGGTAGCAACACAAAATCTTGTTAGGGTTTGTTTTAAGGAACAGGTATTTTGAAAGGAATAATAAATTACCAGCAAAGATAAACTGCTTTTTTTCTTCCCTCATGTATTTGTTTCATTTGGATTTATTTCTCTACCAATCTGTATGATGTCTTAAAGAGAGGACACCAAAGAATACAGTGGTCTGTAATACCACCTATAGATAAAACCACAGAACAGCCCTTTCGCTGCTCTGTGTCCCTGCTTCAGCCCAGACCATTGTCCAGCATGTTAAGTGCCATGTCTCAAGCATGAGATCATTTGTGGCACAGGGCACTCAGCTGCAGATTTTTTTTCACATCCCTATCTATAATCATATCTCTTTTTGCATTTGTGTATGATTTTGCACGGGTAGGGTACTCAATCCCTGACAAACAGCCAAAAGGTATTCTTAAAAGGTCCAAGTAGACATTATTTGTCATTTTATCTAAGGGCAAGCAAAACATTAATTATACAGAAACTTAGAGAAGAATCCCCTCTCTCCCTAAAAGCAGTTTGCACAAACATCTATCTCGGTTTCCTGGGAGGTCACCCCTATCTCACCATTTGGAGAGGTGAAATAAGTGCAGCTCTTCTAGAAGGAAGAAATAAAGTCAGATTTTTTGGTTCCGCGGACAAGTGTCCTCAATTAACACTGACAGCTATTTAATTTCATTTAAAGTAGGTTGGTTTAAAATATGATTCTTATCTCTCCATCGCAGGGTGGACTAAGTCTCTCTTTTAGTCACCCAGCAATGGGTATTAGGGGAACTCGGTTACACTTCTTTCTACGGAAACCTGAGCTCCATTAGCAAAATATAGATTTGAGCAGATATGGACCCAGCATCTGGCCTTTTAGAAATAAGATAAAACCGTGAGGAGGGAACTAGAGAAGATCCAAAGCCCGTTTTAATCAATAGGGAGGCTCCATAACCTTCAGCATGTTTTGGATCCTGCTCTGAGAGAACAGAAGAACTAGTTTATCATAAAGGAAGAAATCATTGTCGGTTCATTAAGGCTTCGATTTTGTTTTTTCTCTAAAATCTCTTATTTCTCTCTCTAACGGTAACCAGGTGTCTTAAAGAGAACAGGCAGCAAGCGATGCCATGGTGGAGAGGAGTGGATATTATCCCCACTAAGAGGGATGCACCTAATCTTCTAACGTACTGGTCCCACCCCAAATGCTGCTCAAATTTTAATTAAAACATGTGCTGCTCTGTGTGCTGATCCAGAGTTTGTAGCATAATAAAATCAACTATTTGTTCTGAAAATGTCTTTTCAAAGTAATGGATGCTGACGTGCAGTGGTTTTGGTTAGTTCAGTTTTGTGGGCTTCTCATTTCTCAAAAAGATTTTTTTAATTATTTCTTTCTTTTCAGAAACTCATTGATGCTTTGGCTGGGGGCTTTTTGTTAAAATAGACACACAAAAATATCTGGGGAAGCATAGAGTAGAAAGAATGAAAAATACCTTTTCCAGCCAGCTCTAGACAGGCCTTTAAAAAGCTTTAATTTAATGAAGTGAGAACAGCTGATGCTGAACTGGTTGCTAAGAAGGTGTCATGTAGCATATTGGCTTATATAAACTCGTTGTTTGTGGCATTACAAAATAGCTTCTTATCTCTGGGGATATTTAACTCCTGAAACGTAAAGCTTGAGGGCACAGCTACTAAATTAATGTTTATTGAAGTCTCCTGGGCAGTTTTACTGAACTTTGCTCAGCCAAAAGAATTATCCAGGTCCTTGGCCACTGGTTATTATATGTAGTGGCTTCACAGCAGCCCCCTAAGACACTAGGAAAGCTGTGAGAAACACTACCAAGATGTGGGCACCACCGGTGAGAGTTCCAGCAAGCAAAGTCCACTGGGTGGTCTCAATCTAAGACCACAGTTTGCCATTTGAGTAGTCCAGTTCTAGGTGGCAAAGAGGTTTTTTTGTCACCAGTGAAGATGCAGAACAGTTGCAGGACTGCTTAGTTCTTCTGGATGAGTGAGCGTGCTGAAGCTGTCTGCCACCATTCATGAATAGAAGCTAATAGAGCCTGAAATTGGTACCTAGGATCCATCCACCAGCTGTGGAGCTACCACACCTGTATACAAAGGCACACCTCCCTGCATAAGAGAGCATATGCTGGGTGAGGAACCTACTTAGGACTCTCAGGTGCCCCTGGTTTCCCTCTAGGTACTCTTCAGCAGCTGTTAACCTTGCTAAAACCAATAGGGAAGAGTAAAGCAGTTGAGTGATGTGACTGTTTCCTAGTTAGTGAGTGGACTCTTTTGTTCCTGTTTATCTGGAGGTCCTTGGGCTGAGAAACATCTGTGTTTCCTGTGGGATTAGTGGTACCAAAGAGAGGGAAAAGCCATGGAAAACCACTACTTGCTTGCTGGAGCTTGCATTGGCAGATGGAGAAGTAAGCAGACTTCTGGAGCAGCAGGGAAGAGGGGAGTATAGCACTAATAACTCAGTGAAACACCTAACTTTTCTGTGGGGAGTCATCTGCTTCTCCGTTCATGTTCCTTGTACACAACAGGCACCAGCACACAGATAACTGCCACACACAGAGCATCTCCAAGGACAGATAAAGGCAGGTAACCCTTCTTGGCTATGCTGTTTTTTCAAGTTGTTACTACCTTGGTTTTTTCCTTTCAAGAACTGTCTTCTATCACACAAGGTGCTTGCAAGCAGGGATATTATGGGTTCTACAGCTGTGGTTAACTGCCTGTCTACTGCTCCTGAGGAAGTGTTGGTTAAAACTGAAGTTGATACTGTACGTTTTAATGTGGACTCCCACTAAATTAATGGGGCTGGGTGTAGTACTGAGACTTGTTGACTGGAAGAGCAATGGACTTTCTGGACATCGGACTTTGTGTAACAATGTGTTACAATGATAAAATTGTGTTACAACGACAAAAACAAGCACCCTTTGAGCTGTCTTTGCTTTCTAGTCAGCGTTGGTGTCATCCAGCCTACTCATCTTCCACGTTTCTTCCTTGTATATTTTCTTAATATGTTTTTGGGTGGAGGAAGTGTTGCTTGAGTATTGTCTAAAAAGAGATTACTGATGTGTTTTGATCTGATTTTTTTTTTTTTTGGTTGCTAAGTCTTAATTAAAAAAAAACATAAATCTAGGGTATTAAAAGAGACAGTGACAAACACAGATGCTAAGGGTCTGCAGCTTGAATTCATATGCTGCAGAATCACCCTATGTGCCTAGTTCTTTAATATGCACTGATGGATTTATCCTCTAGGGATTTGCCTAATTCTGTTCTGAACCTCTTTTGGTGCCCCTGGCCTTCCTAGCCTTCTGTGGCAATAAATCTCAGAATTTAACAATTTGTGTGGGAAAAGTACTTCCCTTCCTCTACATGTAAGATTGCTGCTGAATAATTTCATTGGGTGCCTCTTGGATTGTTTTGTGAGAAGCAAATACCGTGGCCCACTTGCTTTTACTGTGATTTCCATCATTTTTAGGCACACTTACTCTTGAATATTCTTTAAACTTCCTGCTTTATTGAAGAAAACTTTGTTGAATCTTCAAAAAGTAGTTTTATAGGACTTAGTTTTACCTGTGCTTAAAGTCAAATTGCAACCACAGAGTTTTTCAACTAAATTATGTCTGCTTTGTCCCCAATAATATTGTTTTATCTTACTTAGTTTTCTGTTTGTGCTGTGCCCTTTACACCTTTTTTGAAATTTGTTTTTGTAATAATGTTTCACATTTGTCAAAAAATAGGACAATTTTGTGATTGAGGTAGTGTCATTTGCCTTAGGACAATACTTTATAACCATGAGAGGTCTGACTCGATAAGGCCAAAGGAAAAACTATTGCAGATCATAGTAGCAAATAAGAGCACCCTTTATCTTTGGAGGGGGGCAGACTATGAAAACTAATGAAATTTAGGTTTTGCGCTTACAAGGAGGAAATATCTTAGCTACCTCTATGTAAATTATTCCACTTCTTCTCTACTCGGGCCTCACCATAAATGATATTTAATGAACACACATTCTCAGCCTGTTACTTTTGGGGGGGGGCAGCAACGCACTCAGAGTGTACGTGGCGAGTTATACCTCAAATTAGGTCTTTTTTGGGAGCTCATTTGGACCATTTGTCGTGTTGTACACAGACTCACATACCACTGTGGTGCTGGGTTCAAAGCTGAACACTGAAGAAACCTCTGGCCTATCTGAGACTTCTTTGCGAGCTCTGCACTCCACCAGGTGTCCCTCCACCTGCCCCACCACCATCTCCAAAACCAGTCATGGCTTGAGTCATGTTAACCCACAGCCATTAGTTAGCACTAATTAGGTTGTGCTGCAGCTTCCCAATCCCATTTCCTTGGTGCGTTGCAACATGTGTGTACCAGGGAGTCCCAGGATGGAGCTGGGAGTGTGGGGTGGCTCCTTGAGAACGCAAGGGATGGGACTGGGTAAAAAATGGGTGTTCGTCAGCACTTGCCTCATCACCAGTGCTTGAAAACCCTTTTCTGCACTTGGTTTAAAAAATGGTTCCTTGTGTTTACTTTATGCTATTCTTTACAACATGAGGATGGCAGAAACGAGCCTTTAAAAGTAAATCACTTTTGTACTTTGCTGAATTACTTCACATTTTCCTACATGGAGATGTTCAGAAGGTCTTAAGAGCCTTGAGCATATTGAAGTGGAAAATGGGGTTTGGCATTTCCAATGTCACAGTAGTTTGTGCTAGTGGAAGGTGGGGACTATAAGAAACAAATGTAGAAAGAAAAAAATAAACAGAAAGTTAAACAAAAACCTAGAAAGTACTCAAAAAAGAAATTATCTAAATGGTAGCCAGCACTGTTTTCAGGATTAATTCATTTCTTAATATGAAATAGTCAAAGAAGCTCTTTGACAAGACAGAGACCACGACATGCTTAAGAAATGCTGACAGGTCTATGCTGTGGCCAAGAGAGGTTGGAAAGGTTAGGATATTTCCAGCTTGTTAGAGAGGGAGAGCATCCTGGTAGTCCAGTGCAAGAAAAAAATAGAGGGAGTTCTGTGCATCCTGGACTCCTAATGAGGGTCGTCTTATCACTAGCTAGAGATAATCCCATCTCCTTCTGATTTAGCATGAGGGACTGGATGATGGGAACTCATAATCTTTTACTTCTCAACCCTCCTGTCCTAGAGTTCAAGTACCCCCAGTGCTTCTAAGTTCTCTGAGACTTTTCCAGCACGTCGCTCCCATTCTTCAAGCTCCTTCCCCATTCCCAAACTCTTCCTACCCGGAGTTTTCTGTTCCTTCCCTCAGAACTATGACCTTTCATCACCATCTACCCCAAAGACCCCCTCAATCCTCCTCCCTCCTTTTCCTCACCTGGCCTCTTTTGTACCACGGCAGCCTCTGACTAGAAATGTCCGTAGCCCTGTGTTTGGTGAGCTCTCTTGGTTTCTTCCCCTCTCCTCACAGTGATTATATTTTAGTACCAGGTTTTCAAGTATTCACTCCCAGCTGTCTACAATGGGAGCTGTTATATGTTGAAATATTCCTATAAACCTGGCCCAAATGGGACCCTGTTCTAAACAACAAAGTAAAATGGCACGAATTCCCTTCTAATGGACAAGAAATTGTGAATTTGGCTACGTGTACCCGTGAACACCTGGTAAAATGTGATCTGGTGGTGAAAGCTTCCTTTCGATGGTCAAGTCCCAACAATATCACCCACTGTTTAGTCTAAACTTTTATTTCACCCAGTGTTACGCTTTTGCTTTCAGTGACCTTGTACGTCAGTCGGAGGGCACGCCACACACACCGCTGTCTCCGCTCTGAACGGGCAGGCTGACGTTGAAAATTGCAGGTTGGAGACTCTGCTGCCCCGATGCTCCGTCCCCATTGTTGTGGCTAAGCTTGTTATTGTGGAATAATTATTGTTATGTCGACAAACCAAGCACTGGGCCAATGACCTCTGCAATATCAAGAGCGCTGTTTTCATGAGGCTCCTTTCAATAGACATTTGCAAGTGACCTCAAACTGCAGCAGAGCTGTCCTGCTGTTCTTTTGTGCTTTAGATGGTCCACATATCACGTGCGGGATGCTGAAATGGATTCCTTCCACAACAATCTCTGGGAAACCTTGATTGTTGTGTGTGTTCCAATGTGGCCCTAATAAGGAGACCTAAACTGTTCTTTTTCAAAGCTGTGGCAGAATTGTGTTTTATTTCCACTTGCCTTGTTTTGTTTGACGTACATGAAAGAGGAAGAAGCCTGTGGGGGCAATGCCATGCCTTGCCTACCCTGATGTTTTTCTTGAACCCCGGTACATGGAGAGTTGTTACTACAGATGTAGGAACTCTAGGACAGGAGGACACCAGCATGCAGTGGTCTCTCATTTTGCATGTGTATTTGTACGTTTCTGATCACTTGATGCAACAGGAGCTTTTACAACCACACAATTTTGGCTGCAATCACGTTAGCTGGACTACTCAATACGTGCTGCAGGAACATTATCCCAGCACATAAGAATAGGATAGAAGAAACTGTTCCTTCACAGATAGGTAGAAGATTACCACTGCCTCTTCAAACTGCTTCAGGAAACTAAAAAAAACCCCATATTATTTTGTATTTAAAAGGAAAAGTTGAAGGGCCAAGACATAACACCTGATTCAAGGCTCCACAAGGGTTCACTATGACAGGCTTTGGGATAAGGTCCGTGGTCTGAATGCAGGCTTGACATGGGACAGTGCCTTCTGGGATTCTTCAAGTCCTCTCTTCTTTTAGCAAGTACTTCTTGAGGACACATAGGGATAGATCACACCAACCCCCTGCAGCGCTCCAGGCTGGGGGCAGAGTGGCTGGAGCTGCCTGGGAGAAAAGGAACTGGGGGTGTTGCTCACCTGTGGGCTGAAGATGAGCCAGCAGTGTGCCCAGGTGGCCAAGAAGGCCACCAGCATCCTGGCCTGTGACCAACAGGAGGCTCCACCTCGAGGGCTGTGTCCAGTTGTGGGCCCCTTCCCACAAAAAAAACCTTGAGGGGCTGGAGCAGGTCCAGAGAAGGGCAAAGAAGCTGGTGAGGGGTCTGGAGCACAAGTCTTGTGAGGAGAGGCTGAGGGAGCTGGGGGTGTTGAGCCTGGAGAAAAGGAGGCTGAGGGGAGACCTTCTGGCTCTCTCCACCTCCCTGAAAGGAGGGTGTAGCCAGGGGGGGTCGGTCTCTTCTCCCAAGGAACAGGCCATGGGACAAGAGGAAATGGCCTCAAGTTGCCCCAGGGGAGGGTCAGATTGGAGATAAGTAAAAGTGTTTCCCCGGAAAGGGTTCTTAATCCTTGGCCTGGGCTGCCCAGGGCAGTGGTTGAGGCCCCGTCCCTGGAGGGATTGAAAAGCTCGTTTGACCTGGTGCTTAGAGACATGGTTTGGTGATGGTTTGGATTAGAGTGAGGTTGATGGTTGGATGAGATGATCTGAAAGGTCCCTTCCAACCTGGACAATTCTATGATTCCATGATTCTCAGATGTCATGGCCGAACAGGGGTGCCCACTGATTTGGTTTTCAAAGATTGCATGCTTGGAGAGAATTAGTACACTAGGGATGACACTTTGGGTCCTCTCTCTGTGTCCTCTCTTACATGTTGATTAGTTTTTTTTAAATAAGTTTCTGAAATATATTTCTAATGCAGTAAAGTTCTGCAGAAAAGTCTCTTGCCAGTCTGTGTTGATGCGAGTGTAGAGGAAAGTGTTGATGAAATAATATTGCCCTATTTAGCCAAAGTCTAGACCACAGAAGGTAGAGAACCCATCATTTAAATTAAAATAGGGCCTATTACAGACGCAGTCAGTGTGAATGAAGCTGTTTTGCTGCTAATGTGCTAAAATAGAAACCCTGTGCTGTCAAAGTATGAAACCAAGGATGTTTTGTTACTTCTAGTGTCATGCATGAAACGTGTCCGAGGTGAATTTTTGCTTGTGCTGTTCCTTTTGTTCCAGACCAGTCATCCACAGCAAAGCTAGAGACGGTAGGAGGGGAAGGATTACATGGTCTGCTGTATGGTGGCCCTTAATATATGTTCCCTTAGCAAGTCTGAGAGAGTCTGCCGTTACCTTGAATCCCCAAAGGCTGGAAGGCTGAGATGACATTTTTCTCATGTGGTATCATGAGAGAGCAGGACTGGAGTAGATAGTTACCCTGTGCCACACTGGTAGGCTCTTAAAACAGCAATGCAAAATTCTTTTTAACTGTTCTAGAAAAGTATTAAGAAAAGATTGTTTTGGTGTTTGGTTTTTTTTTAATATACGTTAGCCTCTATCTATGTCACAGTTTTTAAATTGGGTTGGACACATGGCAGTGCTTTGCTTGTCCAGACTCTCCTTTCCCTGTTTTCTCTCACCTGTTTGTGGAGTGCACTCTCTCTTCCTTACTTGGAGAGTTTCACTGAAAAGTGAAGCATATCCTAAGCAGAAAATCTTTTAAATGTCACATCTTGAAAGAAAATTTGAAAATCACATTGCGTGCCGTGTAGAGCCCCAAACCCCTCGTAATTTAGTAGTGACTTTTATCAGTGTAGCATACTGTACTGATTAGTACATGTTCTCTGCGTATTTCAAAGACTTTTCAAAGGCTGGAATTTCATAGATCTTCAATAATTGCTTAGTTCGTGTCCAGCCAGTTGAACTTCTGCAGAATTAATTTCTTTGGTGGTTGTAATGTTCTATCTTTATCCCTCCCACTTGCCTATATTTCCATGCCGTAAGTTAGACAGAAATATGATCTGTGCTGTGTCCAGAAATAAGCTTTCCAGTTGTCCAAATTCTACTGAGCAGCAAATTAAGAACTGGAAGATATATAGGTGGGCGCATATTGTACCTATGTAGGACATTTTTAATTTAAGGATATTGGACAAAAGGAGCTGAGCAGATGATAATCACTACTAAATGCTTCCCATGGAGATAGTTGCTTGGTTTTTTCTTCTTGCTGTTAACATCACAAGATCAGGTCTTGTTGACTCTTTGCCTCCAAGACGCACTGGGTAGTCAAAGTCCTCCTGAGACCGTCAGGTCTGAAATCAGACCAAGAGGGTCCTCACTTGGCTGAAAACTCTCCTGTTGCCCTCAAGATGTCTGCGGACAGCGTGGAGGAAAGTCTCGTCAGTTCAAGTTGTACAACTTGACAACTTTTTCAGGTCAGGCTCTGAGGATGCTCCCGTACACTCTGTGATTTCCAAGCCGCCTTCCCCTGAAATCAGAAAGCTTTGCACTCCTGAACTCTTTTACCAGCATTAACAGCCACAGAAAGAAGAGAGGAGGAAAGCCCAACTGACAAAATCAAAATCTGTCTTCCCTCTCTTTCAGAGTTGTCATGCCTCGATTGTAAATTAGAATTTTAGGGCTTCAGAAGGGAATGGAGCATTTGGCTGCTTCGCCGCACGCTGAGTCAGAAATAGCCTGAGAGAGCGTTTATTTTGCGAGGAACGCAACGGGGGCTACTGCCCAGGAAACTGCCCGTTTTCTCCTGCCTTTGCAGCCCAGCCCTTGGGCCCTTTCATCTTGGTCCCTGCTGTAATTATAGCACCTGCTCTGGAGCTGCTCCGAGAGCCCAGCCGATAAAGATAGCGGTTTGCAGACCTGAGCAGGCTGGAGCGCCTTAGGTTTTTTGGAAAGCCCTGCTTTCTCTGGCCCAGATCCAATACACCACTTAGACATCTGCTTAACTTTAAGCATGTGAGTACCCCCCTTTGAAGTCCCATGTATATTGTTTTGCTGGGCTGAGGTCAATGAGCTCAGTACCTTGCAGGATTGAGCTCCTGAATGTCAGATTTGATTAAATGCTCTCCCCTTTTCTTCCCCCTCCCTCCCCTCCTCTCCTACCATGAAAGCCTTGACCAGAGCTGAAACAGCCTCAGAAAAAGGAAAAAAAAAAAAAAAAAAAGGGGAGGGGGGGAAAAGCAGCTGGTGGGAAGTGAGCCTGGCTCAGCTGTGGTAGCTTGGTCTTGCAGATCTCACCAGAAGAAAAGCAGAACAAAAAATCCGGCTGGAGATCTAGCTAAAAAAAAAAAAAAAAAAAAAAAAAAAACTTTCATTTAACATGTTGTATTGCTATTTGATTATACCAGCATTGGTCTAAGACAGCTTTTC